>NC_052020.1:1818503-2155378 GCF_015832195.1 Motacilla alba alba | reverse complement strand
TGCTGGGGAGGAGGAGATAAAGCCTGGGAAGGAGCGAGGATCGAGGGAAAGATTTATTAAGGTTTATTTAATTTCTCATTATCCTTTGATTTTGTTTGTAATAAATTGAGTTAATATCTGCAGGTTGAGTCTGTTTTGCCCATACAGATATTCAGGGGGTGAGCTCTTTCTCAGTCCTGATCTCAGCCCATGAACCCTTGGTTCTATTTTCTCTCCCGTGTCCAGAGAGGCAGTGACAGAGCAGCTCTGGTGGGTGGGTGCCTCTCAACCCACTGCATTATACTGAAGGCTAAGCTCTGCCCCTCTGCCAGTGTGCAGCCCTGTTTTACAGCTTCTCTAAGTGCAGTGCTTCCTGGTGCTCGGAGCCTGTTCTGTGCATGAGATTGTTCAAGGTGATTTAGAATGCACATCAGTTATGGAAATAGCTCATTTAAAACCCATGATTCATGTGACTTGTCAGAATCCAGATCCTGATCTCTTTGCTGTCACAGATTTCCTCACTGCACTGCTGTAGATTTATCACTAATTTAAAAGGAGTGTAGCAATGATTTGTGCTTGCTGGAGAAGTGGTCTAGTCCAGAGAGCTGTTGTATCTGTATAAAAGGAAGGAAAAGCGATAGTTATGTGAAATATTTTGAAACTTAATCTGACACGTTTTTCTGCCTGTATGAGTAAGTGCAAAGGGCTCATCAGACCTAGTCATGAGTGCTTAAGAGGGTTCCTAGGTTCACATCCTGAAGTGGAGAGTCTCTTGTTGACTCAAGTTGCTTATTGTCTCCTATTACTTTGGTTTGCATTCATTGCTTTCAGGTCACCTGTTTGCTCTGGGGTCATGGTCCTGTGCAGCATGCACACAAAAGAATTGCCAGGTGATGACAAGTTAACAGATATGTTTCCCACAATCTCCTGGCCAGTAAAACTGGGCTGTGTAGAAGCATGAGACTATTTCAGTATTCTTTGCTTTCTCTTTTAAGAGCATAGTTAGTAAAGCAAAAATGTGAAGGTGTGAAGATGTTACTTGATAATTAATATCTGCTCCATACATTGTACTAATTTTATTCACTCTATTTGAGATCATCTTAGTCAGTAACTCCTGTTTGCAACAGATATATCTCCTCCCAGGTTGCTGTCACCAAAATATTGAGGAGCCCAATTTGGAGACTCCTGAAGTCAAGATGCAGCTTTCTAATGCTACTGGAATGGTTCATTTGTGTTATATAACCTCAGACTTTTCTTTTTCTTCCTGTAGTGTTGAAATCTAAAATTATCAAACATTAGCCCTCAAACACATCCTTTATTGAAATAACTCATTCTCTGTGCACTACTGCTTTTTTGACAGGAGAGCAATAGTCACCATGGACAGTGGTTTGGTCAGAAGTACTGACTGCCCTAAACTTGTAATCCTTATGAGTGAAACCCTGTCTGTTTGTATCTGTGATTCTCCTGGCCTGCCCTGCGAGCCTGACATGCAGTTATTTGGAACAAATTATGTATTTTTTTGATTGTGGCTGAGAAAAATCAGTTTATTAACAACACCTTGAAATATATCATTGCACAAAGCTGATTGCAGCATGAGCTTGGCTCAGAGCAGCAATCGGAGCACAATACAATAGCAGTGCAGAGTTCCCTCTCCTGTGAAATCAGTTACAGTGTGCAACCATGTCAGGATTCATGTTTATGGAATAAGCACATTAAAAGGCAAGGAGAGGCCAAATAACATGCAGCTATTTCTACTCCCTATAGAACAATTTTGAAAACTGAACATAAATATCTTATTCAAATGTAAAATAAGGGTCTTGCAGTAGTTGGTTTTGGCAACAGTTTTTGGTAACACTGTGCTGGCATCCCAGTACCAAAGTAAGTAGCTTCTCACACAGCACATAATTAATCTGGAGAGTCCTTGGTCACAGCATGGTGAGGATGGTAGACAGAAAAACTGCTGTATGTATGAAGAGCAGCCCAAACAGGTAGAGCAACATATTTGGTTTGAGAAGGGTGATGAGTAATTGTTATTCACCAGATCCTTTCCCTGTTCTTCTCCTTGATGTTTGTTTTGGGCTGTAGTTGGAGAGAGGATGCTGGGCAAATAGGCCTTCTGAAATAACCTGGTTGATTGATTTTTGTGTTTTTCTAGATGGAATTATTATTAGAGCAATCTCTTTTGGGTGAGGATAATATTTATGTGTGTTCCAAAGAATAGCCCCTCCAAAAGTTTTTTTTTGAGGGGCTATTCTTTGCCATAGCAGTTGAATAGACACCATCCAGAAAACTCTTTTCAGCCTCCTCTTCCTAATAATTCCCCCCACTGCAATACATCAAAGTAAAGCCATGAAGTGATTTGTCAAATGCGACATCCATGATTGGTACCTGATCCAGGACTCAGACTCTGTTCTCAGTCTGATAAGTCTGGTATTAAACCACTGGGCTGTGATTTCTCCATGGAAACTATCAAAATGATTTTAAAAAAACCTAAAGAATCAAAGGGAAACACTCCAAAATCAAGCACTTGTGAATATGTAAAATTTAGGTTACCTGTTCAGTGTTCGGTCCCGTGCATACAGTCCATGCTAATAAAATCACAGGTGTTGTGAGGTTTTTGGTCCCTCTGCGTCATTCAGTTCACAGCATAGACACGTAAACCAGTGAAGGAGACAAAGTCCTGAAAATACGTGTTCTGTGTTTATTATTTTTATTGTTCATTGTATGACCCTACTTCTGTTAGTTACTGTGCCAGTACTTGTACTGGGACAAATCACTTCATTGTACTGGGACAAATCAGTTCACTGTACTGAATTTAAGACATTAGCAGGTCCTTTAGAATCCAGTATAAACTGTTTTTTTCCATTGCTTGCAGTGGAGTGAGCATACAGTTTGCTTGCCCTCGCATGAGCTCTTTGGTGTAGTGCAGTGATTTAGTTTGAGCAGTTGTCCAGGTTTTCAGGCCTGTGGCTCTCACACTCACATTTTCCCATTGCAATATTACTCTGCAGTAATATAGTCTAATAACTCTGTAGTATGATATTACTCTGCAGTTTTGACGTTGGAGGAGGATGTGGGGAAAAGGGGCTCAGTCCCAGCTTCCCAGGTGAGTGTATTACACTTGACTTTCCTTTCTGCTGCTCCTGCAGACCTGGTTGTCTTCCCATTCCCTCTGTTCCCCAGCTGGATCTTTCTTTTCTTTATTTGTCCTCTCCTGGCTCAAGCACCATTTCGAAACATGATGAATGCTGTAAGATTAATAGTGTGTTATTAAACATTTACAAACTGAGTTTTTTCCCAGATATAGGAAAAGGCATATCCTTCAAATTTCTTGTTCCAAGGTGGGGGTCCTTGGCCAGTAAAAAAACCAAAAACCAAAAAACAACCAAACAAAAAAACCCATCTACCTGTTTACCTGTATTGAGGAATATATGGCCTTTTTTTCTGCAGTGCAGCTTCTGGTAGATATCAGAGAAGAAACTTGCTACAAACTGTTTATTTGACCACATTACTGAAAATGGTATTTTATAGTAATAAAGCTTGGATTGCCCTGTATGTAGGTATGGCTCACTTTGTGTGAGTTACATTGGTTGGCTTGCTAGTTTTGGAGATTGCATTTATTTTTTGAACACTGGGAATGGCAAATCTGGAAGCTGTGCAGGATGTTTGATGGGACAATTTGCATCTTTTTATCTGAAAAGATTCTCCAGTTCAGCTGTTTCACGGTGGTGCTGGTGTTTTAGCCTCTGCAACATGCTGAAAAGTTGAGGCACCCCTGTGTGTGTATGGAGCTCTTATCTAAAGCGTTCAACAATAAAAATAATGAATGTGGCTATTCTAAGTGAGCATATGCTAAGTACAAGACTAACAGCAAGTTTAAACTCTATACTCAGAATGGTACCTGAAAGAAATGTTGCAATGAAAAACAATCTATCCTGGAACCTACTAAAAAAAACCAACAAATGATGCTTTGAAGACTGTATCATCATAATGAATTATTAGGTGAACTTGGTACACAAATTACAAGAATAATGTGAATTAAAATAGCTTGGAACACATAATGTGCAGAGGGAATTAGAAGTTAAAGTAAACCAAGCAGAAGTGGGAATTGAAGGAATCCTGCTTTTCAACATAATTTAAAATTCAGTCATCCAAAAGTAAAAATGAACAATTTGTATGTCATAAAACTGAAGAGTTTTTATATAAGTATTCCTGGAGGGCCAGAGCTGTGTGACCTGTGTTGTTATTCTGTAAATAAATACTCAAACAACTTAGTGTGTCACCTTGATGGTGCTTGCAGTTTTCCCAGTCCCCCTCCAACTCTCTTTTCTTTTTTCTGGTTGTGAGCATAAGGAGGAGAATTGTCAATCTGGATTTTTGAAGCTGAACTTTAAAAATATTTATTTCTATGATGACTTTATTATATACAGGCACATCAAGCAGGGTTTGAAATTTTAAAATTATGTAAAATTGAGAAACTTACCTTTTGTCTTTCAAAAATATGAAAGCAGTACACATCCATACCTTTGTGCATGTCCATCTTACCTGTCTTCCTCTGTACTCTTTTAATTATATTGCAGCCTTGAGGGTATAGATTGTGGGATGCATTTGGTGCCACTGATGAACAGACTGAATGCCTGTTCTCAACAGTCACTTACACTATGAAAAGTCTCCACCCATTCCCTTGAGCATATGATTTCACAGTGATGGCTTTGTGAAGGAGCCACTATTAGTGGAAAGCCCTGAGATGGAAAAAAATGGCAGCTGGGTGTGGAGCTGCTGGAGCACTTGCAGAGTTTAAGTAGGCAGTATCCATTCCCCTGCATTAATTGTAGCGGTTTGCTGATGCTCATTAAAATGCCACTTCTATTACCCAGACACGTGGCTGTACTTTTTCCTGACACCCATTATTCCTCCCTCTGAAGAGAACAAAGGAAACAACAGTCATCTGATATTGCCATGACACAGATTATTTCTCAATAAAAGATGGAAGCAATCAAATCAGTCCTGCATGCACAGCACAGTGTTCCCTTAGCCTTCGGAGAGAGGCAAGTGAGACAATTGTTAATGTGGTAATTTTACACCTGACTGAGCAAGGTGTGTGTCTTAACTAAAAGTAAGTGATTGACTCCAATGAGACTACTTATGTAATTAGGCACTGAGTTTTTCCGTTTCATGCTGAATATGCTTTGCTGTGTTGATATCGTACGTAGAATAAACACAGACAACAAGCATTCATCTTCCACTGTGGGTATCAAGGGCAGGTTGAATTCATAATTTCTGAAGAGAGAACTGAGTAGTCACATCCACCTATTGCTTGTCTTTGAATCCTTGGCAAATAGAGTGGGCTTAGAGGAAGATTTAGAAACCAATTTTCAGTGACATCACAGAGAAGTAGTTGAAGCCAAAATAAAAATGAGTGGGAATCTATAAGTAATTGCTAATGGTTATTGCCAAGTGATTTTTAGTGCTCCATTATTTATTTATACTTCTACTGCTCTAAAAGCTGTGAAATTCAGAAATAGCTCGTATTTTAAGGTTTCATCCACCCTGTATTTGTGCCCCTTGCATTAAGTGTTCATCAGGTGAAAGTAAAAGAATCACATAAGCACCTGCATGCGCCAGTCTGCGCTCCTGGTGCAGCAGCCAGCCAGCAGCACAGCAGCCCTCCATTTTCAGAGGTAGTTACCTAAATTCTGTCCACATGGCCTTTGAGGCATGCAGGTGGTTTTTTTCTTTGTAATTTTCCCTCCATTGTTTTCCTTTGTGTATTACTTTTCTCAGTGGTTGCTTTGTCTGCTGGGGAGAATTACACCTCGTGACAGTGTAAGTTACACCTAATGCATGAAATTTGTTGCATAAAAAAGAGGGTAATTACCTGTCACTGATAAAGGTAGATGTTAGAAATTTGTAAGTGCTATTTCTTTGTGCCTTGTACTTGAAACTGAAGATTGTACATTAAACAGAAATATGATACATATCTTGAAATACGATTTCAGGTACTTCTATGACGTGTTTCTAAGGTCTGAACTGATTTTTTTGTATGTGCTTCAAATTCTTTTATAGTGCTGTGTTCTAGCAGTTGGTGAGAAATATGCTGGCTTTAAGTGCAAATAAACGGCACTGTAGAATGTGACTAAACTTAACATTAGCAAATGTGATATTTTTCATCTGGATATAGTTATTTGATTGTTATTTAAACCCTAATGTCTTTCTGACACCATGACCCTGATAAACCTGGTAAATTGTCTTCTAGGTCATACCAGACAGATCCAGTCAGGCTCCATCTCTTCTAGACAGACATGCTAGGAACATGTTAATGAGGTAATACATGAGGACAGTCTGCTCTTGCCTCAGGAGTTACATTTGACAGATGATATGTCAAACTTCTGCAAGAACACAGCCTGTTTCTTCTCATGAAATTTTGCAGGTATCCTGAGAAAAATAAATCCTGAAGATGCTTTTGCATCTTCATCAAAAATTTGTTCATGCCACTAAAGAATGTATGTACTCTTTTGACATTCCCCACTGTTTATTTGGAGCACACTGCAGTGCTGAAATGCTCGGCAGGACTGATTACTCTGGAGTGTCATAGGTTGCATCCATGGGCTTCGTATTAGCAGCTTCAACATACAGCAAAAGCAACGTTTATCTGTACTTAGCTGTGCTACTTAAGCCACTTCTCTCATCCATAGACTGTAGGAGGATGAACATTTAAGGGAAGTTATTTTAATCCTACAACTGGAAACATGCTAGCTTATAAACATGGAGTGGATGGAGGATGCTGAGGTTGGTGCCTGTGCAGGCAATATCCACAATTTTGTGGATAGTGACATTGCTTCATGGGGACTGTTGTACATACATTCAGAGGCTTTAACATGGCCTTTTTAGTGTGCGTAGCCATAAATGGTTGTAGATGTGGAAATGGCAGAAAAGTATGAGGTCCTATTAGAAAGGAGGAAAGTGGAAACTTTCATGCAATGATACTTGAATTCCACTTTCACTCATCAAAGACACAACCATAGAATGGTTTGGGTTAGAAGCGTCCCTAAGAATCATCCCATTCCATCTCCCTGCCATGGGCAGGGACACTTTCCACTATCCCAGGTTGTTCCAGGCCCCATCCAATGTGGCCTTGAACACTTCCAGGGATTGGACAGCCACAGCCTGTGCCAGGGCCTCACTATGATCTAAGAAGGAAAAAAAGCCTTCACTGCCCTCAGTGTCATATCTTGGTGTTTGCTCTTTGCTACTTAAAGCAAAAGGTAATATCTTGAAGATTAATTTCTTTGCATTTGGTAACCTGAAGTCAATATAACACTTTCTGTCATATTTCCATTATTATTTTTATGCAATTAAGATGCCAATGTAATTGCCAGAATTATTGTTGAACCCAGCCTACTCGCCTTTTCATGGAAGTCCCCTGTTATAACATCAACTTTATTCAGTCGTTTAGGTACTTCTCATTAAACCATAATAATGTGAACTCTCTTCCAGTAAGTCAGGTGAGACTTTGTCATGAATGTATGATAATTATATTGGTGATAGATCAAATAAAAGTATCTTCTGCTAGCAGGATTATTTGCATTTCACTTGTGATGTTGCGTAGCTGACATGAAATCTCTTTTCTTTTTATTGCCTTATTTCAAGGATGCAGGGAAGTGAGTACTGGGTATAAAATGACATGAAGACAAATAGATCTTGTAAGTTTGAACCAACACAAACCTTAGTGGGAATTTTTTTCCAAGCCCAAAGTCAGTGCAGGCATTTGGAAGGTTCAAATCTGATGCTCAGCAGATGTGGATCATATTTCTTAATCTCATTATGCAGTTCTGCATTTTAACAATGCTAAAAGAGGCATTTATTAATGTTTTCTTTTAATTTTTCACTGAGACATTTCCTATGCTTGTATAGATACGATACATTGATAACATATTCTGTGGAATTTCTGTGTTTGGCAAATTTTCCAAAACTGACACCAGCTTTTGTGGTGGTTTTTGTAGAATCATAGGATCATTTAGATTGCAAAATGCCCTTAAGACCATTGAGTCCAACCAGATGTGGTTGCAGTGAGGGTGATGATTCTGTAGGTTTTAGCTTTTATATTTTTAAGATACTGTACTGCTTTAGTGTGTAGTTCTGAGCTTCATATTAAGAGATAGTAAGCTCTCTTCACAGAGCAACTAGATAAAACAATTCCTTTCCTAGCTTGGGACCAAGGACAACCAACCCAATTTTCAGGCCCAAGAGCATAAACAATGTGGACTGAAGAGAGAAAAACAAGAAGGATGGGACTTCATAACCTAAAGCTATAATTGGACAATTAACTCCAATATGCAAATGAACCAGAACTTATAAAAGTGTGAGACTCCTGACCAGTCATTCATTTTGTGACCATTTTGGTTCATCTTGGGTGTAGCCCTGGCTGGGCTCTTGTACTGCCCAGGGTGTATCCATTGAGGCCTTTTAATGAATATCTACTTTATTTAACTCTGTCTAGCTTCTGTTCTATGTCAGCCTTCTCAAGGATCAGTGATACTGAACCTACCTGGCTTGTGAATGCAGCCACATGGATGGGCTGCCTTTGTGTTTATCCCTCTTTTCCATGTTACTCCTTTCCCATCCCGGTTGTGTGAGTTTTGCCCTGGCATAGCACACTGCTGAGCTGCTTGGTCTCCCTGTATGCTTTTGTACAATGTGATCAATATTCACTTGATAATATACAGGGAAGGGAGAGTGGAGCAAGTTCAGGCAGAGTCAGGAACCTCCCCTGTGCTCTCGCTGAGTGGATGGGATCGCTCAGGTCAGAGCTCTGCGCTCTCCCCTGCAGGAGCCTCGCTGGGCAGCTCAGCGCCTCCACACACCGAGCGCATTTCCAGAGGCATCGGGGCTGCGTTTTGTATAAATCACTGGCAGTGTCTTGGAACATCAGTTAATAAGGGCATGGGAATGAGGGCGTTACTAATCCCTGTTACTGCCTACTAATGCCTACTACTGCCTACAGCCTCTCACATGGGCTGGTGAGAAGCAGAAGAGAGAGTGACTCAAGGAAACAACACAGCGCAATTTTCTGTTTCCCTTTTGTCTCGTCTCTTCCTTCCTGATTTTAATGATGGAGCCAGTGGACAGGCTCTAGCCCTTGGAGTTATTTTGGATTGCCTGTAATAATTTTTTTTCTCTTTTCTTTTATTTCTTTCTGACTCCCAAATTGCTGCCATCATTGCTCAGGAACTGCTGCTGAAAGGGCAGGACCTGTGGACTGTCCTGAGGGTGTCCTTTATATTGGCTGATAGAACAGTCAGTTAACTGAATTGTAAAATTGTAAAGCAAGGGCTTTGGGTTTGCTCTGCCACAGAATATGAAGTATATTAACTGTTTTAGTGCACTTTTTAAAAGAAGCATGTTAAGGTCACTTTTTCTCCCAAGTCGCCCAGCTGGCAACATGAAATGTTACTTTGCCACCAGGACAGCATTTCTTTTGCTGTCATCTGATGCTGGGGGTTAGGCATGCTTTTCAGCTGCTTGGGGAGAAGGATAGCTCAATGTATTTGGTTTATTGATTTTTGAAAAATACATGCTGTGAAATTAAATGAATAGTTAAATACTAAACTGTTAGGAAGAAAAGTCCCTTTAGAGTCTCTTAGATTAGAATTTATCAGGAAAAATGCTTCCAGTTTTGAATTCAGCATACCACCACAGACTAAACAGACAATTATTTTTAAATGTTTTTTTTTCTTTGCTGGCTGATCTAGTGTGAACAAAATCTATGTTGACAGTCCTGAAGGCAGAAGTCCTCAACTTGGTGTACGTATAGTGTAACACTGACTGTAAGAAGGGAAAGTACGATTCCATTGGCAAGGGGCAGGCTGTAAACTCCAGGAGGTGAATCTTCAATGACCAGCTGCAGACTTATGAAATATGGTCAATCATTTCTACTGTTACTTTTTTCTAAGTTTTTTACCGGGCCAAGGAATACTGGAGTATATGGATTACTTTATTTTTGCAATCTGTTTTAGTGTTAGTGTCTTTGTCTTCCAATATATATGAGCCTTTGTCTGTCTCATGCATTTTCATCTTTGGTTCTTCACCCTCTTTCCAAACAAGAAACTTGTGAATATTCTGCTTGGAAACTTATATTCCCGAGTTTTTTGCCACAAAAATTGGTCATGGAATGTCAAATTTAGACATTCAAGAAATATATTTTTCTCTTATGCTGATTATTTCTTTTTCAACATTAGAAGCATCTCTAATTGTGAACTTTAAATAGGAGTACAAGTGTGGCCAGCTTGTACAGTGAGAAAATGTTTAATTTCCAATTAAGTATTGGGGCAGCAATGCCTCGTGGGCAGAAAGGCAAGAGGGGAGAGGAATTTGTCAGTGGTATTTGCTGACTGGGTGATTATTAGCAATAGGAAATACTGAAACTTAATTAGGGTTTCTGATCTGGAACAGTGTATTAGGTTTAATTATGTCTGGAAGTCTAATATTTTACACTTTTTCTTTTAATTAAAATGCATGAATGTAAGTGGAAAGCTTTTAAGTTTTACAATCTGGGAAGACCAAGAGCAAGAAATTACATTGTCTACATAATACCATATTTAAAAAAAAGCAAAACCAAAGGAACCGGTGGTAGAAGCTGAGAAAGTGGAAGAAAGGTGAGTTTAAATACCTGACCTGTAAGAATTGAAATGAATTTTAATAGCGTACAAAGCTAGGCTTCTTGGCAGGACTCCAGCCAATATCTGTGTGACCCAATAGCAATTTATCCTAATTCTGAGCTGTCATGGGGTCACACCATGCTGTTGATTGTCCCATCTTTGATGTCAAACACAAATATTGAAGATACAATATGGAGAACATTTGGAATCAAACAGATGTTATCCCTGAGTGTCCTGGGGAAGTTCCAGTTGCTATTCAGCACTGGTGAGCTCCAGGGACCTATATATATGGATGAAATTATTCCTCTGCTAGAGTATTACAGCATGATAACAAGTTTAGCAGTGCTACAGAGTGAGATGCTGTGTGAGATAAAGCAGATGATATAAAGCGCATAAATTAAAAGTGAAAATGAAGAAATAATATGGGGAAATGCACACTTAGATTGATGAAAGTGCTATTAAGGTTACTCTAATTACTCTTGATAAGAAAATACAGTAATAAAGATAACACACATTGCAGTATGAATTTAAGTGATCAGTCTCAGCATTTATTCTTACCTTTTAATCTCTCCTGAAAGGAGTTTACCATTCCAGCATGGCTGATGGTGGTGATAAATGCAGACCATTTCAGCAATTCTCTCTATTTTGACAGCTCTACTCACTTATCTGTGGTGCTCAGACCATTGGGATAGATCTCCCTGGGGTTTGTTTTGTATCTTGGCAGATTTTCCCTCTCAAGTGATGCTTTTGTTTTATGTTGTGAGAGATCGTGTTTATTCCTCCTTGGAGTATGGATGGAAATGGCACAAATCCGGTAACTCCTCACATAAACCAAGTTCAGCTTGTACTTTTTTCTGTTTCTGACCTTCAAGTGTTAGAAGGTCTGTGTTAGGATAGGTCAGGATTTTCAGTTGCATGAAGGTGCTAATACATCTTTTATTCAGAAAAAATATCCAAAAGCAAAGCATGAGATGGGATGTAAACATTTTGGCTGCATTAATATAGCTGGTGGAGTTGGGTAGGAAACTGAAGTGTAGTGGAGGAGAGCAAACAGGAGCTCTCAGGAGGTGGTGAGGAATGGCTGACGTGCCTGTAGGTTTGTGAGGGGCTTTCTTCAGTTGTGGGAAACACGTGGAAGACAGCCATGTACAACTGGGGGAAACTGATAAGCCCTAACACCATTATGTGCTTTAGAGATCTCTTTGCTGCTTCTGGATGTCTGCACTGTTATTTTCATATTGTCCCTCTCCCTGGGTTCATGAAATGCCATTTTTAATTTCAAGTATGTAACAACAGTTTCATATACTCCACAGAGGCAATATGCTGATAAAACTTGTGTTGGATTAAAAGTCTGTTTGTTACAGGGACATGTGGGAAGAGAATAAAGGCCAGAGAAGAACAATAAGGTCCTCCTGGGAGCATGGAATTAAATGAGTAGTTTTATTCCGTTCAGGGTCTCTCTTAGGGTTTGGCTTGGACAGCGGCAGTCTGTGCATCTCTGGAGAGCAGGACAGACACATGGAAACAAAAAGTGGTTGTTAGGTAGTGCAGGTATTGTTTTGGAGATGACAACTGAAAAACAAGTAGAGCCAGTATTTATAAACCCCAGATTTCAGTGATAGTAACATAAACTGTAACTATAGGACCTTACTGCTTCCTGTGTTGTCTTGGTTTAAATTGCAGTTGAATATCACAGTACAGCAAATAGCAGTTGAGTTTGTGGGGAAAAAAGGTCAGAAACTCAGCTGAATTTTTGGCAGTTGCATGTTCATAAAGTGCAGTGGTTTCTACATCCTCCTGTTGCAGCAATCACCTTAAGAATAATGTCTTGCAGATCACCAAAATTTGACCTAGAACAAGTTTTTAAACAAGAGGCCTGCAATTGTTGAAAGTTTCTTTGTGGATCTGGGCTTTGTTTCAGATTCATTCTTGTAATCATTACCAGTGCGGAATGTCTTTGTGTTGTGTATATCTAGCAGTTGTAAATGGAGAATAATTTATGCTTGCATTATGTAAAATAATTATGTTTCATGCATAAAAATTGGTAGAAAAGCTTACACATGGTTGTGACAGCACCACCCACTGTAGTACAAAAGATATTTCTTTTTTTAAAACTGAATCATTGAATCCTACCATGATTTCAGTGGATTACAGCAAGGCTAAAACTTTGTCCTTGATAATGTCCATAACTCAAAGCTTTCTTTATTGCTGGAGAAATTATTCCCATTTATAGCATCTGAGTCTTGGACAAGTTTACAGACTGTGCTCTATCTCTTCCATTTTAGAAATTCAGGTGAAGGTAAAAAAGTACCTTATCTGAAAATGTTGTTAGTGAATTAATTAGTACAATCAACATAAAGATAGATCTAGCCAGACTTTTAGTGCAGGAATGAATCAGTTTTCTATTATTGTGGGGTTTTGTGTTGGGTTTTTTCCCCTCTTGATAAGAGGTACTGCTCAGTCTGTTCATAGAACCACAGAATGGATTAGGTTGGAAGGGACCGTAAAAGATCATCTATCTCAAATCCCCTGCCACGGGCAGGAACACCTTTCACTATCCCAGGTTTCTCAGAGCTCCATCCAGCCTGGCCTTGAACACGTCCAGGGATGGAGCATCCACAACTTCCCTGGGCAACTTGTTCCAGTCCCTCACCCTTCTCACAGTAAAATATTTCTTCCCAATATCTAATCTAAATCCAAGCCATTCCCCCTTGTCCTGTCACTCCATGCTCTTGTAAGAAGTCTCTCTCCATCTTTCTTGCAGGCTCCGTTCAGGTACTGGAGGCCACAGTTAGGTCACCCCAAAGCCTTCTCTTTTCCAGACTGGCCAATCCCAATTCTCTCACCTTTTCCTCGCAGGAGAGGTGCTGCATTACCTTGGTGGCCTCCTCTGGACTCACTCCAACAGCTCCATGTCCTTCTTGTGCCGGGGCCCCAGCACTGGATGCAGCACTGCAGGTGGGGTCCCACCAGAGCAGAGGGGCAGAATCCCCTCCCTCCCTCTCCTGCTGCCCACGGTGCTTTGGATGCAGCCCAGGACACAGGTGCCTTTCTGGGCTGCTATTACACATTCCTGGCTCATGTCCAGCCTCTCACCTACCTGCAGCCCCCAATCCTTCTCACAGGGCTACTCTGGATCTCTTCATGCCCAGACTGGACTGATACCGAGGGTTAACCTGACCCAGGTAGGTGCAGCACCTGCACTTGGTCTTGTTAAACCTCATGAGATTTCTGTGGGCTCACTTCTTGAGCTTATCCAGGTCCCTCTGGATAGCACCCCATCCTTCAAGTGTGTCACTGCACCCTCAGCTTGGTGTCATCAGCAAACTTGCTGAGGGTGCACTCAATCCCTTAATCTGTGTTATTAATGAAGATTTTAAATAACACCAGTATGGCCCCTGAGGGATACCACTTATCACTGATGTCCGTAGGGACTCTGAGCCATTGACCACAATCTTCTGGATATTACTGTACAACCACTTTCTTATCCATCTGACAGTCCATCCATCACATCCATCTCTCTCCAGCTTAGGATGTGGTGGGGTAGTCTGTCAAAGGCTTTGCAAAAGTCCAGATAAATGGCATCTATAGCCCTTTTCTTGTGCACTGATGTAGTCACCCCATCACAGAAGGCCACTGGGTTGGTCAGACAATTCTGGTGCTTGGTGAAGATGTGCTGGCTGTCCCAAATCACTTCCCTGTCCCCCATGTGCCTCAGCACAGCTTTTAGGAAGATCCGTTTCATGATCTTCCCAGCATAAAGGTGAGGCAGACAGGTTGGTTCTTCCTAGGATCCTCCTTTCTATCCTTTTTGAAGACACGTATGGTGTTTCCCCTTTTCCAGTCACTTGGGACTTCACCTGACTCCATGACTTTTCAACTGTTATGGAGAGTAACTTGGCAGCTACACCAGCCCATTCTCTCAGGACTCTGGGGGCAGCTCACTGGGTTGCACTGACCTATGTACATTCAGGCTCCTCAGGTGCTCATGAACCTGATCTTTACTGAGAGTGGGGAGCACTTTGCTCCCACAGTCCCCATCCTGCTGTCCATCCACTTGAAAGATGTGGGAAGAGAGGGTGCCTTTGAAGAATGAGGCAAAAACATTGTTGAGTACATCACCTTTCTCCTCATCTGGAACTTTGAAGTTGAACTATCCCCTTTTTCTCCTGTTTTTGCAATACCTGTTTTGCTTAGTCACTCATTGTCATGGTTTTACATGTTAGTAGTGTTGTTTACTGTAGATTATAAATTCCAAATAATAGAAAATTTATTCACTTTCCCTATGAAGAGATTTTTGCCTTGAAATTGACTTAGGTATTGCTGCTTGCTGATACACACAAATTGGTGAGATAGATTAGATAGGAGCACTTTTTGTTGGTGGTAAACTCTATATGGAATTGAAAAGGAACTGTAGACTTCTTTTGTCTATCAGTAGCATGACAATAATATTAAAAAGTAATCTCTGTTGACAAATGATGCTGTAGGGAGGAAAATTTGTACTCAATAGGCTCTCTCATTATTGCAACCTCTGCTAAAATAAACCAACACAGAGAGCATTGTTAGGAAAGCTTGAGTTGCTCCTGAACAGAGGCAGGAACTTTCCTCATAAAAGTGTGTTGCCTCAGTTTGGAGATGTGTTTGTGGCTGCCCTGAATAACAACTTGGGAATTTGGCATTGGTAAAACATACTGGCTCAGTATCTGCTGCTTATATTGGAGTGGCCTGGTTGGTTCCCAGCAGGTTTCTCAGGCATCCTGATTTCTGTCATTCCTTACCCTGTGAACAGCTCTCACTGGGACAAGTTCTTTGCTGCAGTTTTTGGAATGACCAGGAAGCAAAGTCTGATGAGGTCTATGAAATTATTGAAGCAGTCTCTAAATGCACAATGCTTCTGAGAATGTTCATGCTCCAGTGCAGCAAAATGAATAGTGCTTATTTCAGCAATGCTAACTGGGCCAAAACCACTGTGGGCCTTGTTCAAGTTTTGGAATTCAGCAGGAGCCTTTGTGCTGAATTAGTCAGGATAGATCTGGGTATGTTGCAAGGTGTTGTTACTCAATTAGAGGGTAGTACTGAGAACTCAGTTTGAAAGCTAGTGGGTAGCATGGTAGGTCACCATTCAAAATACTAAAAAGGCCTCAATAATCTTAACAATTTATGTATTAATGATGACTTAAAGCGGGTTTGGGAGGACTTCCACCCTGAGTTCTCCTCCAGGAAGAATTATGTGGTCTTGTGGATGAATGTAATCATCGACTTTAAATAATGTAATTACCTAAGAAGTCTTAGAAGCTGATTACAGGGAATTTTTCTATATAGCTGGGGCTTCTCATTTTAAAGTAGCATAGAAAGTGAGGTGGTATTGGTGTATTGCTTTAGGTGAGGGTGAGCTGCTACTGAGAACCAGCTCAGTGAAAGGTGAGGTACTTTTACTAGAGGCAAAGAAGCTTTAATATTGTACAAAAAATTAATGTAAGATCTCATTGAAGATATTGTAGGCACTTCTATCATGTTTGTTCCAGAAAGATGATTTTAAATGGGTAGCATGTTCAGTGATGACTGTGAGCGCATGTGCAGAAATGCAGAATCTATCTGATAAAAATGGATTAAAGAGAGTTGCTATTTTTAGCATTAGCAGTATGAAGCTTGTGAAGATTTATTTGTACCTAGTGATCCAGTGAGAGATAAACATCAAGGGAGAAGAAGAAAAGTGGTAAAGGACACTGTAGTTACAAGAGCAAATGATACAAAATTTTAAAGAATGTTGGAGCTTGAAAGTAAGAAGATTCCTGAGCATTTAAAATGTAATAAAGCCAGAATTTTTTAATGACTGATTCCACATACAGTTATTTAATAGAGAAATCTCAAAGGGGAAGAACCCAGAGAATGCAAAGTGCTGAGATGGGCTGCAAGGATTCGGTGATTTCCTATGCTGCCACAGTTGTAGCTGTAGCTGCACTTCTGAGCAAAACTTGATGTGAGTTGTCTGTGTATGAATGGAAGGAGGGAGATCAGCATTTAAGGTCTCCGTGGTGTTAATGAAAGATGTTTATAGGTAAGGTTGTAGTGCTTTGCTACATCTGCGTGCCCCTGGAAGGGGAGTGGGGCATCATCTGCATGAGGGGTGATATCTGCTGACATCTGGCACCAAGCAGCTTCTCACAGGCACCATCACATCCTCTGGCACGATAGAGGAACAAAACCAGCTGTGGTGATGTACTTCTGGCAGGTGGCCTTGCCTGGTGGCAGGAGCTGGGGTGGTTTGGGCGTGGGAATGATCTGTCCCTGTCCATAGGCACCATGACTTGATCCACCCTTACATGTGCAAGTTCTCCATGACTCCATGGCATGTCATATTTTCTACTT
Source organism: Motacilla alba alba (assembly GCF_015832195.1). Classification (NCBI taxonomy): domain Eukaryota; kingdom Metazoa; phylum Chordata; class Aves; order Passeriformes; family Motacillidae; genus Motacilla; species Motacilla alba. The sequence continues at coordinate 2,138,372 of NC_052020.1, read as the reverse complement.
GATGACAAATCAGGGGTTGAAGTGATTGATTGGGCAGACCAAGACAGTGCCAAGAATCTGTCAGACCATGGCCATGATTCCAAAGCACAGGGAAGAGTTTTCTGACACTGATAAGTTATAATGTGTTTACTAGGTCAAAGTCTTTTACTAAGGAGGAGGTACAAAGGGAAGTGATTTTAGGTGAGCTGTTCTATTTCAGGGTGTTTAAAGACATAATGAAGACACGGTTAGCATTTCAATGAAAAGGATCAAAACTAGAAAATCTCTATGTGCATTTATTACTTGGATTATTGAATAAGAAATCCAACCTAGCAGTTAATGCACTGAGTCAAAAATGAGAGTGAAACTACTTAGGGTAAGCAGTAATTGAAGAGATAAGAACATTAATATCTTATTTCAGGCAGAAGCTAGAAGTTCAGAGATACAGAGGTTTGGTTTCATGGCACAAATAAATGTGTGGATGAGGGAGCACAAGGGCATATGTAACAGAACTCTGGCTCTCCCCTCAGGGTGCGCTTTATATGTTAACTCAGAATGATCACTGTAATGGTAGTTGTGGTTTGAGATGCTAGTTTGTGCTGTTACTGTTTGTGTGTCTGTGCTACAGGATCAGCACGTGGAACTCAGTATCCAAGTGGATAAATGAAAAAGCAAGGAAAAATATTGTAAGAAAATGCTTATTGCACTCTTTCATTGCAAGAAAAACTCTCAATGAGAAAAGCCTCACTCATCTACTGATGAAGTCCAGCTTTTATACATGGCATCATGTGCACCAGCCTTGAAAGAGAGAAATGAGGACAAGTGGCCTGTCTGAGAAAAGCTTAAAAACTCACTAAACAAACCCCCTACACCCTTCCTGTTTGTACCTGAAATACCAGCTTAATGTATGGATTAAATTTATGCTTCTCCATGAAGTTTATTTTGAACTATATAAAGAGAATCTAAAACCAAAATCCAAGTCAGTGACCTGACCTGAATGATGAAAAATTAAATTAATGGGAAAATAGTTACAATCTCACCAGCACATATACAAATGTTTAGAAATCCATACAGCTCAAGCCAGAGCAGTAAATAAAGATGAGCACTGCAGTTAGCTCTTGTATCATTTAAGCATCTGGTCTGCTGCAGTCAATGCCAAATTTAGTTCATGTAAAATAGATGTAAATGAATGTCTTGCAAAAGAGACTATAAAGTGAATGGAATGTTGCTGCAGCAGAGTGACAAGAAAAGAGATTTCAGAATTGTTGTACAGAAATTCTAAAAGCCAACCGTGTTTTCTGCAGCTGCAGTTGGGTTAACAAAGAGGATTCCATCATCTTTTGGGGAAAAAAACATAATCAATGTTCAGAAAAATGCATTTTTGCTATTTAAGAGGCTGGATAAGCCATATCTCTTAGTATAATTACAGTCACCCTTTTAAATACAGTTTCTCTTCCAGAGCTCAAAGCATGCAAACACAGTATCTATCTTAGAGGAAGATTTTCCTTTCTGCTTCACACAATGTCATGGCAGCTCCAACATGGACCTGAGCAGAAGGAATATGAGCACTTGAGTGCATAGTGCTCTCAAGCAGATGGGCTGGGAAGCAGCAGAAGAAGCAGGGCTGAGGCAAGAGTGACAGGGAATTGGCCAAATAGCATCAAAATTCTTCCTCTCCGACCGCAATCCCGACCTGACCTTGACCCGACCCTGCAAAGCAGTCACAAGTTGGGAACCTCCCTGCATTTCCTTCTTGGAGCATGAGGAAAAGCCTACGTCAAGTTTCAGGTCTGGAGTTGAGAAGATGACAAGCACCCTTTCTGCAGTATTACTAGGAGTATTTTGTGATAGGAATAGTTTCTACAGGTTAATTGTATTTTTGTCGTTGCAGCATTTACAAGTTCCATGGTTTGTAATATTAACCCTTGGAGTCTTCCTCTTGTGTCTGGACAATGGGCTCATTGGAAGTTGTGTGGGGAACAGCAAATCCAGAGGGTTGCCTACACACTGATAGCTTCTTGTATTTCCAGGTGCCATCTTCTCAAAAGATTCGAGCCTAGCCAAGGTGAGACAAACCATGAATGCAAAATGTTCAGACACCTGTTCAGTAAGGCACCTTTCAAAAAATAATAGAGACTCAGTAGTTATACCCTCTTTTATTCCACTTATATTCCATGACAGTAAGATGGAATCCATTTGACTTCATTTTTATATCCATTTGAGTGACTGTCCTTCTGTGTAATTTCTCTACCACTTTGGTAAAGAAAATGTAGCTCCCTGAGAGACATCAGAGAAGCAAATTAGAAGGACCTTTGGAAAAAATCAATTTTTGAAGCCCCTTTTAAATAACCTTATTGATTGTCCTGGTCAATACTTCTGCTGGGGAGATGATGCTTGTCTTGGGTATTCTGGTCATGGAGAGGAACTGAAGCATTTCATCAGTGCTCTGGCTACTTCCCAGTGACTCCTCTCATTTTCAGAGCAGCTGGTAACCTCAATGGAAACACTGATAAGATGATGTGTGTTAAATTTGTTGGAACCTCTTTAGTTAATGAATGTCTCAGAGATGCCCTTTCAGCCTCTCTTCAGCTCCTATCTCTTCCAGGACTGGGATCACTGCTGCTGCCAGGCTTTTAGTTCATTCTTCTGCTGACAGTATGGCTGACTTTTTTGGGCAGCAGCCGCGTCCTGGAAGAAAGGAAAATTTTCCTTAAATGAGACCCCCTATTAGAAAGCCTTAACTGTTGAAGTAAGGTCAGAGTGGAAGAAGTAGAAGAGGTTGTGAGCAGACTGGTTAGAACTAGCTGAACTGTGATCTGTGACTCATTCCCTACTTTTAAAAATTTATGGCAGCATACCAGCCTACATCCATACCACTTGGCTTTAGTCTCACTGAGCATTTTGTTCAGTTTCACTAAAGTTCATCTTGCTGTAAGAGTTGGGAGGTTTTGTTTGTTTCAGTGTGTTAGGGACTAAGATTTTGCTGCTGTTTATTCCTCAGTTTAGTTCTTCTGAGGTGTATGTCTTTTCATGCTAAGACAATCCCTGTGCAGTCAAAGGTATAAAGGTATGTTCTGTGCCCTCTTCTTCATGTGACTTTATGTGCAAGGTGGCCCCTGATTAGTGGCAGGTGTGTGGGATGTGCAGGCAGGGCTGGTCTAGGTGTGACTTTAGAAGTCCTTAACAAGCAGAATTTTGTACAAGACTTGTTTTCTTACTTGTAATAATTCTTGTCTAATGGCTCAAGATCCACCCCCCCCCCCCCCCCCCCCCCACCCCGAAATTCATCTAGGAGAGAATGAGCTGGACTGTAGATTTCTGTAGATAATATTTAGCCTTTCTCCTTTCAACTAAAACATTTTGGTGTTTGTGTCTCAATTCTGACTTATATTAGACATTAAATGTCTGTTGAGGATGCATGTACTTGTCAAAGCTGCAGCAGACTTCAGGGAAAAGCTGTGATGAATATTGGAAATATATGATGTTAGCTTTATTGCAGCGCTGTACCACTCAAATTGCCACCCCTTACATCTGTGGCCATCGTTAAATGTACAAAAGGCCAAGCTGTAACTAAACAGTACTGTAACTGTGTTGGGGATATGCCAGTGCCATAAATGGGGAAGACAACAGCATGTAATAGCCTTCTGGAGTTAAAAGCATTATGCCTTAGACTGATCTGCCAATTCAGATGCTTATTTGGGAGAGCAGTCATTGGAGTTTCAGTCCTTTGAGCTGATGCACTTTATTTTCACCAGACCGCCAGAACGTTCTTTTTCAATTGCTTGAAGTGCCTTTGCACTGATGGTTCATGGAGTTCATATACACGTGACATGAACATTTTGCTACAAAATATCTTAAAGAGCTGTAATGATTGGAGTCAATGATCAAATTGTGTTAGAAGTAGCAAGACAGTATCTTTACTCTTAATTTTACACAAGTTCCTTTCACAATCTGTACAGTTAAGAATTATAACTCTTAAACTGAATTGGGACCATGGGTTTGTATTTGTTAAGGTTACCTTTTAGTTATCAGAATCTGTTTTCAGACTCTTCTGTGCATCATATGTGTAATGACACAGTGACTTTGGTGCCTTTTCCAATGGTAATAGCTTTTTCTTTTAATTTCTGTACAGTTTTAGGTATTGAAAGCTAGTACTTCCCTTTATGGGATTCTTCTGTCTTTTGAAGTCAGCAGGCACTTCTCTTTTGATTTTTAAAATTTAAATATTAAAAGATGTGGCCAGAATTCCTGTGCAGCCAACAGTATTCCCTTTTTCGGGTGATTGGGTGTCAATGAGATTTACATCTAGGGGTGCTGTCATTTTTCTGGGTGTTTTTTCACTTTCTCTCTTCTTCCACACTTCCACACATCCCAAGTGTTTTATTTCATTTACTTTCTTCTTTCTCTGCTCCTTTTTACTTTCATTTGTGTTTTTTTTTTTCCTGGAACTTCTGGGAGAGAAAGATAAAATGCATCTGTCCCTTCTCTCATATGGCATTTGAGCAAAGCTCCAAGTTTCCTGCTGGTGATTGTCCCTCCTCTTGAAGCCCAGCTGGCATTATTTCACTCTGGCACTCTTCAGAAATAGATCAAGAGATGTTATTCAGAGGCCCCTTGGCCCCTTGTCCTTTGGATCTGGGGTGCTGCATCCTCTCTCATCTCATTTAGTGAGTGCTTACCAAGCAGTGCTTTCTTCAACCCCATCTGTTTCCACACCTTCCAGTGATGAGGGACCCTTTTCAGCAACAGAGAAGAAAAGGTGGAATCAGTGCCTTGCTGCCAGCCAAGCATGCCAAAATCAATTTATATAGAGAATCCTTCTAATGAGGATTGATTCTTTGTGTTCGTTTAGATGTGTTCTTGCTTTTGTGTGCCATAACTCCCTATCTGCAAGATAAGCTAGCAGATTTTGTATTTCAGATAAAGACTTGGATTGAATTTGCAGCTCACATGCTCTCATAGTATCATTACTTAGCTGCAGTTATGGTTTTAATATGAATTGGCAGCAGCTTTTACAGACAGGATGAATTTCATAGAAACCTAACGTAAAATGCACAGAATGAGAAAAATGCCTCTCTGGAAAGGCTCCTGCTGATCTGATAACAGTCTACAGGAAGACATCTATTTAAAGGGAAGTAAAGAAATATCAGAAATAGCCTTAGGTTGTTACAATCTTATTTTCAGCTTTATTAAACTATTTTCAACTTTATTAATGCTGTGTTTAATTTTGCCAGCATTTCCAACCCCCTTAATTTAGTTTGCACTGCATTTGGATCAATTAGGACACTTGATGATGCACTATTTGCCTCTGCCTATTCAAAACAAGTGAAACAACAGGATGGATTTTCAGTGTACTAAAGAAACTGGAGTTCCTCCAAAGACTCTGATTACTCCAAATGGCAAATCTCAGAGGCTGGCCAAGTGGAAACAAAAATTGTATGTTGAGTAGCTGTCCTGTGGACTTATCTTCTCACCCTGGAGACTTTTCAAACTGTTTCTTCTACTAGCATCTTGGCCTCAGGATTACTCCACCCTCCACATGGATATTCTCATGAAGATTGTTACCCACAAGTTAATAGTAATAGAGGTGGAGACTCTCTTCAGGAAAAAAACCAAAAAACCCCCACCAAAAACCCTCTTCAATACTGCAAAGAATTAGAGAGACTTCCTGGTGTGATGGCAGTGCTGTTAGAAACCAGCTGAGATCACAGTCAGCTTTCCATGCATCACTATGCATCTTTACGTTTTTTTCTTGGAGACTCAGACACCCAGGGGTAAGGACAATAGAGAAGGCAACCTCTCTGATCGTGACCTGCATGATCTTACTCAGCACACGGTCAAGGTGCTCATATGTTAAATTTATGCTTCATTGGCTCTCTGGACCCTGGTGTATAGCCTGTTTTTTTGTTGTTACTGGTGGGGTTGGGTTTGGCTTTTTTTAGGGAAGTATTTGATATAATAAGTAAATGTAAAACATGAACTTTATTGCAACACTCTTCTAATACTGGTATAAAACTGGTATATTTAGTATTGTTTTAGGTCACATTATCAACTGTTCCTGCCCTCTGCTCAAACATACTGGCAGCACCAAATTGTAGTTATCAATGTAAAGCAATGCTTGCTACAGACTTATTTGGCACATACATGTTACTGAAGCACCAAGGTTCCATATATGACTTTTATATGCTAGAGAATAGATTAAGAGGTTTCACCTTGGAGAAACTACCTCTATTTATCTTTGTGTTAAAATTATTTGGGGGGCTGTTATGTTTTGTTATTTCCCTGTGAGGTTTTGCTTTTTCATGAGTGAACAGAATCATTCTCCCTCAATGTTTTGACTGTTTATTGTTCCCAGGGGATACCTTGTTTATTTGTCTTGCTCCTGGTCTGTCACAACATTTTTTGTTTGACTCAGATTTCTTACAAGTTTGCAAATGGCAAATCTTGTTACCTCATTTGGTTCACCAAACTTGGTACACAGCTCCCAGAAACATTCCCATTTCACTGAAGTACCTCCTCAGTGGCACAATAGAGGTAGAACTAAGTCACTGGTATTGTGATGCTGGATTTGTTGATTTATTCAACAATAACACAATAGCAAACAGGTGAATTACCTAGGCTGAATTCCCTTGAGTATTTAACTGATATAGAAGTATCTTATTCCTTTATGTGTCCTTTGGAAACAATAAAAATCAATTCTTTCTTAAGTATCTTCATTCAGCTTCTTAATGTAATGTATATTTAAATACCCTGGTCAATTGAGTAAATACTGGTCAATTGAGTAAATGGGGTTGTGGACCCTGAGAAAGTAGAGCTTTTTCATGGCAATAGCAAGATCCCAGTATTACTTGTATCTGACACTCCACTGTAAAAAATGCACTGTCTTTATCTTGCCCTATAGCTTTTGATGTTCTGCCAGCCCCCTGGAGCTTGAGAATTACTGTGCTGGCTAATGTGCCATATAGACCACAATTTAAAAGGTTTATTTTAGATGGATGTGATAGTCTGTGGCAGTACACTACAGGCAGGGCAGTCTGAGGAGTCTTTCCCTGTTGCTGACTCTTTGGTGGTTAAATAGATGACTTTAGACTCTGGATTACCTTTCAGAAGTACAAGCCTGTCAGGCTGTGCACTCCTGTGCAGCAGATTTCTCTCTGTACAGGTTTGGTGCTGCCGCCCATTACTTTCTTCAAGCCCATTTAGTGGCTGTGGAATTATCTGATTTCTGGTCTGATAATAAAATGTCAGTTCCTGAAATGTCAACATGTCAGCTGCAGTGCACAAGAGTGATAATAATTTTAAGTAGAAGCTTGCTTTTTGTCTGGTCTATATTTTTATTTCAAGTTTTCTGTTCATACAGCAACAGAAAATATTATTCCAGTGCTATCCAGCAGCAGTAGTTTTGTTTGCTATTAATGACAGATTATGTACACTGTAAGAGATTTATTTTCTTTTTGCTATGTACTGTTATTCATAGTGTAGAACACACTGGGTAATTTCACTGGGAGATTTTTTTGGAAAAAAAGAAGAAAACAGCAACAATATAACAGTAGTGTGCATAAAGTTTCACAGAGCTGTTCAGAGAGAACATTTTTTCCCTCAATTTGACTTGTTTTTTCAGTGTACATTAGAAATGACCACTTGCTCAGCGAAAGCATATACTTTTTTTTTAGTCAAATCATACTTAAAAAGTGTCTAAACAGAAATTACTTTTGTACATAGCCACTTGTGTGAGAACACTTAAAGTTTAAGATCTCAGGAGTGATTTTTTTTTTCCCCACTGGAATAGAGAGGAAGATATTTGAAAAGTTCCTTTAGTCTGCTGGAATTTTTAGGAGTGAAACAATTCAGTAATGAAGTACTTGTGGTGCTTTGCTTTTATTTCCTACCTGGTTTAATTAGACATATTTTCAACTTCACATTATGTAATTGGAAACTATCACAGAATGGACAAGATTGAAAGGGACCACAGTGGGTTATCTGTTCCAACTTCCCTACTCAAGCAGGGTCATCCCAGAGCACATGGCCCAGGATTACAGCCAGGCAGTGCTTGAATATCTCCACTGAGGGAGACTCCACACCCTCTCTGGGCAACCTGTTCCAATATACAATCTCCAATATACAATGCACAGTTAAGTTCTTCCTCATATTCAGGTGGAACTTCCCGTGCACCTGTTTCTGCCCATTGCCTCTCCTCTCATTGCCTGGCACCACTGAGCAGATGGAGCCTGGTCCATCTTCTGACACCTCCCTGCACATACTGGCAGACATTGACAGGTTCCCCTCTCAGTCTCATATCTCTTCTGGAGGCTGAACAGGCCCAGCTCCCTCAGCCTTTCCTCCTAAGGGAGATGCTCCATCCCTTCATCATCTCTATTACTCCCCGCGGGAACCACTCCAGGAGCTGTGTGTCTCTCCTGTGCTGAGGAGCCCAGAACAGGACACAGCACTGCAGATGTGCCTCCCCAGGGCTGCTCACCAGGGCTGAGCAGAGGGGCAGGATCGCCAACCTCGACCTGCTGGTGTCGTGGTTTGAGAGGAAGTGAGTTTTTGGGAGGTGGTGGTGGTCAAACCAATAGGTGCTCAGATGTGAATATTGGCACCTGGTTTGGCCACTGAGGATATGGATACGCCTCTGAGAACACAGGGGTTAAAAGCGAGGAACTCCCAGGAGAACACGCTCTCTTGGTTCCGGTGGATGGAGAGGTCAGACCTGCCCTGCCCAGCTGCGGGCTGGGCGGGGGAGGGGAAGCCACGAGGCCAGAGGGAGGTGGGCCGGAGCCTTGGGCAGAGACGGGAGGCGATGGCTTGGATAAGAGTGAGTTCCCCACAGAGATGGAAGGGTGGAAGAACTCCGAGAGGCATCGGGCAGCCCCCCTTTCCCAGGAGGGAGAGATAGAGAGAGAGAGAGGTGCCAGTGCTACCTTGAAATTTGATAGTACTGGCCTGGCTGAGAAGGAGAAGGGAGGGCAGTGGGAAGAGTGCCCGGCGGAGCCAGCGTGGGAGTTCTGGATGAGTAGAGACTGTGATTTTAACCCTTCTGTGGGATGATGGAAACCTTGCAAATGCTGATCCTCCGGGAGTTGAAGGAGGAGAGAGACGGAAATAAAGTAAGAGGAAATACACAAGTGTGATGAAAGCTGTGAAGGTTGAAGAACGACTGAGAGAAGTTGAGGAAAATCCTGGGTGGAGGAGATGATGGAGTGGCTTTTGGCTGGACTTTTCTTGTATGGCCATGGACAGAACCTTTCCTGTAATACAGAGACTGCATTTTAGGGGGAGGCGGTGGCTTGGTGCCAAAGGAGTGATGTGAGCGGAGACGACAGGTGATGAGGTGATGGTGAGACCCCTCGGCCCCAGGGGGTGAAATACTGGGGGGGACTAGTGTCCCAAAAAGGTGAGAGACTGTAGTTTTCTCCTGGAACTGGGCGAAGCATCCTTGAAAAGGGAAACCCTAAAAGCAGCTCTGGTCCATGTGCAGTGGTGAGAGCACTGGACATGGAAGGAAGAAGTCACGAAGGTGGTTGCTGAGTGACGGGGAAACACAACTGGATTCACCTGTGTTTCCAGGGGAAGCCCGTGGCACAAGAGGGACTCTTCTCTCCTTGATGAAATGAGGGGTGATTGTTGGAAGGGTGGAGATGGACTGAGTTGATTATTTGAAGGGTGATGGACTGGTAAAAATCTAAGGTTTTGTTTTATGATGTGGGGAATTGAGTGGGGGGAGGAGAAACATTTTGAAAGGTTTCCATTTTGCTCTGTGTGTTAATTTTATTGTAGTTCTAAGATAATAAAGTTTTTTTTCCCTTTATTCACAAGTGGAGGCCTGCTTTGCTCTGTCTCTGATCGCATCTCACAGCAGACACCGGGGAGGGTGTGTTTTCATGGGGGCACTGGCATTGGGCCAGCGCCAAACCGTGACAGCTGGCAATGCTCTCCCTAAAGCACCCCAAGATCCCCTTGGCCACAGGGCACTGCTGGCTCTTGGACAGTTTGTTGTCCATTGGGATGCTCAGGTCCTTCCCACAGAGCTGCTTTCCAGCAGGTCAGATGAGTATCTTGGAAATAAATACTAATGTTTTCAAAATAAACAAAATTGTTGTATCTGATGTATGTATCTCCATACTACGCATATATATATAATTCTTGGCTTGAGTAGCATGCTTTGGTGTTAAACTAACTGTCATGCAGAATTATGCTGAGTGTATGCTGATTTCCAGTGAAGCACATGAAGACTAGCATGAGAGAATATACTACAGTGTATGTAGTATATGTATGTATGTAGTTATGTTTCTGATTATTTTATTGAACCATGACATGGCATTGATTTATTTCTTTTACCTCATGAGTGACATTCTCATATGAACAAGAGAATCAAAACAATGTGCCATTGCACTGCAAAGAACATTCTCAATTACCATAGTTTATACTTGATAGATAAAATAAACATGGCCTGAAGCAGTTTCCTTTCTAGTCCAGATCCTGGTTGCTCATGGTGCTGAAATATTTGAGATGCCTTTGCATCAACACTTTAATCTAATAATTTTAATTCGGTCTTCAGATATGTCCTCTGTAGCTGTCTGTTTATGCTTGAACCCAAGTATTTCAGAAGAGTTAGTTCTCACAGAAGTCAATCCTATGATTTGTGACTTATTTCAAAGAACATGCACTTTGTGGAGCTCATTTGCTTGTTCTTTTAAGAGGATACTTGCAGATTCAAGTAATATGTTTTTGGAAGATATTTTTAGAAGATTTAGTGGAATCACGCACAGATCCAGTAAGTAAGCTGCATCAGAGGGCACGACTTGGGCATTAAAATGGTTTGTTTTTTATAAAGTCAGGTGCTCATCATCTGCCATAGCTGCTGTTACCAGATTGCAGAAAGTTTCAGTATGAAGATATTAAGAACAGAAACATGCATATACAGATATTCATACCTCACTCTCCTTTCCCAAGGCCAGTCATAGCAGGCAACTGGAAAAAGCTAACAATCAAACAAATCTTACCTTATTTCATATCACAACTTACATAGGGAAGAATTTCCACAAATCAGGTCATATAACCATCCCTTTCTCTTCTTCCAGATCACTTCTTGGGCTTTATTGTTTGTAGGTTGCCTGCAGGATCTGTGCAGAGATACAACTGCTCTGTAGCTCTGGTGGGTCCTCACAGTCATTCTTCTCAGCTGTGAAACATATGCACTTGGTTTTCTCTGAATTAATTAAGGAATATTGCAATTATGTTTCTCCATCCTAAAATTTTTCAATGCAAAGCAAAATGTAATTTTTTTTTTGACAGTACACAATTAAATGGGATGTTTGACTATGATTTGGGAAAAGGGCTAACCTCTGACAAGCTAAAGGGTGAATTTCATTTTGTGGAAAATTTCTTGATATTGCACTTAAAAAAATACTTATTTATTTTAGTAATTTCTTATCTACAAACAGTCTTGTAATTCCTACGGACTTTAGAATGCATAGCTGGGACATTGTGTGCATAATCAAAAATTTATGTAAGAATATATATGGTATGCATGTGATCAAATCTCTTAAGAGCATTCAAAACTAAATTTGTTGTTATTCAGGGGAGCAGGGCGTTAGGACCAAGTAGAAGTGCGTGTCACAACAACAAAGATAAATGCCATAGCTTTGCTAGTTCCCTACGCAGCATTTATGGATATGAAGCAGTTTAGTCATGATATCAGGGAATGGATACAGCTGTTAAGAGAAATGCATTTTATGGACCATAAAATTAAATGCTGCATTACCAAGATATATAGGAAGTATTCTTATAGTCTGTTTTCACAAACTAAACATTGTAACGAGATACCCTAAGAAGGTAGAACTGGAAATCTGTTTTGAAATCATATTCCATTAGGAAAGCACACTGTACTTTATGGAAGGATTACAGCTGTCTTTTATGGTGCTTTATTTTTTCTACACTGAGACTGAACTGTGTACCGTTAGCAGACTAATGCATAAGAAAGGTATTTCAAATTTATGTTGAACTGTATCATCCTAATGATTTCAAAGTACTAAAAAAATCTAGGCTGCATCTGTCCCTTGGTGCTCCTGAAGTGCTGTTATCAGTTTGGGAGGCAAACAAACACTAGCAGGAGTGTTTTGCATGTGTTGGAAAAGAAAATCTTGGGCAGACACCCCAAGCTTTGAGTACTGTGCTTCTGGAAAGTTCTAGCACCTCTGAAAAAAATCACAGAATTGTTGAAGTTGGAAAAGACTCACAAGATCCTTGAGTCCAAGTGTTAACCCAGCACCGACCGTCCCATCACTAAGTGCCACATCCACTTGTCCTTTCAGTACCTCCAGGGATGATGACTGCACCACTGCCCTGGGCAGCCAGTTGCAATGCTTGACAACCCTTTTAGTGAAGAAATTTTCCCTAGTATATCCAGTCGAAAGGCATGCTTGAGCTAGCTAGGGATTTCTCATAACTTCAGTTTTTTGAAGTACAAGACATTGTGCTGGAGCCTATATGGCAAAATAGAGAGTGCATTGATGCAGAATCACTGAAGTCAGATTGGTGACCAAGGTGTCACTGCTCTGTAAAAAGCAACCAAGGATCTGCATATCATTTTCTGTGCTGGTTTGCTGTTCCCTGACATGTTACTACTCAGTTCTCAACAGAAAAATACAAATGGAGACAGGGAATAGGTGGCAAAATCAGGTCAAAGTTATGCATGTTTTCTAGATATCAGCTGAAATATTTGCATGATCACATGTGCATGCAAAGACACAAGTCAGCAGTATGGTCTTACAAGCAGTGACAGTGATGCACTCCTTGGAGTCTTGTAGCTCCAAGAATTTAGAGGGTAAATTCTTAGACTCTCTGTAAATTGGTATAGATTACTAATTGACACTAGCAGAGAGGGTGGCCCCTTGGGTTTCTTAAATGCTCTTGGCTGATTCAAAGATTATACACACAAAGATTATATTTGCTTTTCTGCTCTTACTTGTTAAATGCATTCTTTATTAAATTATATTTCTGTAGTTAACTCTGTTCTGTAGACGTGCCTGGCAGGTTCAGGCTCTTAATGCATCTTCCTCACGGGGGGGTCATAAGGTTTAATTGTTCATAAACTATAAAGGCTTGAGATGAAAGGATTTATTTAAAAGCGACATATTATGGTGATTATAAAGCCAATGGTGATGTGTATAACACCTGCTGTCACACTAGCTTGAGCAAAAGCAATCTCTACTTTTAACTGAAATTTCTCTGGAACAGTGAGAACAATATCACTTTTCAGGGCTTCTTTTTTTGCTATTGAAAAAATCTGGTGTCTCTTTGAGAAGGCAAAATATCAAAGTTTGGTCTCCCTTCTAATGGATAAAACCAATTTTATAAGATTATATCAGGTGAATCCTGATATTCAGATGAACATGTCCTTTGCCACTGGGAAAATTAAAATAATTGCTAAAAGTATACTTTTGTATGTTTTGAGAAGAATCTGCTATTCTGGTAATATTCTAGCTACTGAAAATGTTTCTCTTTTAAAGTGCAGATAGGAACTGAGATTAATTGTCTCTATTTAATGGTTATTTGCATTCTCTTTTTGATCCATCAATTGCAAAAGTCAGAAGAGGTGTAGGAGTGCAGCAGTTATTGAGACCTGTATGCGAGAATTCATTATTTAGTGTGATATGTTTTAGCACTGTGTTTGAATCTCTCTTCTTCCACCTCTCCAACCCCTCCTCTTTGTTTTCTCTGTTACTCTTTCTTTCCCTTATACAAACTTGATTTGAACTGAGATGGAATGCCCTGGGGCATTGCTTATGGGATCCAGGGCTTTTCATCTCTTGATTGCCTTCTTGGCAGCACCTTTAGTGAATTCAGACCTCTATCTGTTAGAGACTGCAAGGTAAGGTAGATTCTGTAAATTGAGATTAACCATTAATTCTGTTCCTTAATGGGGAAATGTCTGTATCTAACATGGCATCTCTCCTGATAAGGAGTGAGGGCTGGAGGGTATTGTGGGGGAGCTCTGAAAGTTTCACCTACTGTAGTCCTTCCTGTCGTGTAAGCAGAGGACTCTGATCTCTGGGACTGACAATTCCTGTCCTTCTGGTGTTGGTCAATACAATGGGATCCAGTTTTGAAAAATGAATTTTTTTTTGAGTGAAGCATCTTGGCAGAATGAGTGAGATTTGAAAGGTGATTAAAAAGGCCTTTTAGGAAATGTTTTCAGAGACACTGCTGTAGCTGTTACTGTCAGCATAAGTATGATACAAAGACAATGAGAGAGAACACCTGAATTTTACTGTGCTTGTTTAACAATAAACACCTCAAGATCCCTTAATGTCTTTATAAATTATTTGTAAATTACTTGTCTTTACACATGCCTCATCCAGACCTGAAAGTCCCATTGCCCTTTTATTTTCCATTTTCATCTAATTCCTCCCAGTAATGTCACCTTCAGATAGTTAAATGTTATCAATAATTCCTTGGTTTGCTATTGCATATTTTGTGCAGCTGTCAAAACAAGGGATTTATTTTTTCAGATTCAATTATGTTTGCAATAAGGTACAAGCAACCTTAAAAAATATTGCTGAATTTGAGACTTTAGAGGCTATGATTGCACACAGTCAACATCCTCACTTCCAGCCGTGACTGAAAATGCTTTCTTTAAGTTTCTCTACAATTTCAAAAGATAGCATTTCTCATATAGAGAATTACCTCAATTCAATGTTTTATTAACATTGTAGGCATTTTTGTTATAGCTTATTGAACATGCCAGTGTTTTTCATAACACACAGTTATTTGAGGGTGCTTGGATAGATTTTTATTTAGCAATATAGAGTAAATCTCTCCAACTGAGACGGAATGTTTCTCACTGGTAACCAGGCTTGTGTTTTATTGGCGAGGATGCTTGTCAGTGCTGCAGGGGAAGGCAAGGAGAGGGAATTAAAAATGTATACCTGTTACATTAGGGGTAATCCAGCTGTTCTTCTGCTGAATGTGTCTACAGAGCGTGCTTGTATGGATTGGAACACTGGGATGAGAGATCTGGAATATGTATGTTGCTGGAAAATTATTTTAACATTGTATGAATATTCCATATACTGAACTATGGCCAAGCAGAGCTCAGATTGCATGTGCTGTTATTGAATTCAGTTTTTTTTTCAGTGAGTTCAATGAAATTTGAGGTAAGGTCTTTACAAAGTTGTGGTAATAGATCAAGCAAGAGAGAATACTTCAGTTGTGCTTCTGGAACATGCTTCTTTATCCTTAACTTAGGATCGTTTAAGCATTACTGATTTCTAAAGAAACTGTTATGTTTGTAAATATGAATTATTCTACACCTATTTGTTAAAACAAACAGCAAGTATAATAAGCACATTTATGTGATGCAAAGAAAAACTGCAGTAGTACCATGTGTCATGTCATTTCTCGAAGTAAATTTCAGTTTGACTTTGCAGTTTAAACTGTTGACTTGAATTTTGAAAGATGATGTTGGGTTGGTTTGTGGAAGAAGTATTCTGCCCTATTTTGTCATGCTTATTATTAGGTTACTAGAGAGACAGCTGCAGTTGGCTTAAAATGGTGCACTAAAAATACTGAAGAGTCTAGCCTTGAGGAAGCAGAGCAGTAAAATGGCAACAATAATATTCATTTAGCACAGTTATCTGGGGATGTGAGAGATGCTTTCAAAAGCATAATATATCACAGGACAATTTTTTATTATATTGCTTTTGTCCCTTACTGCTTCTATTGATCTTTTTCAAATAAATTTTTCAAAATTGTCACATATCTGTCTTCAGAGCCATAAATAAGGTTGACATTAATAAGGGTTTCATATATGCCATTTTACCCAGAGAGCAGAAGGGACAGATTCTGTCTATTCAATATGCCTTCTGAATTAATTTAATACATATAAATTGTTTGTTCATTAGAAAAGATTTTAGGTGAAAATGTATTAATCAGGGTGGGTAACATGCACATTCAAAAGTAAGCTCCATTAATGGGGTAGTACAAAGGAAATTATTAGTATTTATCAGTGTGATTCATTGTACTAATTTTCAGGAGTTTAGGTTTCATTTTTCAAAATAATTCAGCATTTCCAGCTTAAGAGCACTTGAGCCCACACTGAAAGCATCCAGATGAATGACCTGCTGCTTGCCTACAAATGGCCACAGCTTGATTACATATCAGTCAAGCAAAACACCAAGGAACAAGAGAATTTAGCATCCTACCACAGTAAAAAAAGGGCTCAGAGTTTAGAGCCTTCAGAGAGATTTGCTCAGCCTTCCAAATTCACCTCAATCTTAATTGTGCAAGTGCTGTGTGACAGAGCACTGGGAACTTGATTCACTGCTTTATCAGCTGAAATAGCCTACTGACAAACTCTAAAATACTGGTTCACCACTTCAATAAATATTATGTAGCGTGCAATGTATACATAGACACACAAACTAACACACTGTATGTATGTATGCTTATTATATTTGACATTTTTTTTTCCTGAAGTATTTTTTGTTCTTCATCATCCTGCTAGGGAATTTTCTATTTTGCCCTGTTTTCTGTCTTTCACTGTGTGTTGCCTGCCAAATTTGAAGGAATTCCTTCATGCTTTTCTGAGTACTTTGAAAACCCCTCATCTCCTAACTTAAATTCTGAATTCATTGATCTTTACTCAAATTTAGCTCTCATACGCTTACACATTTTGTACTGCCAGGATTTGGAATTTTGACTACACTAGGCAGCAATTATGCTAATTACATTTGCAAAGTATCTTTTGTATGTGAAATTTCTAGAAAAATAATTCAGGAATAATAGCTTTATGATCAGCTGATAGAAAATCTGAAATTTATAGGCTCTTCCCAAACTGAATAACCCTCCTACATACTGCACATAAAATCTGAAGCATAAATTGGGTTGCAAGCCCCTCACAAAAGTGAGAGCTGCCCAGCTGAGAGTTTGTCTTCCTCTCTCAGATGTGTTTGCATCCTGACTGCCAGACTGACCCACACTCCCTTTCATGCTTCAATATTGTATTTGCAGGGTGCCGTGGCAGGAACGAATGATGAATCTGACTCCATGTTTTTAGAATGGTAATTTATTATTTTATAATACTATATCATACTAAAGAATGCTATACTAAACTATACTAAAGAATACAGAAAGGATATTTACAGAAGGCTAAAAAGATAATAATCAAAAACTCGTGACTCTCTCTGACACAGCTTGGCCCTGATTGGCCAATAAGTCAAAATAATTCACAGCAGAAACCAATGAAACAATCACCTATTGGTAAATAATCTCCAAACACATTCCAAAGAGCAAAACACAGGAGAAGCAAATCAGATAATTATTGTTTTCATTTTTCCCTAAGGCCTCTCATCTTCCCAGAAGAAAAATCCTGGGCAAAGGTGTTTTTCCACAAATTATGAATGCCACACTTCAACATGTTGGAAGAAAATTTTCCAGGACTGTTCTTTTGGCCAAAGTTCATTCCTGCCAGATTTGTCCTTCTCTGCCTCCAGCCAGCTGTAAAAGGTCTCCAGTGGCATTTGACAGACTGTGTGTGAAATAAGTCGGACCCTGTGTCCAATGGATGTAGTTCACTGAACCAAAAAGAGTTTTGTACTTTTATAGATGATAGTGTCACACTTGAGTACAGAGAAAAAGAGCAGAGCCCCTACTGCTCCCTTATTTTAGCTGTGTGCTTTCTCTTCACTTTCCCAGCTGTCCTCTAAGCCCACCTGAGCAACTGGTATCATGTGATTATTCTGGTATTCGGCTTACATAGCTGGATTGTTCCCAACTGCACCCCTGTGTGTACTTGTCTGAGTAAATCCAATCAGCTAATGAAATTCTGGTCCTTCCATCAACTGATTATCAAACTCCTTGTACAGCTACACTAGCCTGTCTCTCTTCCAACAGTGCATATTTTTGTTTACCCGGGCAGTCTGTGCCTGACCCCTTCCTTGCCTTTCCTGAATGTCCATTTTTTAACTTTACAGGCATTTAGTATATCAAAAAATAATATTTATTTTGGAAGGTGGCCTTTGTATCTCTTTGGAGTCAAGTAACATTCCTTTACATTTGTTGGGTAATTATTTGGCTTTATTTATTTATTTTCTTTTGCAAAAACAATTTGATATGCTCAAGTATAAATGTTTTGTAGTATCTACTGGATTACACTTAAAAGTGAGAGGTATTTGCTTGACTTGAGGGTTCTGTGCTGCAGTATCTGCTTTCCTGTGGTAGCCCAGTGAGGCAGTGTACCATGCTGCCGTACAAAAATCAGAATAGTGCAGCTTGTGCATGTCTGAAGATGTCCATCAGAAATAAAATTCCTACTCTACAGAGAAATTATGTCTATTTAGGAAAGATCTTTATATAATAAAGGCTTTTATTTTGAAGGAAGAAATCTGTTTGCATTAGAGAGATCTGCTGACTTTGGCAGAAGCCTCCTGAAATCAACCAATTGTTTCTATTACATACACAGTACTGAATAAGCCTCTAAACAATAGAAGTTTACTTGTGTAGACTTCACCCTAATGGCATCTTCACTTAATTTTCCTGATAAAACCTTTATGGTAAATTCAGTAACCCCTCTTCTTTTTATCAAGGCTGCCAGCCTGCAAATGATTTCAGAGACAGGATCTACTTATGGGAATACATTAGCAATATTTGATCCAACCATGATTTGTCTTTCTTGTATTAACTTTGAGTAGGATGGAGTCTGCAATCAACATTTAGAACTGCTGGTTCTGTGGTACTGGTAATTCCACTCTCCCCCCCCCCCCCGATCAACTTCTGATTTTGAGGGGTCCAAACCACAGTGGAAATCTGTATCACAAGGCCCCAATGACATATAAGAAAGCATAAGCCCCAAAGCAAGTAGTTTCAGGAAAGCATGGCACTCCAGTTGGTTTCCTACGCAGTTGCTGAGCAGCTCCCCGTTGAGTTCTCTGGTCCATAAGGCAAAGGTATAGATGGGATGTAAGGATTTGACTTAATTTCTTCTGCTAATGCTGTAAAGGAAAAAAATCTCATTACTGGAAATGAATTAATTTTGAGAAAATGTGTTAAAAGGCTGCAGGCAGAGGCAGGACTATTAGAGAAAAGAGTTCAGATAAATGAAGTTTGGTAAAATTGCTAGCAACTGGAACTGTATATTGAAATGTAATTGAAACCTATTATTAGAGGTATTGAGCATTTTTATTATTCACAGTAGTGCTATCACTACTGCATATAATTCTGTGAGTTCTTTTTTAGCAGTTAAGGACAGTAGCCTTTAGTCTGATTTTTTAACTGTGTTATGAGATTGGGTTTGATGTTCTATTTCCTAAAAGCCTCTACAATGCAGGAATGAAATGGTTTGTACAAGAACCATGTGAGAAATAGCACGATAGTACTGGCACTCTTCGTTGGGGTTTTCTCCTCTTGCATAAAAATGTAAGGATGAGCCACATCCCATAAATCCAGCAAAGCCTGAGTGACAAAGACAAGCACAGTTAGTCTGTGCTGCAGAGGATCTTTCAGCATCTACAAAAATTGAAAAGGAGAGTTGTATTCTTTCCTCCTGCAGCTATTTCTCAGCTTCTTCCTCAACTTCATCCTCCAACATCTGTGTAACAAGCTGCTGCCTGGGTAGCTCCTGGGAAGTACAAAGTCTTTTCTCACGGCAGCCTGTAGTGCAGAAGTTCCTCAGGGTGTCCCTGAGCAAATATTTAGGTTTTGTTTTTTTTCCCTGTAAGTTGCTAAGATGGGAAATATAAAGGATAGTAACATTTGGAATTACTTGACAAGTAAGTGCTAGCACATTTGAATATGCATATAGGAGGTATAGTTGTAGGAAGGAATAGAAAGATAAGAGTTTTGGCCCATGAGAGGCACCCCAGACTTTCTCCCAGATGTGAATGGCACACCTGGCTGTGCCTGTGGATGTCAGTCTGGCTGCTGCACTGACATAACATACAAGTTCTAAGGGGAACCTTTTACATGGCCAGCCCTGTCTGCCCTAATCTTTCCCTGCCAGAAATCTTTTTAAGAGAACAGAAGACAATGCCACCTCACTCTGCTGACCTCCTAACAGGATTTACTGTAAGCAGCAGGTATTTCACAGTACTAAGTTGGGACTATCCATTACGGTGGCAAAGAAAGTGCATGAGTTCTCTCACTGAAGCATTCTTACCTACCTGTCCCTATCAGCACTAAGTGCACTCAGTGGACATGCATGATTTTTATAGACAATAAACATAATCTTTTTTCCCCTTTAAGTCTTTAATTTCCCCCTTGAATTCTTTCAAGAGTCCCATGTGGTTCTTTCCCAGTGTAATATGGGATATGTTAAGGATGAGCTATTCGCTTTTTTTGCCAATATATTTTTTTAGTTTTCCTTTATATCTGCTCTGCCACAAATTCTGCTTCTTTCGATGTTGTGCAGAAATGTATAACTACTTCACAAAAGTCTCTGTTTACTCACAATTTCAAACCAGAAAACATGCAGATGTAGAATTTAACTTGCACCTTCTGTGAGAATGTTGAGACTAGAGATGAGTGAACATGCTTTCAGTAGCTCTGGAATTTTTTGAGTCTCATCATGGTTTTTGTATACTTTGAGTTGTATTTCTTACCAGTACTTTCAGCTTTCTGCACAGTTATACTTTCTTACAAATATTTATATGCAAAAAAAAAACAACCCAAACTACTCTTACACCATATTTCTCTTCTTCTCATTCAGAAATTGGCTGGTTTCAAAATAGATATATTTTAGAAGATTCCTATATGGAGTGTGTGCACTGATGGGGAGGAAGTGTGACTGTGCTTTATCCACACCACTGCCTTGCTCCAGGGGCACTTATAATATTCTACTGTGATCTTGTCTAAAACACTTCAGCATTCTTCTCCTCCATAAAACAGTATGGCATGCTATGAATTATATATTTACAGTAATGCAGACGTGTCTATCAGTTCAGTCACGAGATACAATGATGTGGGTTTTTGCCTCTGAGTGGTTAACAATTGCAAAAGGTTCTTTTAATGCCTAGAAATCTGTTCACTTTATTTTTCTTTTTAGTGTAGTGGAAAATAAATTTTAAACATTTCTTCTGTTATCTAGCACTTTCAGCCTTTTCATAGCATTTGTACCATCTCTTTGCCAACACTCCATCTGTGATTTTGGCTTGCAGGAAACACTTTGCAAATCTGTTATTAGCTTAGATGCAGAGAGCTGCTGTTTAAATATTAATTGTAACTTCTCTCATAAGGGCAGTCAAATTCACTCAGTCACTTGTGAAGTTCAATGAATGTTGAGGGGGAGGGAGTGTGTCAGGGGTAGGGCCTGCTCTTAGCTGTAGCAAGGGTCCTACTCAGGTTACCAGTGCAAAGTAGAGAAGTGTCCTGATGTCCTCTCCTCTCCCTCTCCCTCTCCCTCTCCCCTCTCCCTCTCCCTCTCCCTCTCCCTCTCCCTCTCCCTCTCCCATCAATAAAAAGAGCAGTAATGTTAAACAGTGAGTAGACTTCTTGCACACTCAGTGGACTTTCTGCCAAACTGTCTGTGAGCAAGAGGAACATCACACAGTGCTGACAGGAAAAGATATGATCCATCAGCTGTTTGAAATCCCACCTATTTGGCACATACACTTCTGGAGAACTTCAGTATTGCTCTATCAATAATCACATCTCAGTAGAGACATTTATATTGGGGTTGAGCCCCTCTCATATTTTCAGTCATAATCCTTACCCTATTTAATTTCTTAATTCCACAAAACATACTTTAGCCCTTGCAGCAAAAATTTAAAAAGCAAAATATTATGTGTTTACAGACATTTCATTGAAGTATTTGATAGAAGTGAGGAGCACAGTATTTAACACCATCCAATCTCACTGTTTTCTGTGGATTAGCAGAGCATTATAATTGTCAAATGCATATTCAATATAATGGAAAGATGAGCAGCCCCATTAAAACCACATGATGTATTTTTTCCTCTCTTCTTTTTCCAGATGGTTACTAATCTTTTATTGGTGAGGTGGTTTGCCTACGGTGTAATCTGAGATTTTTCCTCTTGTCATTTTAGTGAGTTGCTTCTCTCTGTGTTTGCAGGTGGACCCAATTTTAATATGCTAAATTCTGTTAATTGTTTACAATGTAGATGTTTTTCTTATTATCCTTCAAATGTATGTTTTAAAAAATGAAGTATTACCCACATATTCTTTTATCTTGCAGCATTCTGTGAAGAAGGGTGCAGATATGGTGGAACTTGTGTAGCTCCTAACAAATGTCTCTGCCCTTCTGGATTCACTGGAAGTCATTGTGAGAAAGGTAAAGCTTTACTGAAAAACACCTTCTTTGGTGAGAAGTATGGTCTGTTGAAGAAGTAATTCCTTTCTATTATTTCATTCTGCTTGATGTTTTCTCTCTAGTGAAGATATGACTGTTTCATTTCTGCCTTTTCTGCACTGAAAGTTTGTCTTGTCTGAAACTTTCCATGTTGAATTTTATCACAGATGTATCTGCCTTTGCTTCCAGCATGCACTTTTAGTTAATTAGAAGGGACATCAAATGAAAAATGTTTGCTCCACTAGTTTCCTGTGGTGCAAGCTCAAGGTTTCCTTCTGCTTCTACTAAATTTGTTGTGCAAATTAGACCAGAATTCAGATGATTGCTTTTCACTTCAAGTTATTGAATTATTAGTATTTGATTTGTTTCTAAGTCACAGTTTTTTTTAGAATCACAGCCTATTCAAAGATATCTCACTATAGTCTAATCACTAGTCATGATTAGATTTTGCCTGTTCCCAGATTTTTCTTTTTCAAAATCTGCTTCTGACAGCCTCATAGTTCTACCTTTCAGTTTGTTTCACAAAGAGCTGGTTCCTTGTCTACCTTAAATGAGGAGAAAGGGATCTTATCAAACTCCATACAACACTCTTATTATTTTCTTTATTTAGCAGATTTGGGATTTTATTTTCATTTGTATTTATTGAGGTTATATATATTACTTAACTAACTCAATGTTGGGAGGTTTTTTGCACTGCATGTTTGTTACTGTTTACCCATGTATTTATTTTTGGATATGAAGTGGATTGTTACTGTAATATGGAGGAGATCATAATTGGTGATTTTTTTAAGGAAGAAATAAATGAAAACAGAGAAATAACTGTTACAGTTAAATTAGTGGAACCACTCGTAACCCAGAGATTGTGCAGTAATTTGTGTGTTTGTTAAAGTCACTTAAGCCCAGTTGTCAATAAATCTACTTCAAATAGTTTTTGAAAACTGCTAAATACTTCTGTAGATGTAGTCAATCAGTGTATACTAAAAGCCAATAGTTTCTAGTTGTCAGCATTGTTTATGATTATTTAGGAATGAACTCGGACATTAATATTTTCATCTCATCTAGAACAAGTCTGAGTACTTAATTATTTTTGCCTGTAGCCTTGTTTTAAAATAGGAAAAACCCTCCAAAGTCTCCTGCCATCCAGCAGTAAGTACTGGCAATATCAGGGGGAAGTAAAGCAAGGCACCTCAGAGCCCTGCCTGCCCTGGCACCCCTGCTGCTAATTCTGCCTCCTGGTAACCCTTGTGTAATTTGCTCATTCCTTCCTAAAACATCTGCTGCCCAGAGGTGTGAGTGCATTCAGAGGGATGCAGGATAGTGGAGATGTGTTCTGAGTATGTGACTCTGTGGTACTGCCAGCATTGCCCAAAGGTGCCCTGCCTACCCACGACTTCAGGCCAGATTTCAGCTCCTCTGCCTGTGATTCTTTCACCCAAGGATCTTGGAACATTTTTTTTTTTCTTAGAGCTGTAAAGGGACCTTCATATCTAGAGCACAGATTCTCTAAAATATTGAAGTGATGGTTTAAAATTGATAAATGGAGGACATAACCATTTTTGACTCCTATGTTTTTCATGGCTTTTATATTGTTTTGATCTACAATATGAGTTAGCACACCAACCAAAGGAAGCATGGCAGGTATGGTACTCTCATTATATCAAGCAATTTAGAGGTAGATGTCAGAAGGCGATAGCTTCTGTGAATAAAATCTATACAACCTGAACCAGAAGGCAGTTTATTTTTTTCTTTGAAGATGTATAGAGTTTACTAGTATGCTACAAATCAAGATAATGATGCTAACTTTGAGAAATCTGACATACAGGCTGGTTTGAGAATGAACAGGGCATTGTGTATGAGAATATGTCACATTTTAGTTGTGTTGGAGGGTTTAAAAACTTCAGCAGATACATCTTATGTCATATGCATATTTCAGTGGCTAAGTGCACATCAGATCTGTGAGAACAGCTTCAGCCTTCTGAAGGTGCATGTCCTGGCCAGACTAAATGCTCAGAGTAGAGAGGTGATGAACCACCTTTGAAGCAGCGTTCTTTTTGCTTCACTGATTGCCCCTAACAGATGTAGAGCTCTCAGGAACAGGAAGCAGTTCAATAAAGGCTTTCTTCATTGTCTCCCAAAGGACACTAAGTTGTGGGTGTACCAGTTGTCAGTTTCTCTGGGTCTGGATTGAAGGCACTTGGGACAGTAGTTCATGTTCAGACTCAAGTGTTTATTATTTCTTGTCAGTAAAACAGTCTCACAGCCATGAGTTTGGCAGCTTTTCATTAGAAGGCACAAAATGGCCAACAATCTCTTGGTACAAGGTCTTTTATGACTAAACTCTCCAATTAAGAAAGGACACCTAGATTATGTTCCCCTTTAACCCAATAACTGATCCCAAAGAGACCACAATATGGACTTTTCTGCCCAATTACAAAATGCCACCCAAACCCATGGAGAAGAAGGAAGAAGAAGCATGAAGAAGAAACCCAGGACGACACCCTGTGCCCTCCGTCTTGCTTCCATCCACAACATACTAAAAATCCCAAAACTTGAACTCCTCACCAAGAGATACACCGGCACTACTCTCTGTAATCTATTTCACACTTTAGTGGATTCTAGTCTGTCTTGAAGTCTAGGAAACTTTCTCCATGGATGAGGGTTAAAGTCAGTGCTCCCCTGGGGGTCAGGACACCCCAGAGCAGACAGAGACATATTCCCAGTGCTCTGGGTTTCCACACTAAGTATTCTAACCCCATGTTTGTTTGTTCTCCTGTTATCTTTAACATTAGAAATAAGCACTTTGTTTTACTTAGATTATGGTCCCACTCCCTTAATCATTATGACCCAGACCTAAGACAGTAAAGTGGTGGAGCAACGACTGAAATCAAAGCCTAAATGTTCTTGGCAAAACCTTGTCTGGTGGAAGCTCATAGTGAAGTGAGGCGTATCAGAAGTAAAGTGATGTGTTTTGGTCATGTATTAAATTTGCCACAGTGCATTTGAAAATGTCCTTCAAACTGACAACACAGCAATATCTTATTTATTATTTGTGAGTTGAAAGGACTTGTCACTAGGTAAAAACAGTATGACCCAAATTAGTTTCAATGCCATGTAAAGGGTAAAATGAGCCAGTAATTAGAAATGTTGTTGAAAAGCAGGTGTGTTTACTTCTGAATATGAATCATATGTTACTCATAGTTTCTGACTGCCTGGTTGAAATTATGATATTAAGTTAATTAAAAATTCAGAGATATTTGAGAAGGGTAGGATTTATACCAGTAATTTACTCAGGTGAAATTAAAATACACATTTAAGGCTTATGTACAGATACATAATTCAACATGCTGCTAAGAAGAATTACCTCTTGCCATTCGCTTTGGTTGATGTGAGAAATCATCGTAACAGTTGTGGGGCTATTTTCCCTTTTTGAAGATGAACTGCAAATTGATTTTCACAGATACTGTCAAGTAATTCCTTTCTCCATCCATTCTTTGTAATGCTGTTTCTTTAATAATGTGCTTGATGCTTCTAACTGAATTTTTGTAATATTCAGGATCTGATTTTATCTTCAAATCACTTCTTTTTTGTTCATTTTGTGTTCTTCTTCCAGGCCTGAAATCTGTGATCTCTTTGATCACTACTATTTGATTGTATTTAACACAGTTGTGATACTTGTGTTGGAAACCTTTGCTGCTGGAATTTTTAGTGACATTGCTGTATGATTCCAGCATGATGGCTGAGCTGGAGATAGGCATCTGTAACTGTATGTAACATTGTGGGCTTGAACCCAGGTGCATCCTTGGCAGGGATCCCTATTAAAGGCTCCTGAGAGACATTTTGATGTGCAGAAAGAAGTACAAATATAGTACTCTATGAGCAGTGCTGGCAGCATGAACTCAAGTGCCCCAATTTTGCATCAGTCTAATCTTTTTGCAACCTTTAAAACAGAAAAACTCTGGATAATTAATTGAGCTGTCTTTTTCTGTCTGTGGGCAGGCAACAGGTCAGTGGAGTTTTAATGCTGGCTTTGTGGACAGGTTCACAGTTATTCTATATTTGTGGAGTGTTAGTCACTACTGCTACTTATGAAGTGGTGAGGATGAGATAGACAGGACAACCTATGATGTCAAAGGCAGGAGTGAACAGATGATTGAATGCCTGGAAATTGTGGGCATTCCTTGAACACCTGCCTGCATGTGCTGGAGTCCTGTGAGTAGGTCTAAGAAATGCATCTGAACACTCAGGGATCTGACCAGTGGTGGAAGTTATTTACAGTGTCTGTCTGTAAAATTATAATTTTGGGTGATGAGCTGGAAACTGCAAAAGGGTTTGAAGCAGTGGGCTCCCAACTAGGGGCATGGAAAGTAAAGTGCAGTATTTTTCCAGGGGCTGCAGGAGGGCTTTTGGCAATGGGAGAACATTGCCTCCAAGACAGATTAAACACAAGTGCACCATAGCTTTTCTCCCCTGTCTTGTGACCACTGCTGTCTAAAGTGGTACATAATAAATGAGAATATGTTTCTAGTACATTAGAAGGGCTTTGTGTGGGCTGGAGCTCATGGAGGTGGATATATCTGTGATAGCAGTACATGTGTGTTTAGTCTTTGTAAAGCACTGAAAAACATGCTCTCACATCACATAGCATGATAGAGAGATGTCAAAGAATTACCTACTGATTATAGACAGAAGCAAGGGTAAGATATGGCAGCAGAGTGTCGGGATGTGATAATTACTAGGGTTATTTTTTCATGTTGTTTTGGGCTGGGCCTGCAAAGAATTGTCTAATATTGGGGTGAGAGATAATATATCAGTATGTACCATGGCTGAGAAATGTGCTTTGAATTCTATTAATTATATTGCAAGTGAGCATGTAAATCAAGACTTGCTGTGTTGCAGTAGCAATATATGGATTCTTCAGCACCTCACTGATTTCACAGGTGTGTAATGAAATGTTGCTGTGCTTACATCTTCCGTATGTGATGTTACATCATGGGAATGAAGAGGTCCTTAGCTGATTTGTTTCATTATGGTTGAGTGAGGTTTATTTTGGGAAACAATCCAGCTGTGTGGATGTGGGCACAGGGCTTTGCATGAGATTCTTCCTAAAGCCTCTAATTTCAAGGTGAGGCAAAGCCAGTATAGAGTGAGACAAGAGGGGTGAAGCAAGTGATGCTTAGCTTATTACAGAGAACAGTGGCTGTGGTTGATATGTCACTCCTGAGGGTGTGACAGACCCGGAGATGGCAGATGTTCCAGGTGGCTGAGGTTGTCCTGCTCCATTTGCTGCCAAGCTGTTTGCAGCATTTGCCCCAGTGGTGCTTATTGCAAAATGGCAAGGGTGATATCTTAATGTGATGGAAAAAACAAAGCTGTCATTTGTAAAGATACCAGGGAATAGATCAAAGAATATTTACTAGAAAAATCTGAGTAAGGCCATCTCTGAGGATCAAGGGGACATCTGTCTGCAAATCAACAAGTAATTGTCAGTGGAAGAAAAAGTTGTTTTATCTCAGTGTCAATCTCCCAGACTAAGAACACTATTCATCACGCAGCTGACCCTCACATGAGGAGGCAAGTCATCAGTGTTTACTCTGCCTTATACATGTATATGCAATAGTTTGATTTTACTAGCCAGGAAAAAACACTAGCTGACTGACTGGGTTTGGGGTGGTGGTTTTGTGGTGGTGGTGGTTTGTTGGGTTTTTTATGTACAATTTTAACCTTCCTGTGTAGTTTATTTGTTATATGCAGGTCTTTGGGTTTGTATATTTTTCTTTATTTCTAATTAAAGGAATATCAGCTGCATTAATTTTTTACATTACCTGAAATGATTACCTTGACAAGTAACAAACTGTTCTAACATTCAAGTGTTTTATTATTTGTATGACTTGTGGTCATACGTATTGGGTCTGTGTGGCTAAGTTTTGGTAGGGAATGGAGAGTAGGGAGGCTTCTCTGAAGAAGCTGCCAGAAGCTTTTGCCTGTCCAAGACAGACCCAATACTGGCCAAGGCCATCAGTGACGTTGTTATTGCCTCTAGGATAACGTATTTAAAAAAGGCCAAATGTTAGTGAGTACCAGCAATTGCAGCTGGAGAGAGGAGTGAGAACATGAGAACAGCAGCTTTGCAGACACCCAGATTAGTGAGGGATGGGCAGAGGTGCCTGTCTTTTCTAGGTGAGACAAGAGCATGCTGTGAGGAATATAGGTTGTCCTAGCTGAACAGGCAAAAAAATGCTAGGACCTCTCTTTGCCATGTACTTAGCACCTGGAAATCACTGGGGAAGGGGAGGTTTATTTGTTCCTGTTTCCCTTCTTTGTGCTACACAGTGCTGGATGTTTATTTGCTGAAGCCTACCAGAGCCCAGGCTAGCTCTGTACACTCCGGTAGCCCTGACAGGAGTGGGGAACAGCCGGGGACTGGGGTTTGCCCACAGCTGAGCCTGAAGACTGCAAGCTCAGCAGTGCACGCTGTTGCAGCCACAGCAGGGACCAGGCAGAGGAGGCTCATTTGTCTTGAGGCTCCACAGGGAAAACTTATTCCAGGTAAAAAAATTAAGGCAAAAGAACCCGAAGCATCTCTGTGCTAAGGGGTTAAATACAGCTACAAACCAGGGGGTGGATACAGAAAACAACCAATAGGGCCATTTCAGGGGTGGAGCAAGGGGATTACATCAACACTGTGGGACCAAGCAGGAGAGGGAAAGACGTATGGGCCAATGGGGCATTGTGGATTAGGAGATTTCCAAGTGGGTGTTTCAATCAGGGGTTGGCCCAGCGGTGAGTAGCCGGGATCATTCAGGAAAAAGGGGCAGGGTCACCTTGACAGGCAGGGAAAGAGGGGCAGGGTTGCCTTGACAGGCAGGGAAGAAGGGACCAGAGCAAAGGGAGAGGAAGATCTTGAGGGACAGCTTTAAGGGAGGGCACAATTTAGGGAAAAAACAACTAGGGGAAAACGTTGAGGGTAACAGAATGTACCATTTAACAATAATTTAATGAAATAAACATGAACCACAACATTTATTCATCCATAAGTTCTAATTAAGTGGTGCAGGAGGATCATCATGTTCAGATTAGGAGCAGCAAACTCTGAACTCTAAATATAAACGCCCTATGTTCCTGCTGAACTTCCTACAGCTGAGAGCTTATCTGGCCAAATTTTGTACAAAAGCCTTGCTCAGACTGAGGCATTGGAACTGGTTTTCTGTTGGAAGATGTGTTGCTTCAGTCCTTTCATAGAGTTCTGAGTCCCTAATTTAGCATCTGTCCGGTTTATCACCAGGAACATCTCTCACACGTTCTGTGTGCAGTCATATCTGCTTCAGGTTCCTCTTGGATTCTGACAACTCAAGCAGTGGGATTTAGATTCCTTTCAAGTGGCAGAATCACCATTGAATTTACTTAAAGAAAACAGAACTACAAAGTGTTCAAAATTCTCGGTAAATATTTGTAGTTGAGCAAATAGAAATGTTCATATGTTAATGAAATTTTCATTTTGCAACTAAGAAGTTTCCATATATGAAGCTTTCCTTGTGATGTGAGCTGTACAGAAAAGATAGTTCCTTTAAAATACCAACTTCATGGTGAATTAACTACAAATGACATCTCATTTTACTGTGATAAAAAAAAAAAAAAAAAAAACCAAAAAACAAAACCCAGCAAGTCTGCTTTTGAGTGCAGTGCAGTAATGATAATTTATAGCTTATTTTTCAGGACATTGCGACCCCTTTGGGTTTTTTTAAACTTTTTTCCAGGCAGATGCCTGCATTAGTGGAAAACAGTAATTCTACAGAGAAGTACCAGAATTAGGTAGTAGACAAGCTAAAAACTGAAAAAAACTACCTCAAGCTCTCCAGCTACAGGCAGTATTTAGGGAACATTACTGAATTTAATAAGCTCTTTGCCACCTTACTTTTTCTTTTTAATAGCCAGCTCTGGACTGGAGAATCAACCATGAATATTTAAATTTGCTGATAACCTAGAAATAAAACTACAGACTCAATAAAACTCAAGCAGGCATAGAGAGGTACTTAAATTTTTTAACACAGGAATCCTTTTGGCTTCAATGGGAATTTCACCTCAATGGAAGCCTTAGGATCTAGTGCAACTGAATTAGGTTGACATGAATAATAAATGGCTCTAGTGAAATGAAAGAGCATCTAGAATAGGGTTTTTGTGTGGAACAATCTGTGTAACCAATGAAGCTGCCAATGATGAATATGCCATTTTTAACTCTTTAACTAGCTAATCTGGGAGTAAGATCCTATTCAAACTGAGTAGAGAATTCAGTCTCTTAAGAAAATGTGTACAACTGAGAATTTTACTGTGTGGAGCCATGTGAATGTGGAGCTGAAGTTCAAAATAGTGAATGATAACATAATTAATGAAAGATCTCATTGAGGTTAATCAAGATGTAGGGAGGGGAAATGTGCCTCATTCATCAAAACAAGCATAAGAAACCAATTTCTTTTTTGAGAAATACTCTGACAAGTGAAGGGACTGGAGAAAACCACATGAGAAAAATCATGCTAATGTTTTACAGCTTATTGTATGTTTAATTCTGACATAAAGTGGCGCAGACATATTTTATGAAAATCTTTTTGTTACGATTTTCTTCTCCTGGGAAGCTGAGAGGCTTCAGGAATAAAATGTAAATAACGATTATCTGCTGCTGTGGAATGTAACAGGTGGATCTGTGATTGGTCTTGTGTGGTTGTTTTTAATTAATGGCCAATCATAGTCCAGCTGTCCAGACTGTTTCAGTCAGTCACAAGACTTTGTTATTAATTCCATTTTATTCTTGTCTCACCTTCTGATGATTCTTTTCTCTCTATTCTTTTAGTATAGTTTTAATATAGCATTTTTAATATAATATATATCATAACATAATAAATCAGCCTTCTGAAACATGGAGTCAAGATTCTTATCTCTTCCTTCGTCCTGGCTGCCCTGCAAAGCCACAATAAAGTCAGTTTTCCTGCATTTTTTTAGTATAGGAATTTTTTTCCCCCTGAAAAAATTACAGTACAAGAATGCTTTAAGCAAATGAAGTAAATGTAAGCAGCAAGCTGGCACTGGGGACAGGGGGTGACTGGGACCCTGTGTCCTGCCCACAGTCTTTCTCCCAGCTCTCTGTGGGTGCCTGACTCTCAGCTCAGCCCTCTGTGGCTGTGCAGCCCACCAGGGCCAGCAGGACCCTGATGCCCAAAGCCATGCCAAGCATGGCTTGGCCCACTTGGGGTGGCAGAATCCTGTGGGAATTTGGCTCTCTGGGCATCCTCTCTGCTTTTAGCTGTTCCCAGTGTCCTTGTCCCACAGACCCTGGCTCTGCCAAGTGCCACTGGCTTCTCTGGCTGCCCAGGGGTGTCCAGCGGGAGAAGCACAGTGCTGCGAGGGACAGTGAGCTTCCATTTGGGATTGCTGGGGACAACTTGGACCAGAACAATATCTGTGAGGCTGTGGCATTGGATGGGATGCGTGCCAATATGTCTCAACAGGAAGCTCCTAAATCATCTGCCCAAGGTCCTGAAAGACAAGGAGGTCCATGCTGGCTCAGTGTTCTCCAGCTGTATCCAACTTGACAGGAGGGGCTTGGACTTTCCAGGAAACTCCAGCCCTGTTAATCTAATCTTGATAGCAGGAAAAATGATGGAGAAGGCCATACTTGGCACTGCTGGGAAGTGATGGAAGGACAGTGCCAGCGTCAGCCACGGGCAGCGTGTGATAACAGAGGGAAATTCCTGCCTAACTGATGGATTGTCCTGCTGCCATAAGGTCACCCATCTCATGGATGGTGGGAAGGCAATGCAGGTTCTGTTTCAGGAATTTAAGTGGAGTTTTGATCCTGTCCCTCACAGAATACATCTGGAGCAGGTGTCTGTCCAAGTGTGAGTTGAGCAGGGACAGGGTGTGCTGGGTGAAGAGCTGGTTGATTTTCAATGGGATACTGGTTTTCAATGGTTTACTGGTTTTCAATGGGATAGGCTCTATTTTCTTCTCAGTGAGTGGCAGAGAGCTGGGTTTTGATTCAGGATGGGATTGCAGTGGATAGCACACAGATGGTTTGGGTGTTGCTGGGCAGGGCTTGCCCTCCTCTGTGCTCTGGAAGGTCCAATGAGATAATCCATGTTTTTCAGTGAGAAGGGAGGGATGAGTGTGGAAGACAGAGGCAAAGAATGTATTAAACATCTGTGCTGTGTCTCTGTCCTTGTTTGTGAGGTGACCATCCACATCCTGGAAGGAGACAATGTTATTTCAATGTTATTTCTGCAATGTTTTTGGTTTGTTTTTTTTTTCCCGTTAATGTATTTAAAACCACTCTTTTTATCATGCCCTGCATTTCTGGCCACTTTCATCTCCCGCTGAGCTTTCACCACACCAAATTTCTCCTGACAGTGGCTAGAAGCATCTGTGTATTTTTCTCCAAACCTGGATTGCACAGGGTCAATCAGTTTCCTGTTCCATCCTCTTTCCCAGAGAAGATGCCCGTCCAGGCAAGCCAGCCTTCTGCCTCGTCTGCTTGGCTTCTGACGTCTGGCTGTTGCCTGCTCCTGCGCCCTTAGGAGGTGATGCTTCCAAAGCCACCAGCACTGAACGACCCCAGTACCTTCAGAAACATTTTCCCCGGGGACCTTGCTTGGCAGTTCCCTGAGCAGCCCGAAGTCTGCTTTCTTCATGCTCCGAGCTGAGGCTTTGCTGGCCCTTTTCCTCTTGTCAGAGGTGCGAGCCTCCGTGGATTTGTGGTGGCTGTGGCCAAGACGGCCGCCAATCCCCGCTTGGTCCAGGGCACGTGGGGCTCAGACTCCAGGGGCCTGGCTCTAGGGGGGCTGAGCTGGAGGGTCTTGGGCTGTGGGGGGCTCCTCCCTTACTGGGAGGAGGCTTCCTGGGGAGGAAGAAGGCTCTGGCATGAGCCACGAGCACCCTTGCCTAGGGACAGCAGCAGGGGACGTGTCTGTAGCGGATGCTGTCTGGAAGGAGCTGTGGGTGTGCGGTGTGGGGCTGAGCTCAGAGAAGGTGTTCCCCCGGCCCAGCAGGCATAAGCCCCTGGCACACAGCAGGAGCCAAGTTTCAGGACACCAGGAACAGCCCCTCCTTCGCTGGTGCTCCCAGCCCCCAGCAAAGGTTGGTTATTCCCATGGGTGCTGCCAAGGACCCTTCCCGTGGGAACAGGGCTGGACACACTAAAAAGGGAGGTTAACACCCCAGGGGCAAAGCCAGCACAGGGGGGAATGAGAGGGATGAGTGTGAAGGGGTCACCTCTACCCCTCCCATCCCACACCAGAGAGCAGGGACCTTCCTGGGACATATCCAGGAGGATATTCAGGACCATCCTTGCCTGGGACAGTGGTGCCAGGGAAATCGGGGAAGCATCAGTGTCCAGCTCTGTGTCCTGAGGGCCACTTTTCCCACCCCATGCTCCCTATAGGTCCAGCTTTGCAGGAAGGAGCCACAGGAGCCTCCTGGCCTTTGATGGACTTTTCTTCCAGGAATTTGCTGTGGAGCTCATTTCTCTTTTTTCCTTTTTCTGAGCTCCTGTAAACACAGCACAAAGCCTGGAAGGGGCGGGAGGGAGGGAGAACACGCAGCTGGGGGACTCTTGGGTGAGAGATTTTCCCATGTTGATCAGAATTAATCACCGCAAAAGCATTGGGCTGACATTTGGAGGAAGAGGTCATGTTCCCACTCATGACCCCCATTTATTCACCTTTGGAAGGTGAATAAAATGGGATAAATCACTTCTTAAGGTGACTTATGTAGATTGTAGCTTATGTACAATGAGGATAAATAATCAAATTATTTTGCTTTAAGGAGTCAGGGTGAAAATGTGAGTTAAACCCGTGCTGAAGGGAGTGCCATCTCCTCTTTACTGACATCGCCTCTGTAACATTCACAATTCTGTTGAATTTCAGTCAGAGTACCTGCTTTTGCGAGAGTAACACCCATGGTTTTCAACAGTCTGCTCCAGGAAGACCTCATGAATTGTCCAATACTACACTGCAGCGAAGAAGCCACAATTTAAGGAGGTGACTCTTTGCAGAATCTGCTCAATTACACTTGCAGTGTGTGGAGTCAAGAAAACAAGTTTATCCTTAAAATTGTACTCATATGTATATGCAGAGAAGAAATGAAATAGGAAGGTTTGCTGATACGGAACCTTAGAAACTTTGTTTTACCCTCCCAGGCTTTTTCTGTATCAAGTGAAACATTTTTATAGTCTATCATCCCTTAGCTAGTGATGTGTCAGTTTTCTGCAGAAAGTACCTAATGTACCCAAAAACTTCCCTTCACAGTAGACTTTTTCTGGATAATCCAACATACCATACCTGGTAGCATATTAAAAACAGGTAAGTAAAATCAATAGAGAAATACCTGTTGTATTTGAAAGAAGCTTGCTAATCTGTCAGTGTGGCATTAAGGCCCATTCCAGGTTCAGTGCTCATTAACTCACTCTGCAGATTCCTGTTGCTTTTGTTAGGCTTTTTTTCATGCCTGTCATCCCTAGAAAAAGAATATGCAAGATGTTAAAATAATACTGTGCTTTAGGTAGGATAGGTATGAAGCATAAAAGGAAACTCGTATGGTTCTGGTTGAATATTTCCTTTACTAGTTCCATTATGATTGAAGCAACTTTAACGTAACAGTCACGCTTAACCTCCAGGAACTGTATGTCAAAGTTATTTTCAAACTTTTTATAATATTATGATAAAAATCGGTTCAGTCCTTCACATTTGCAGAAATAGAGTTCTTCCTAAATACATCAATCATTTTATTGCTTTTAAAAAGGAACTTCTGATTTAGCAATTCAGGCAGTTCAATTGCTGGAGTTTCCTACTGCTTAAAATGTGCATCATCGGAATTATTTCTTTCAGCATGTAGTATCTACTAAGTACGTCAGTTATTTCAGAGACCAACAGAATGTTAAAGTTTATATGTGAAAGAGTCAAATTACCTTTCTTAGCTGATTTTCTTCTGAAGAGACATTCTCTGTTGGCAGTCTCATCTTTGGAATGGTACTCATTTAACTTTTGAATGAGACGTGAAATGAAAGCCCTAAACACTGCTGGTTATCAAAGATCCAGTTGAACCTGTATTCTATTTCAGCCTGTGTAATTTAATTCTGCCTTCTTTAGCAATGTCAGAGAAATTACTCATTTGAAATAGCTGTCTGGTTAACATGGAGTGGCACCCATGTCTTAACGTCATAGATGGCCATGTTTCTGTGATGGGTTATGGATCCTTACAGCTTTTGATGGTAATTATGTGGTTTTTAATGTGAATGACTCTTAGGTGGAGTCCAGATGTGTGGATGTGTGAGGGTGAGCTCATCCATTGTTCTCATTGCACTATCTTGGAAGTAGTGGTATCTCTGAACTGGACAGCACAGTTCAGCTGGGCTGTTTACAGGTTCTTGCAGCCCTACCACATCATCTTGTTGTAAAGCTGGTGGGCAGAGGTGCTTTTGGAGCTGAGAAAACCGGGGAGGCACTCACATTTTGATCAGGATCCCATGCATCACTCCTGCATGTGTTGCAGCCACTCAGCTTCATTATAATAACCTGCCTGTTCATTGCCAACTTGGGCTCTAGACACACTCAGTTCAAGAGAGATTAAATAGATTTTTCTCATTTTCAAGACAGTATTTCAACAAGTTGCCAGAATGAGTCTGTCCTTTCATTTGCATTTGAGTCACTGATCTTGAAAACCAAGGGAAGTTTTCAGGCTCAGAAGTGGAATTGCTTTGTAGTTAAGAGGAGAAAGTTGATTATTCTCATGAGTTTTATCAAGGTATTAGCACTGTTTATCACACAAGTCAATGTATGGCCAGTGTGTTTATTTTACTTGCTTACTGACTACTTCCAAGGATTGAATTCCAATCTACAGATGTTTTATGAAGATCTCTTATGTTTTCATTAGATGTTGATGGAGCACAGGTGGTAATGCAATGTGGGAGAGATGCTTAGTTATTGGTAGTGGTTATTTAAGGAAAAACTTGTCTCTATCAATTGTTTGTGATTAGGTTTCCTGGAAGGAGACCTAGTGGTTTCTGGGATGTTGGTTGGTTTGCTTGTTTTCTCATTACCATAGATTGGGTAGAGAATGTCTTGTGAGCTATATCAGCCCCTGCAGAAAGTGAGTTTAGTAGTTGTGTTGGGTTTGAGGGGCCGGGTTTTGGTAGCTGTCAAGGCTACAGGGGTGGCTCTTGTGAGAAGCTGCCAGAAGCTTCTCCCATGTCCAGCAGAGCCAAGGCTAGCCAGTTCCAGGATGGACCTGCTGCTGGCCGAGGCCAAGCCAACCAGTGTGGGAGTAATGCCTCTGATAACAGATATTAGAAGGAGGAAAAGGTATTGTGCAGAAGTAATTGCAGCCAGAGAAGAGCAGGCCGAGAAAATGTGAGGGGAACAGCCCTGCAGATGCCCAGGTCAGGGCAGAAGGAGGGGCAGGAGCTGCTGCAGGCATTGGACCTGAGCCCTTGGTGAGGCAGCTGTGTCCCTGCAGCCCATGGAGGGCACAGGGATGCACAGACCCACCTGGAGGGAACAGGGATGCATAGACCCACCTGCAGCCCATGGAGGAGCCCACACCAGAGCAGGGGGATGCCCAAATGAGGCTGTGAACCTGTGGGAATCCCATGCTGGAGCAGGGACCTGGCAGGGACCTGCAGACCCATGGAGCGGGAAGCCCATGCTGGTAG
Source organism: Motacilla alba alba (assembly GCF_015832195.1). Taxonomy (NCBI): domain Eukaryota; kingdom Metazoa; phylum Chordata; class Aves; order Passeriformes; family Motacillidae; genus Motacilla; species Motacilla alba. The sequence goes on along the minus strand of NC_052020.1, from coordinate 2,101,395 downwards.
TCCTGAAAGGACTTGTGACCTTGGGAGACCCATGTTGGAGCAGGGTTTACCTGGAAGGACGGCATGCTGTGGAAGAGTGACTCACACTGGAGAAGTTCATGGAGAACTGTCTCCCGTGGGAGGTACCTCACACTGCAGCAGGGGCAGGATGCTTCTCCCAGCAGCAGAAAAAACCTGTGATTATCTGACCATAACTCCCATTCCCCATCTCCCTGTGCTGCTGAGAGGGAGGAGGTAGAGTCTGGCAAGAAAGGAGGGATGGAGGGAAGGTGTTTTTAAGGTTTATTTTACTTTTCACTATCCTGCTCTGATTTTTTTATTGATAAATTCAATTAATATCTCTAATTCTAATCTGTTTTGCCCATGACAGTATTTGGTAAGAGATCTCTCCTGTCCTTATCTCAACTCATTAACTTTTGCTGTATTTTTCCCCTGGTCAGCTAAGAAGGGAAGTGATGGAGAGGCTTTGGTGCATGTCTGGCATCCAGTCAGGGTCACCCATTTCAGTAGTGTGACCAGACAGGGGTCTTTTTCCCTGATACTCATTCTCCCAGGACAGCTGTCCTATCCACCTCTTGTGACAGCCATAGCTCTGGAAAGTCTATCAGTCAGTCCAAAATGAATTAAAAACAGGGGAAGAATCTCTGTGTATTTCAAGAGGTTTTTGTTTTTTGTCTGTTACAGCCCTGGCTGGTTGAGAATTCTAAAGTGAATGGAAGCTGCTTTTTGAGATGGGACTTTAATTTTCTAGAAAAGCCTTTCTGTCTCCCGCCTTTTATTGTTTTGGTTTTCACCCTTGGAATATCCAACACAGAGTTTTTTAATTCTTTCCATTAACTGTGTGGAGGAAGTAAAGATTTTATTATTCCCTCAGAAGTTTCCTTCCATTTTCCCATCTGAAATCTTGTTCTTTTATAGAGAAATCGCCAACTTTGATAGAGGTCACAGCTGATGCTGTTTGAGGTGTGTGTGCTGATAGCAGTAACAACTCCCTCAGTGATGCCATTAATCATTTGCAGGTTAGGGAGTCAGATACAGTGTGATAATGCCTGGCTGTTCCTAAGGCCCCCCTTTGGAGATGGCTTGAGTCATAGCTTTCTTTTTGAAGAGAAATTTGATTTTTTTTTTCAATCTCTCCTCCCCTTATCTTTTCTCAGCAGGTTTTATTAGGTGTATATATTACTGAATAAGATGAAAGAAGGTTGAATATGTAGATGGATGATGGTGGGTCATTCAGGATGCAGAATCTGATCAATACTGAGAAGAATTTCTCTATAGCTAATGTCTGTCTCACTGAATTGACTGTAGGAGATTTTTTCAGATCCTCTCCATGATATGTATAGTTTGCAAATGTGAAAAGAATGAAATACAACATTACAGAAGGAGGTAGTCCACTACTCCCTCATCCAGCTACTATAAAAAGACACATTTCTTTGTGACAGTTGTAGGTTGTCCTAGTTGTGCTAAAAGTTTCCTTACTGTGTGTTAAATAAATTAACTGCTGTGTTAAATCCATTATCATATCTTCTTGCTACAAGCCACAAAATTAAATTGGTCACTTAGTCCATTTGCTGTATGGCTTCAACAGGGAACTGATTCACTGTAAAAATAAATTGAAATAGCTCCTTTGGAGGAAATTCTTCCAGGGAGAAGGAACATCCAAAGCAAGAAATGTGATATAGTTGACATTGTCACTCTGTTAACTTGTGGAAAAATGGAAGACATGTCGCCTCATTGCATTTAATGTGATTTTTCATGAATGCTAAATTCAATCTAGTTAAAGAAACTTATATACAGTACATTCACATTTCTAGATTTCATGTTCCACTCTTCTTTACACTTCTGTATATTAAGTGCCAGACTTAAAGGGCATAGACATTTTTTCTAAGCCAAATTGAGAAGTAAAATGAGGGAAGAATTTTGTCAGTCAAAGCTAAAAATAACTGCCTGTATGTGCAACAACCGATTTCTGTTTTCCACTGAAGGAAAAATAGCTTTTTAAGAGTAATGAAGAAAAGGGTCTAACCAAACCAGGGAGTAACATCCTAAATATTTTTCTTTTCACTATTAAAGTCTTGCTTTTGAATATAAATTTAAAAAATGATACCTAATGTGAAGGACTAACCATATCAGAAATAAAAGATAAAAATCAAAATATTTTATCAACCTGTAAAGATCTATAGGCTTTCTGGTTTTCATAAGCTTTTCATTTATACTGTTCATTGTACTGAAACAGGCTGAAAACCTTGATCTATTAAATTTGGGGAAAAGGGGGAAAACCTAATTTTTCTGACAGGGTGATAAAAGGCTTTGTCAGTCTTTACCACAGTAAGTTATCTTCCACTACGAGTAGTCAGGTGGATTTCAATTGTCTAATAATGATGTAAAATACAGCTCAATGTAATGATAGCCAGGGAAAATTAATCCAAAAAGTGCAGTTAATGAAAGGAACATTAAGTGGTAATATGTATTCAGAAAACATTTTGAAAGTAACATTTGATTCAGCATATATGAGTCACTTATCTGACATTGTGAGCATCAAGCTTTATAAAGCTTTATAAATATTGGGATATGTTATAAGGTTGTAGTTTGCCTATAAAAAAAAACCAAAAAAACAACAACTTTATAATACATAAGAGGTATAGTTGGCTCCTTCCCAGAGCAGTAGATGATTCTAAATTTCTGGACTCAGGGTGAAGCTGTTGTTCAATCCTCAAGATCAAGATTGCTCTAGTGAATGAATAAACCCTGGTGGGACCTAGAAAGATTGGAATGTCTTGTTTTTGTGGCTCTCAAGATTTTGGCTGGATGAATTTTAGTCTTCACAGGAAAAAACCTTTGTATTAGTGTATGATGTTATAGAATGTTTAAGGTGGATAGAGCAAAGGCCATATAATGTTGGCAATCTTACATATCAGATAATGCACATGCAGAAAATTTGTGGAATGTAAGCACAGAAACAACACTTAAGAATGGAGGGTGTCAATCCAGCCTTTCTCCGTGTGTGTATCATATTGGCATATGATGTGGATGTTTGTACTTTCTGGGAATGCTGCCTCAAGTAAGGCAGCAGAACTTGCTTAGCACAGAGCATCTTTTCTCTAGATTATGTAGGAAAGTATACAGTCTTTGAATGTACGTAGTATTAGTTTGTTTTTCCAGCATACAAGGAGGGGGAAAACCAAAAAACTCTTGACAATCCTGAAAGTTGATTGAGGAGTTACTGTAGAATGTGTTTTATAAAGTGCATTGCATCCAATATGATTATATACTGTGTTCATAATCCAGTGTAGGGAGGATAAGCAAGAAAAAATACATTGAAAATTATATAATTCAAACAAATGCTAATGGATTCCAGTTTTGAGCAGGTCAACCATAACAATCTATCTTAATTGTCATGTTATTAATTTAAAACAGAATCTTTTTTTTGTGGTGCTGTTTGAAATAGCACTAATATGATGGACAATGGTAATTTGTGGCCATGGAGATTGTTTCCTAGTTGGAAAAACAACTGTAAAGTATTTGTCATATGAAAAGAGTGGATATTATAGTTGTTTATTGACCTTAATAATCAGCTATTTTAGGAAATTTGCTGCAGCTGTTCCCCAAGATACCAGGCACAGGCATTGTGAGGCAAGGGATGAGCCTGGCAAGACCTGGTACAAACTCATCACAAGTCTTGGGTTCCTTTCTATGGGTAAAGACCCCAAGAATTTGGCAAAGTCATCTCCAAGGACACAGCTGTCTTAAAACAGCCGGACAGAAGATTTTATTCCTTTGGGTTATTAAAAGCCAAGGTAAAGCCTCCTTAAAAGATGAGTTTATACTCTAAAGATTAAATGATTGCTCTATTTATAAGGGCTGACTTGGTTGTATATGGTTCCTCCTACTTACAGAAAGAAAATCACATGCACCTATTTAGTTGCACCTATATATTTTGTGGATATGTAATATGTGTGTACCACAGCTTAAATGTGCCTGAAGTGATGTCTTTTAAGAATGCCCAAGGAAGGAGTGCCAAAATTGCTTGTAAATGTTGGCAGATAATCACAGTATTAATGAATTCTCATTTACTTTTCTTCTACTTCCCTCTCAAAAATACCCCGTGTTGTTGTGAGCATTCTGTTACTTCCAGAAATTAATTTGAAAGTGAGATAATCTAATCTAAATTCAGTGTAACTGTAAATACTGCTAAAATATGCTTTCAGGACTAACATAGCATTATATGTGTGCTGTGGGGTGTAGGTCATTGCTTGTTTTCAGAAAACAAGGATGTCTGTGTCTAAATTGTACATTACTGATTCTAAACCACAATTTGTGATTTCTGTATACTCTTGCTCTATGGAGATAAGCAAGAAAAAAAAGACAGCAACAAAAAAAGAGCCTAAACAGTTATGCATTTTTGATGTATTTTTCTTGTCTTTTATAATAATGGATATCTGTGCTGGAGCAACATATTCTAGATCTGTAGAATTATGCGCATGACTCTGAGTAGCCCCCATGAGGAGAGATTCTTATATATTAGTGAAGAAGTGGAAGAAAAATCATATTTTCATTATTCTAATTCTGTTTTTTAATCTGTGGTAGGCACACTCTTGTGCATGTATGTACATTTAGAGTGGCTTAGGTGGGAGAGGATGCCTGGCAGATGATATAAAGGCTGAACCATCGAGTAAAAAAAAGTGAGGGAAAGAGGACTTGTGGTGTTTTTCATCTGGTCACTCTTGGTGCATTGTTGCAGGGGGCTGCACCATTGGGTGCAGTGTTTCTGTCATGATTTTTACAAGACCTGTGGCATTTTCCTATAATTTTATTTCTCTAATTGCACCCCTGAAGGAGTAGAGTCAACTCTGCAAGAAGACAATGTGTTGATATGGTGCAAAACAGTTTCTAGTTACGTATTTTATCTTCTTTCCATGATTTATTATTTTACAGAGATGTGAATAATTAGAATATAAAATCTCTTTCGATGATTGCATGAATTCCTTTTCTTTGGAGCTGAGGAGAGTGTCTAATGCTTAAGGAATAGTAACCAAGTGGTGAAAATAATTAAGATGCTCTTGAATTTTTAATTTTTTTTTTCCTTTTGCCTCTGGTTAGGTGGATGTGGGTCATGGATAGATAATGTAGCATAGCTAGTTATATTCTTGTGATGCTGCATAGATCAAGCTCTTTATTTTGTTGGTTATTTTCTCTGACAGCATCACAGCATTTAGATGTGAGGTTTTTTAAATTTATGTACTGCAAATTTGGCTACATGTTGTAAACATATTGCAGCTGTAAGACTTACCATGTGAATAATGCTGTGGAAATAATTTGAGATTTTTCAAAAACAAGCAACACCTATGTTGGAATTCTTACTGTAATTTAAAATTCAATATAAACCTCAACTTATTAGTATTTAAAATGAGAGCATTTTCTCTAAAAATCAAGGAGTAGATATGATTATTTGTTTTAGCAAAGGGCTTTAAAATATAAAAAAAAAACCCATCCACTGGTGTGAAACTGTCCTAATGCCTCTGGCTTTGAATATATTATGGATCTATATCTTCATAGAAAACATTTCCACACTGTCATCTTCATTTAATTCAGTCATTTTCTGCTTTATTCATTTCACCTGTGTTAAATTTTGTTTACACTGTAATGCAATTTATTTTATTGAATGTGATTCTCGTAGGTCTCTCTGAGAGATACAAATAGCTCTAGCCTGCAACTAACCTTCCTGTTTGGTGTCTTCATTGCTGAAATCCACGTGCATCAGAACTACATAAATAATGAAGCTGGCAAGAATTTAATGTCATGGAAAATATGTCAGAAGCAAAGGCAGTTTGTGTGTGTATGTCTTTGTATGACCTTTTACACCCTCATATTACACTGCTCATATTACTTTCTGCACAGAAACCAGGAGAGCAGTTTGTTCTGGAGATACTTCTGCAGGGATTGTTCAAGGTTTGACAATTAAAAGGTGTGTGTTTCCTCTGATTAGCCTTTTCTTTGACTTCCAGCTATTTTGGCAGATTTTCTTACTCCACGTAATTTGCTCTTGACATCTATTATTACTTAGTCAGGCTTTCAAATACTATATATTGTTTGTCATATTAAAACACAATGTATAATTGACTTCCAAGGCTTCTGAAAAGAATATAATTTTTCACAGAAAACAATGGAGTTTTTTGACTGCATATTTTTATGAGAGGAAAAAATACTTTGTTTCACATCTCTCTTTTCAGGGAGTGCAGGCAGTTGCTTGGATTCATTTTTACCTTATTCTTCAGGGTTTTGGAGACCTTTGTTTTGCTGTTTTGAGTAGCTCTGAGGTTTCTGACAGCAGTGTACCCGTGGAAATGGTTAAGACTGAATATAATGTGCACAAGTGGCAGGTAGACATCCTGCACACGGTTCTTGTCACCCGAGCCATCAGACTTCTGACACTCTTTCATGGCACGGTTTGTACTCATTGTTTTTGTCCACTGGGGACAAAACCTGGCTGTCGCTTGTCCATGCATTACTTAGTGCAAGCTGGCTGAAGCAAGGCTGAATAAATCTCTGCTCAAAAGGGAAAGAATTTTAAATAACTGGGCTGCAGAGAGAGGGTGGAGCAAACTTTTGGGTTTCAAATGTAAAGATTTTTAACTTCTCTCCAAAAGAAAACTCTTGTGATAGTCATGTGACCTCTTCTTTCCACCATATTGGTAGAGAAGAGTCTTTGTTAGTTGTTCAGTTACTCTGAAATAACAGGTGGATGAGTAACAATGAGGGGGCAGTAAATTTCAGACATGTTTAATATCACCCCTTATGTTCATTGAGGTCTGTTACAGTGTGTTCTGGGTTTTATGTGTGAGTGAGAAATAACAGAGATCTAAACAAAAGAGCCTCCACCTACAAAATACTCAAGTGAGAATGCTCAAGTATTTTCTTGAAATCAAAACTGTGGGACATAATTCTCAAAAAAACACTTACTGCTTTCCAACCCCTTTTTTATTGTGTGAGAGACAGATGTTACTATCAGTTCTTAACTTATAGCAGGATGCTGTGAGGAAGAAACTGTAGGAAATGTATCAGTGGTTTCACTGCTGGAAGTCTGAATAAGAACAGTAAGTTTGGAACTGTTCTCACTGTCCTAATTCTTTGAAACAAGATCATGCACCTCCATGAGTATGATGACAACTACTCTTCTGAAATACTGTTTTTTTCTTACTTTTCTTTCAATCCACAAAAGCAGGCAAACAAAAATGGGTTGCATAAAACCCTTTGATACAAGCATAAACGATAATTGCTCTTTTTTACCTCTTCCTACTTTCGTCTGAGAGTATAGATGAAAAATGGTCCCACAGTCGAAATGAGACTATGCAATTTGCTTGGTTAACAGAGGTTTCTTAACCTCTATCCCTGTTTCTTTGTACCGCAAACTTTGTGGTAGATTTTATGGACATACCTGGAAATTGAGCATCTCATAAATCCGATGGCAGTCAGCTGCCGTGTGAGAGTGGTGTTTGAGCGACTGAAAATTGTGAATTTCTCAGCTGTTGTTGAAATTGTTGGCTTTATTGAAAGGAAGCTGTTGGTAGAGCTAGAGCTAGGCCATGGCTTTTCCTGGAGCTGACGACAACACAGTCTTCATTGTGGCTCACTTTTCTGTGGGCTGTTGTCTTGGTGCAGAAAGATGGATTTGCCCAGAGAGGAAAGAAAACAGATGCTTTCTCCAGGTTTAGGAAAAAAGATTGGATGTGTTGGTGTGTTACTGATAAAAGGGGACTCCTAATCAGCCTTAAAGCACTCTGATTGACAGCTTTCAATGGTAGTGGAGCCTGCTTGGGGCTGCATTAAGAACCTTGTGATGATAACTCTTACTGACCTTTTGTCGTAGTTTGAGAGGAAATGAGTTTTTGGGAGGTGGTAGTGGTCAAACCAATAGGTGCTCAGATGTGGATATTGGCACCTGGTTTGACCATTGAGGATATGGATCCGCCTCTGAGAACACAGGGGTTAAAGCGAGGAGCTCCCAGGGGATCGTCTTTCTTGGTTCCGGTGGATGGAAGAGTTCAGACCTCCCCTGCCCAGCTTCGGGCTGGGTGGGGGAGGGGAAAACCATGCGGCTGAGGGAGGTGGGCCGGAGCCTTGGGCAGAGACGGGAGATAATAGAAGGGTGGAAGAACTCAGAGAAGCAGCGGGCAGCCCCCCCCTCCTCGGGAGAGAGAGAGTGAGAGAGAGATGCCAGTGCTATCTTGAACTTGATAGCACCGGCCGGGCCGAGGAAGAAAAGTGGGGGGGCAATGGGAACCGTGCCCAGTGAAGAGTGCTAAGCGGTGTGAGAGTTCGAGACGAGCAGAGACTGTAATTTTAACCCTTCTGTGGAAGGTGGAAACCTGGCAAATGCTGATCCTCCGGGAGTCGAAGGAGGAGAGAGACGGATAAGAGGAAATATAAAGGGTGAGAGAGCGGTGCAAGTGAAGAACGACGGAAAGAAGCTGAGGAAATCCTAGGTAGAGGAGATGATAGAGTGACTTTTAGCTGGACTCTTTCTTGTATAGCCATAAGCAGAATCTTTCCTATAATACAGAGACTGCATTTTAGGGGGAGGCGGCGCCAAGGAGTGATGGTGAGACCCCTCGGCCCCAGGGGGTGAAATATTGGGGGGGACTGGTGTCCCGAAACGGTGAGAAACTGTCATTCTCTTCTAGAACTAGGCATCTTTGAAAGGGAAAACCCTAAAAGCAGCTCTGGTCCATGTGCAGTGATAAGAGCACTAAACATGGAAGGAAGAAGTCACGACATGCAGTTATTGAGTGACGGGGATTGGCCTGTGGCACAAGGGGGGGCTCTTCTCTCCTCAATAAAATGAGAAGTGATTGTCAGAAAGGTAGAGATGAACTGAGTTGATTATCTGAAGAGTGATGGACTAGATTAAGATCTAAGGTTTTGTGATATTCTGTAAGAATTGAGTGGGGGGAGGAGAAATGTTTAGAAGGTTTCCATTCTGCTCTGTGTGTTCATTATATAATTCTGTGATAATAAAGTTTTTTCCCTTTTGTTTATAAGTAGAAGCCTACTTTGCTCTGTCTCTGATCACATCTCACAGCAAACACCAGGGAAGATGGGTTTTCATGGGAGCACTGGCATTGGGCCAGCGTCAAACCATGACACCTTTTTGCTTGATTTTTTTTGTGCTTTATTCTTGGTGAGCCAGGGCCTTTGAGTTTTTTTCATTATCTTACCCACCTCCTCTGCCCTTAACTGTTGTTAATCTCTGTAGCTAAACAGTGGTTTTCTTTGCATTTGTCTTCTCTTACAGAATCAATATAGAAAGGGAAAAAGGGGAGCGAGACCTTAAATATTTTCAACTTTAACAGACAGCTGAGGAGTGTGTCAAATCCACATAATGCTCAGGGAACGCTACATGCAATTCAACAAAAACTAATTAGAGGTGATCCTCCATATGGGTTTGTGTGCCTGTTCTTAAAATGCAGCAAGTAGTCTGATTGGGGAAGGGTGGAAAGAGGCTGCTTTGTGAAGACAGCTTCTTACACTCTGTGACTAAAATAAATGATAGCACTTTTGGGCTTGAAGTGCACGTTATTTTGGTTACTCATAGATCTCCTGCTGTTCAAGCACACTGGGAAACAAATGCATTTCTTTTATAAGAAAATGAAGCCCAGAGTTAGTTTTCTCAAAGCTTGTTTTGATCCTCTGCTGAAGATTATTGTGTGTTTCCCTGACTGCCCTGTGTTCTCTCTTGTTTTTTCATTGTCTGGTCTGAGACAGTATAACAGAGAAGAAAAATGGCCATATCAAGATGATCTGTAGGTCTTGAGTTTTAGGAAGTGATGTCTTCCTTGTTGATAACCATTCCAGATGAATTCCATTCCTTCAAAGAAAAGAAGGCTGTATTTTGCCATGTCAAATTACTCTATCATTGTTAGTTAAATACATTTTTTTGAGGAAGGAGAATGATCTCAGATTTATGGAAAGCCAAAACTTGCATCTCTTTTTTATTAAAAAAAACCCTACAGGTTTTTTATATGCATAGTATAAGATTATGCTGATTTGGTTTTTCTAGTCAAGGATATGAAACAAGAGTACTGGCTGTGCTAATCAAAAGACATATGTAATCTTCTGAATATTAGATCATTTCTCCCGGTGCCTTGAGTTAAATATTTTGGCTGCTAAAATCTTATTCTTCAGTTAATACTGTTGTTCTTGTTCATGGCAGGTATGAATGTAGTTCTTTTATGTGTAGTTCTCTCACCCAGAACACACACGGTGATTTAACCTTTTCTATGAAACACCTTTTTTTTTTTTTAGAGGGAGAGATTTTGAGTCTAGTGAAGCCCTAAACAAACCACTTGAGCACCAGAAGAGCTAAAGAAATGGTAAAGAATGTGCTGCCTTTCCTGAGGTGGGCAGTTCTGCATTCTGTATCTTCTTTCCATCTGACCCACAGATCTGAAGGAAAGGTAAGAGCTGCTGCTCAGTGTGGACAGATAGCTTGGGTTCAAACCTCATCTGTTCCTGTACTGGAGAAATACAAATGCTTCCTTAGAAAACCATGGTCAACACAGGCAGTTTAGCTGAATGGTAGGATATTAAGTGTGCTAATAATAGAAGAGATTTGGCAGTATATTTTGTCACTCTTTATATGCTGTGTATTTTTAGCTTGAAAATTCTACAGAATTTCAACAGGACTTTGTGCATTCTGTGCAGAATGCTCAGCCACTGACTAAATGCATTTTCATTCCCCTGCTTGCCCCATTTCTGTTTCAAGTGCCATTCAGGCTCAGTGTGTGAGCAGGCTGGGAGTCTCGGGGTGAGCTGGACAGAAATTCAATCCTGAGCATACAGCAGGGAAAGGACAGAGCTGCTTTCTGGGCAGGTCACAAAGCTTATGTTCCACAGGTCTGACCTGGTCTGAGCCTTGGAATGTTGCACAGTATTTTCATTCCTTTAATTACAAGAAATTGTGTCAGTTCTGATTTTGTGAGTATTTCAAAACTGTCTGCATTGAACAATGTGTTGACACATTTTAGGTGTCAGAAATAAGCAAGGTCAGAAGTGCTGCTTCTTTACAGGAGAATGCAATGCCATCATTACTGCTGTTAAAAATCAGTATCTCCACAAGGTTGCCTATATCCAGTTCTGGGTTGCCCCTGGAAACATTCATGAAAGCTGACCTTCCCACTCCTTTGATCTTGCCAGATGTCTGGGGAAAATCAGGGCTTTTTTTTTTTGCTGTCATTTAGGATCATTCAGCCATAGGCTGAAGGAAAATGTAGTTCTGTTGACAAAATCAACGTGGAGATATATGTTAAAGAATTCAGCTATTAATTCATATGTGAGCACTGTCCTTTCACATAAAACAGTTTCTTAGAAAACGTCTTGTGATTAAAAGGCAATGGTTATATTCCAATTCAAAATACCACCCTGCAGCGTGTACATTTTGACAAGGTTTATGAGTCTTACTTCTGAAAGCACTCTAATGCATAACCTCACAGGTGATTTATGATGATTTTAGGAGACTAGGTAATACTGTAAAAGGACAAGGTGAAGAAAGAACTGTATCCAATTTAGAAGTGATTAAAATAAGGCTAAGCAAGAGCCTCATTTACAGTATGTTCAGTTCACTTCATGAACAGTAGGAGGCATAAATGATGGCAATGTCCCGAGTTCCTGAATTAATTTTCTTGGCATAAATGATGGCAATGTCCCGAGTTCCTGAATTAATTTTCTTGGTCCTAGTAATCTGCAGATTAGCCACCTGGTATTGCTGCATATGTTGCTTAAAAAATCTCAGTCCGTCAGCACCTGTGTCATAATTTGGAATGGAAGCAATTACAGACTGTGACTGACACTTCTATTAAAGCCCTCTGGTTTTCAGGTCCATTTCTGCCTGAGAGCCCTTTTTTCTTTCACTAATACAAAAGTCCAAAATACGTACTTCCACTTTTTTTTACCTCCACAATAAAAGAAGAAAAATACTGGTTTTTAAGGTATCACCTGCTTATATACAGACCACTGCCAAGTTGTAACCAGAAGTTTTGATGGTTCGATCATAACAGTGTTTCTTCTTTTATAGGAGCAGCCCCAGTAGCTGCTTATGCTTCAGGCTTGTCTTACACAGAATTTTCTCTCTGTCTCTTGTAAGGCCAGCCCTGCTGGAAGGTGATACCTCAGAAGGTTTGGCTTCTTTGCTCTGCAGAGAGCCACTCTGTGGATCAGCTGCTCTTGGAGCTGTTCTGGGGAGGTGGGAGCACTCCTCCTCTTCCCCTCCCATGAGCAGAGCTGAGGCTCTGTTTCAGCCAAGCAAGAACCACAACAGGACTGGTGCTCCCCACCATTCCCCTGTGGAGAGGCCGTGGCATTCTGAGCCAAGAGACATCTGGGGCCTCTCTGAGATGGGAGGGAGGGGGAAGAATTTTGAATTTTCCTCCTGACAATGCTTAGAGACAAATAATAGTAGAGAAGCAGCAAGAAGTGTTTCCTAAACCTCCTCTCAAAAAAGGCATGCTTTTCAGCCAGCCTAAGATTGCTGGACAGGCATAGTATGGCTTTGGTGCCTAGAAACCGTAGAATGGTTTGGGCTGGAAGAGGTTTTTAAAGCTCATGTAGTCCAAACCCCCTGCAATGAGCAGGGACATCTTCAACTAGGTCAGGTTGCTCAGGGCCCTGTCCCATCTGATCTTGCATGTTTCCAGGGATGGGACACCCACCACCTCACTGCGAAACCTCTTCTAGTGTTTTGCCATCCTTAGCATAAAAATCTTTATCCCTTTACCTAATCTAAATCTTTTTTAGTTTATAACTATTACTCCTTGTCATATCACAACAGGCTTATCCCCATCTTTCTTGTAGGCCCCCTGCAATTATTGAAAAGCCACAATAAGATCCTCCAGGAGGCTTTTCCTGTCTAGGCTGAACAACTTCAACTCTCAAATGTTCCTCATAGGAGTGGTGATGAGAATGGGCATAAAGTCATGCTTAACACCGCCTTTACAGGATTGCTGTACTCCAAAATCCAAGTGGCCTTCTAGCAGTTGAGAAATATAGGTGGTGGTATGGGGGATGGATTTCTTCTTTACCTTTTTCCACACTGCCTCTGTGTTGGCCAGGTTTGTTGTTAAAGTTCACTCTCTTTTCTGATTCTTCTCACTCATTACTACTCATGTACAAGAACTTGTGTTTCTTTCCACCACAATATCATCTTGCTTGCTAATGTCCAAAGTGTTTTTGGAAATTGATTAAAAATGTAAATGGAATATGCTTATGTTATTTTAATTATGAATCAGATGTTACCTAGGAGTAAACAGACAGCTTCCTAGGCAGTAACAGAGCTGTGAGTTTCTTCAGTGAAAATGTCATGGAGATAGCCTTCAATATCTTGTGATGTCATTTATATATTCCATTCTATGTATGTATGGTTTGTGGCATTTGGCATTTAACACCCTTAAAATTGCTACTTACAAAATAAAAAATGTAGAGAACTGCCTTAAAATGGGATCAAACATATTGCTGCCTTTGATCAGAATAAAATCAAATTCTTTCCCTTAGACTGGTTTTACCATAGTGTAGCTTTGTTGAGTTAGTTGGCAGTAATAAATTGGAGTTGAGTACATTTTCTTGGAATCTGTGACTTAATTTTTTTCCTTCTTCTATTGATGTTTCTCCTTGACACAATTAATACTTCATCTGTGAACCTGGCTGAACAAATTGTCATCCTCTGCTCAGGAAATTTTTGAGATCCTGATTCTAGGGAGCTGGCGAGCTCCAGTTCTCTGAGGTAAAACTCTTTATTGGGATGGTTCTTCAGCAGAATTCCAGACTCTTTGTGATCTGTGAGACACCTTGGGAAAACCAAGGTAAAAAGCTGAAATAGAAAAGAATCCTGCCAAGCTGGCTGTGGTAGGCTTCTGAGTTATTTCCAGGAAGAAAATTAGGAAGGTTTTTGCAAGTATCAAACTGTGCTTAAATTCATACTTGGATATATAAATGTATCTCCCAGTGGGCCAGAAAGAATTTTAAACACAGTATCTAGGGCATTTGGCTCCTCCTTTCTTCAATGCCTAGATCTTAATTCAGGAAATTTCTATTGCTTCTTCTTCTTCCCCAGTTAGCTGCATTTACCAGAGCACTAAAGTAATGAGAGATGTGTAAGGAAATTAGAATTTTCTCACTCCTTGAGTTTGCTGAAGTCAGTGACAGAATATGAACTTGAGACTTAATATCTTAAATCTATTTTGCTGTAATTTAGCATACTGCTTCAGTTCTCTTCAGAATTAAGAGCTGTTTTTGTATCTTCAGTTTATATTCACCTGTATAATATCCCCCCCCCCCCCCTTCATTTATTGCCTTGAATCCATCTTTTCTAGACCTCTCATCTATTTCACCTATTTCACCTATTTTGCTGTCCTCTCCTCTGGATCTTGTGTTGATCCACATTGCCATTAAGCTTGTTACCTGCTCTTTGGTGGACATAATACAGTAGGTAAGACCCTCAGGACTGTGAACATCGGGAGAGAATACACAGTGCTTTTGTCTGTTCCTTCCAATGTGGTGATGGCTTTGACTTTATTCTGGTATGGCATCACACTCAGGCTATGACCTGCTCCAGGTCTTGCTCTGCTGCTTAGTTCTCCTGGCATGGATGGCCAGGGAAGAGGAGCTGGGCCAGCAAAACTGTTCAAGGTAGAACAACAGCCTTGAGCGTAATGACTCAACTCTATTTCATCTCTACTAATTTCTTGAAAATTGGCCTGCATTATTTACCCACTTTCTGCTAAATAAATCAGAATATTTCTGTATAACACTGCTGCTCAGCAGTCCTCTTAATGAGCATTGTGAGATGATCATTTGTAACCCTGAGCCCTGAACTTTCATTAATTTCAGTAGTCAGAGGTACCGCTGATTAAATGAGCTGTTTCCAGGAGAATAAATCTCCCTGCACACATAGAGAGAGTAATTGACAGCACACCAAGATTTCCTGTATGGCTATTCCAGATGTAAGAGTCTGGTGTGATTTTGTATCTGTTTGCAAGCTTGGGAGCAGCATTGGAAACCTCTGCAAATGTTTCCCATTTTCAATGTGAGACAGCTTTTACAAAGCCTTGAGAACATTAAAATAATGCTAAAAAATAAAGGAAGCATTATTTGACCTGAAGCATGGTTGTTTCACTTTCCAATGTTGCAAACAACTAAAAAGCCTAGTTATTTTGACCCACTCTGTTTAAAATGTTAATTGTGTAATATAAAGTTTAGAGATCTTCTGCCACTGCTAATCTCAATCTTCATTTCTCTTCTTAATTGCACATTTGAACAAGAAATTTTAATGTTTCTAAATTAGCTCTTAGGATCTATTGGGTCTTATGTGAAGGAGAAGGTAGTTCCTTGGAGGGGGTGAGGTTTATATCCAGCTAGATCTGGCTGGTTCCCAGCAACATTGCAGAGGTTGCACTTGCAACAAGTATTTTTGAAAAATATGTGTTGAATAATCATTACTTTTCCTTTCCTCAGTCCTGTTGTCTGAAGGAAGCCCATGTTTTGTGTTCAGAGTGCTGTTTGGCTGGTTTGGCAAGAAGCAAGGGTTCTTGGTACCTGATGGCTAGGATTTGATAACAGAGAATAAAATTACAATGGAAATCAGGTGAGTTTTGTTTAGACAGGAAAGGGAAAATGGCTCAGTTTGCCATGTGGTATCTCATATCATGAAGAATAAACAGTGTTGTCTCCTTTAGAATTTTATTGCATATTAACAAAGTCTCTAGCATTTTATAGCTGCATAAGGAGCTTTCAGATGATTTAATTTAGTTCCCACTTACCATGGGACACTGTGTCACATAGTCCTCTTTATGGATTTGTCATACCTGTCCTAAAAATAGCTATTTCTTTAAAAACAAGAAGTTGCTATCTTGCTCCTCAGTTTAAAATGATATTTTAGACATTGCTTTTTTATGGCTAGGAGTCCTCCACTGATTTCTGTTCAAGACTTACTCCTGACAGTTAGTACTCACTTGTATTGGTGGTCTGCCACTTGTCATTCTTCCTCTTAAAAGAAAAAAAAAAAAACCCAAGCATTTTATTACTTGTCCTAATGAGTTTACATAAAGGAAAAATATCTCCACTTAGCTTTGAATTTTAAGTGAGGAACACTACATTTCATAAAACATTGTTGTATGTGCTAGTGCCTCTCTTCACTTCTTGCCTTTTCTTTTTTTTTAATTTTAATTCTTGAGCAGAGTTGAAAAAGAATTGTATTGAGATAAGCATCACTGTGGCTTGTTTTGTGGCATTAATAGCTTTATGTTGTTGTTACAAATACTTCTGTTGATAAATTCCAGATAGCTTTTGCCTTTTTCAACAAAGCTAATCTTCCTTATTCTGTCGTTCTCTGATTGATTAACATGGTCTTCATCCTCCCCAGTAATTTCTCACTGATAATTTCCCTACTTTTAGTAGAAATACTTATTATTGCTAGGCTCTTGAGCAGAATCACAAAGTGCATTATATCATTACTTTTTATTGAGTTTCTATTAGGCAAGACTTTTTCTTTCAGAATGAAATTCCAGTATTTTCTGGCATTGGCAGTGCTTTCCAAAGTTGTACCAGTCTAACCAACCAAAGCTGTGCCTCCTTTTTCGTGTCTTTGATAAAAATATGAGATGAGCTCCAAGACAAATGTTTAAAGAAATTACCTTCCCCAGTTCTCTTTTTTTTTTTTTAATCAGTAAGCTTCCATGAACTTCAAGGGTGTTGTTACTCTGGTTTTATTGGTGAGTATAGTGAGATGACACCGTTGGAAAAGCATGGTTCTCCAAGGCAGTTTAGTCACTTGTAATGGGGCTGTGAAGAATGTAGGTGTCCTACTGTGTATCCCCTCATTAAATTCTGTAATTGTATGTCTGTGAATGCTCCTGTTTTCATGTGTAGAATGTCCTAGAGGCCATAAGTTCTGCTTCTGTATGTATCCACTTTATCTACCTTATCAGGGATAGCCAGCCCTGCACTTCATGCTAAAGCCATTGTAACTAAAACTCTGAAATAAGCTTTTTTGAGACCCAACTAACTGGAGTGCTCCAAGAATCCTGCCCTGGAGTTGGGCTCTTGGAAACATAACCTTGACACAGCTGTAGCTGCTGCTTTTGGTAATTTCTGTTTGTGATTGTATGCAGCTTACAGAGTGGCTACTAATATTTTTAATCTCAAATTTTTGATTTAGGATGGCTCCCTGTGCTTGAGGTGTGGCACATCCCCCCTCCTTCTAGAGCAGGGTTTGAGGGGGGGTCCCTTCTAAGGTCTGCTGGTATTGGTGTTCTACTCTGCAGAAACCAGTAAAGACTGGTTAGCCCAGGATGATAAACATGGACACAGATTCCTAGGAGGGTGGTGGTGTGTCTCTCCTGGCCTCCAGCAGCAGTAACTGTTTAATCCAGGGATGGCTACACCTCCCTGGATTAAACAGTTATTGCTGCTGGAGGAGCCTCCCTGTCTCTCACATCCTGCCCAAGGATTGAGAGTGATGCTCCTCTACCCATCCCCATCCCCATCCCCAAATAGTCTTTGCAGGATATAAATTCAAATAATAGGTCCATCATTTCCAGCAGATCAGTGGCACAGCCACTGCACAACTCAAGCACCAGAATGCTTTCCTTTTTTGCTTTTTTCTCATTTTTAAAAAGTTGACAAAATCCAGTGGACTGGAAAAAGAGTGTGTTCCTAGTTATCCTTTCTGTGTGGATGGAATAGCTTGTCGCTGTTGGAGCTGAAGTAGTGAGACATGGAACAGTTTTCAAAGAAAGCTTTATGAGTAGGTTTATTTCAGAGCTGAAATTTTATTATTTATTAGAAATACTAATACATGGAAATATATCTTTATCAGCTCTTTGGGGCTGGTCTGAGCTGTTATCATCATTTCACACAGTTTTTTTGTAACCTCACCATTTGTTCTCATTTTCTCTTTTTTCTTTCTGGCCACCTTCCTTCCATCTTTTTTTTGCTTCCCAAGAGATTAAAGGGCCCAAATGCTGCTCCCTAAACTTACTTCATTATCCACAGAAAGTTTCACAGTATAATTATAATGCAAATAGGAAGCTACTTATATTTAGAAAAGACAAGGCATTTAATTTAGTACCAAATAGCAGGAATGAAAGGTACTCTCTTTTCTATCTATGAAATTGCTCAGTCTTTTCTGGATAACAAATTTTGTTCAGGCTGCTTAATAGAGTTGCAAGTCATATATTAATTATTAAGCTTGATCCAAACTGTCATATTTACGAAGTGTTGCTGCCATGGTGTAATTTAATGTCTACTGTCAGGAAATAAATCCATGGAACATAGATTTTAGTCCTGACTAGGCCACTAACTTAAGCAACTGGAGGTGCTTCCCTCATCACTCCAGGCTCATTTTTCTGTGTCTGTGGAACGTATATTATGGCAAGTACCTATAACATGTTGGGTGAATGACAAATTCTTGATGAGGCTAAGAAGTTGGAATTTACTTTTAGAGAAAATGTTTATGTGTCAAAAGATAAGTTTTGGTATGTTTTGAAGTATTTTGTCCTGTGAATCTGAAAATACTTCTAGAAGTTCTTCAGGAATGTGAATATTAAAATTTCATCTTCAGTACTGCTGTTGGTATATATTTCTTTCTTGTCATGTTGGCTTTTCATGGCTTAACAGTGGTACTAGCACATATATTAGTGTTGAACCATGAAATTTTAGTAGAAGTTGGAGAAACTGTAACAAGTGGCAACAGCCCAAATTATCTTAAGAAACAAAAATTAATTAAAATCCTTTATGTCTGCACAAAGACTTCATACTGTGTTAAGAAGTAATATAAAAAACATGAAAGTTTAAAGTCATCATAAAAAATTTTCAAAAGATAATGATGAGCTATATGATTTATCAATCCTTTTAATGGAAGCAGAAGTGGCATTTTACAACCAGTGCTTCAGAATATAGATCAGTTATTTTCTGACATTCCTCAGACATATTTGCAATAAGTTATTGAAATAGACAACTGCTTTTCTGTCCTCGTGCTAATGTATATCAGTAAATTGTCTCTAACTATCAATATAGTAAATGGTAAGCAATTATAAATCAATGGAGACCACAAGCTTTAGAGCTAAGCTATGCAGAAATAGAGAAAAAGATAAAGTAATAGCATTATGCTGTTCAAGAAGCAGAATTTTATGAACTGTAGAACCAAAGGGGATGTCTAAAATCAGACAAAAAATTATATTGTCTTTTGCTAAAAAGGGTAGTGCAGACAAATAAGAAGGTAGTGAATAATGAGAACAGTAATGTGTATCTGAGCAATCCAACTGATTAATTTGATGTGAAAGTCTATTCAGTTTTATTGGAAAAGGGCAAAAAACTGTTTCAAGTTAGAAGGAAAAACCGTCAACTTGATCTTTGTTTCTCAGCAGCTTTAGCTCTGTAGAGCTAAAACAAGAATGTACTCTGCTCTCCCTCACTTCTAGTCATGTGTTGGAACTATGAAGTAGAACTAAAAAAATTAGGAGAATTATTATCAATAGTATTATCAATATCAATATTATGATACTGGATTTATTTTTAATAAAATTTTCAATACTGTTAATCTGAAGCCTGAAATTGACTTTCTAATCTTTTTTACAGAGAAAAATGTGAAATTGCAAAGAGATTTGTCTGTACTAGGTTGACACTGTCAGGATGCCAGGCACCCACCAGGTCACAGAACGTTCTGAGTTGGAAGGGACCCACAAGGTCTATCAGGTCCAGCTCTTAAGTGAATGGTTCATACAGGGGTTGAACCCACAGCTGTGGTGTCACCAGCACCTGCTCTGACCCACGGAGCTCCTCAGAGTCAAAGCCTCTTTCTTGCTCCCCTCCACAGCTGGACAGCGAAGAGAAAATGTAATGAAGGGCTCATGAGTTGAGATAAAGACAGGGAGAGATCACTTACCAAATACCAGCAGAGGAACAACAAGCTTGAATTAGAGAAACTAATTGAATTTATTGCTAATAAAATCAGAGCAGGATCCAGCCACATCCATTTTGGAGTCTCCAGGGATTGCTCTGCTGGACATGCAGGAAGCTTCTGGCAGCTTCTTACAGAAGCCATCCCTGTAGCTCCCTGACTACCAAATCCTGGCCACCCAAGCCCAGTACAACATACACAATTTGGAAATTGCTCTCCCCAGAGATCTAAGGCTGGCACATGTTCAGTTGAGTGTTTTGATTTTCCTTTCTACACATCCCGGTGCAGCTGAACATGTGCTCTGTTCTAGAGTCCTGATGGGAAGGCTAATTTCCCCCCAGAGCTGGGAGGGGCTGGGAAGAAGTTGGTGCTCTGGGAGGGATGTGCTCTCTTCCCTTACAGATGCAGGAGCTCTCTTGGTGCTGGGGAGTAGAGCCAGGTCTCTGCTATCCAGGGAGGGAATTGGGGATCCTTGTTTTTTAGTCATCTTTTGGAATTACTTGTTTTGGAATGAGATCAGGTATGATTTGATATTAACCTGTGGAGACACAATTTACCAGGGGTAGGAGGTCATTCTGTGGACTTGTTCTGATGGGCAAGTCATCACAGGCTCCAGGCCAGCTCTTCTCAATGCACCATTTCTTCTCTTCTTGATGTTTGGCTCAGGATGAGCATGTCCCTCAACTCTAATTTAATCAGAAGGCACCTGAGTGATATTCTTTAGCCCTGTCATTGTTCCCCTGCACAGCATTCTCTGATGGACACTCCAAATACCTCTCCACAGGGAATGTCTGCATTTCAAAAGGTTACTTTAGAGTTTGTTTCCATCTTGCCTGAGAAGAGGTCAGTAACAGTCATGTAATGGTTGGGGTAGCTTCAGTGACATCTCATCATGAGAAATTATAGTTGGGTAAGCTATTCTTAAAATATTACGGGTTACTAAGTAATTATTAAGGTGCTTTACACACAGACACACACACATATATATTTAAGTACATCAAAGCATTTCTTATTAGTGTTGCAGTGGAACAGTTTGACACTTCAGCTTCAATACAACAGAGCCAGGAGATGCTTTGATCCAAGTGCCAAACTGCACCTTTGCAACAAACAGGACATGCTTTGATGTAGTAAAAAAAAAAAAAAAAAAAAAAAAAAAAGGAATTTTAATTCAGAATTAAGTTTTCTATCCTGACTTTTTTTTTGTATTTATTTTTTCTGACATGAGATGTTTGGAAGGTAGCGCTCTAGGGGATTGCATGTCCTTCCTGAAACTGCAGTCCATGGACCTCAAATATCTCCACATCAGGATAGGAATTGCATTAGGGAAAATGGTACCCTTGCAATTTTTATGTCAAGGTGAATGCACAGCAATTTGAAATCAGAAGCTGAACTGGTTTTCACCACAAGATGGTCTCTGGTATTGACACAGCCAGTGTTAGGTTTTTGGAAAACTTCTCTCTGAAAAATTCTGATCCCTAAAGTAAGTCTAATGTTTGTGGTAAGGACGCTTCTCTTTGTCCTTGCCTTTGTAACTGTGTGTCACGAAATAGCTGCTGACATTGCTCCAGGGCTGGCAGAGATTGGAAAAGGGATTTCTTTGTACACTGTGTATTATTTTGATGGCCTTTAATAGAGGAAGCCATTTTATTTTTTAAATTTTTTTCAAGCATCACAGTGAACTTGAAAAATGAAGACATAAATATTCAATTCTTCCTAGGAAACCCAGTTCTCATTTAATATTTTTGGTATTCTAACAGGGCTAAAAGAGATGCCTTTGACTAAAAGCAATATAAATGAAGGTAAAAATTTAAACTTTGATGGAAAAGATTATAAAATATGAAAACTCTTAAAGTAGTTCAGAAGATTCTAGTCCCCTCTTGGAAATGGAGGAATGCTCCATGTGTGCTTAGGCCAAAAGCTCTGTTACATAGGTGTTTGTGGAAAAAAAAAATTCGAAGGAGATG
Source organism: Motacilla alba alba (assembly GCF_015832195.1). Classification (NCBI taxonomy): domain Eukaryota; kingdom Metazoa; phylum Chordata; class Aves; order Passeriformes; family Motacillidae; genus Motacilla; species Motacilla alba. The sequence continues at coordinate 2,079,486 of NC_052020.1, read as the reverse complement.
GTGAATGATCACTGGGAGGTGCAAGAAGGCAAGAAACTTGATGAAGGTTTTGCCAGCAGAGCATGTGTGAGTTGTTTGACTTTGAAAGGGTAGGAGTACTTTTCTGGAATAGTCAAAGCAACCAAAAAAAGAGCCAGCCTAGGACAAAGCTCAAAGCATGGTCTGTAAAATGGCAGAGTTTGTGTTACTTTGTGTATGGAATACTCTTCCTTGTGCTAACTTTTCTTTATATTGTCACAGGAGCTGTTTATTCTATATCAGAAAATAAAAAGGAAGGAAGAAAGCAGGAAGATATAAAAACAGATAAAAGAAAAATAAAAAGCAGGCTTACTGTAAAATAGATCTCCCTTAAAGCACTGTTAGAAACCCTATTTTCATAGCTTTTAAATGCTTTCCTCTGTCCAAAGTTTCCCACTGGACCATTAAAGAGGCCAAAACAGCCCCAGTAGCTTACTTGTCTCCATGCCCTGCAGATGAGCCCTTCAAATTTATGTTCAGCTTTCTGAGAAGTGGCCTCCCATGGGTGTCTGGAGCTGTTCCTCACAGCTGGTGTGCTCTGTGCACTTGGTACTGCTGCTCCTGCAGAAGTGCATCAGCCAAGGAGGGCGTGATATCTCCAGGGGACACATCTGAACTGGAGCAGGGTGGTTTTCCACTCCTCTAGCTCTGAGCTGAGCAGCTCTGCTTTGCCCTCACTATGGGCCCTGCTGGATACAGCAGCTTGGTCCAGAGATCTCTGACACCCCAGCCAGTCTGAATTAGTCTGAGATTCTGACACCTAATTTACATTTGCAGACCCCTTCGCCACAGTTCACTGAGTCTTTCTCATGTAGATTCATGCTTTGCCTGCTGAAATAGAGTTGTTCTTACCTTGTTCTAATGAGAGACATCATGGCTGTCTGCCTTGAGTCAGCTAAACCTCTTGTTACAGTGAGTGGAGAGAAATGGGTGTTTCTAATGCGTGATGCTTCTCCTAAGGAAGCATCTGAAGGAGGTGTTAGTTGAATTATAGCCTGAAAGCAACCCAGCTCTTCATGGATGATGTGCTTTGAACTAAAATTATTCCTAAAACTGAAAATCTGTGAGAGACCAAATTTTCAGTTACTGGAAAATAATGTAGTTTTACTAAGAAAGTATCCATAGGGGTATAGTAAATGACCCCATCTTAAAGAAAAATACAAACTTGATATTTTGACTAGCTATTACAGAAAATAAGATATGCATCGAAAAGACTGGTGAATTTTGGGGTAATATGGTCGATAACTGAAGGATAAGTAAAGGCATCTTCTTTTACTGTATTTCATAAATTTGGGTGACAGTCTATAGGATTGCTAAGTTGGCACGTGTCAAGTATCAAATAAATGCACATTTCTCATTTTGCCTTTTCTCTGCTGTGTTTCACAATCTGTGAAACGCTTGTTTTGGAAAGCCAGATATTTTATATTCTGCTTTGGTGGTCTCAGGTTCCTTGCCAGTTGCATGCCGCATGCTTTACTGGTACTTAGTGCTCATCTGTTTTAGAGCCACCATTGTCCTAAGTCACTGTCAGGCAGTAAGCATCTTTTTTACTGACTCTCAAGTGATTTAAATCTTACAGGCTGAGACATACTAGGTGATTTCATGTGGCCCTAAGAGTAATTTCCATTGTCTGTTGCTATTTGTTAGCTGAGGTTATATTTTCTACTGTGGACCAGTTTCCCCTACAACCCTTTTCTTGCTCACGTCCTCTGATGTTCGTGGCTAAGCCACCACTGCTGTTGTTCATGACATGAGTCACAGTTGTTACACTGTCTGGAGTAGCTCACCTCACCCAGTCTCTGATCTGGATCTAATGTGCAAGATGGAGACCACAATCTCTGAAGAAAGATGCTATCCTGAGCAATTAAGGAAAGAAATCTAAAGGAACAGGATAAGTGCTCTGTTTACACTGACTTTTTTTCCTCCCTCAAAATTAGTCTTGCTCCTAAATGCATAAATATGCATAGGACAGCTGGGATTTTTTTATGTTTTGGTATTCCCTGTGCTGCAGATCAACCTCATTTCACTGATAATGAAGCTCTGAAATACAGACTGTGCATATACTTATATCCATATATGAAATCTCTTTGTGAAATATTGTATATTTTTTGTATATTCATTCTTTCATCTACATACTGTTTGAGGTGTACACAAAGAGCTACTAAAGGTTTTTATAGTATCAAAAATATTTGCTTGCAGATAAATAGAAATGCAGAGAAAGTTTTGAAGATCAAACACAGTGACAGTAGTAGCACCAGTGTTAGACCCCAAGTAGCTCTTGCTTCTAATCCCAAATTTACTCTTCTAGCCAGATTCACCAAGTCTTTCCAGCCACCCCAAGCCTGCAAGCACTAATGTTGAGACCACATAGCTGTTTGAGATCCTGCAAAGTTCAAGGTGATCCTCCTAGTCCAGTAAAATCTTACATTCCAGCTTTTGCAGATACATTTTTTGAGGACACTTCTTCTATAGGTTAGTGCATTTTAAGAGAGTAAATTATGTTGTAGTCTTCAAATTGTAAAACCAACGGCTATGAGCCCCTTCCTTTAGAAATGCTAATGAAAACAATTGAATTCAACTTAGGTATGGTAAAACTTTGTTAATTTAATGAAATGACGGGCACAAAATCAATTTGGATAAATGTGTGGTTTTAGTGTGTGGAGGTCTTATTCAGGCAGCAAGCAGTGACTGTATCTTCATCATGAATAATTAAACCCCTTTCAGATAGGCAAATAAACAGAGGCTTTTTATATTTTTCTTTTCCTAATAAAGTATTATGCTATTAAGAAGTATTTTGACATCCAAGAATGAAGGACAACATAGAAGTGCAATGTATAATAACAATAACATTATTATTATGATTATTATTATTATCATTATTACTACTACTATTATTATTATATTAATCCACTGGTTTTCCTTTTAAGATTTTCTGCTTCAGTTGCACATTTTTAATTGCTTAGAGAAATGATGTAGTCATATCTCAGAATTGGTTTAATTAGAATTATTGATGTCTGAAGCAGCAACCAGGCTGGGGGAACTGGGGTCTGATCAAAGTCACAACTAATGGTTTAGTGAAGTTAAAAATTCAATCTGTAATTAACATTGAAAGAGAAAGCATATGCTTTCAAAAAGCACATTTTATACTAAGGAAAAAGGCAATTTTTATTTATTTGGAAATATTCATTACACTGTTTAAAAAGAAGGGTAGCAGTAATGACTGTGTTTTTCACCTGGAAGAAACATTGGATGCAACATTGTGCTTTTACAGACACTGATATACTTTAGTCTCCTTAATTAGGGTTAGAAGTGAATGTGCAATAGGAAGTTCAGTTTAAGAAGGGTTCTAAGACTTTTGGAATTTTGAATCTTCTCGGGGGAAATCTTTCTAGCTTGATTGAAAGTACATATAAATGTTCACAATTTTAAAATTTATTACATAGAACAAATAAGTTTCAAATTCTGATCTGAGGTGCTGAAGAAAAGAGAATACATTAAGCAGTTGGCATTTTAAAGTCTGTGTCAGCTCACTGACATCCTGAGGATGCACAGGACTGTTGAGCATCTGGGATGAGTTCTCACCTTCATTCTGAAGGTGTCCATGGATATGTTGTGTTGGTTTAGTAAACTTTTGTAGATTATTTTGCAACATGTTGACTCTGATTATGTAGTGAAGTGCAATGTGGCACTGCCCAGGTTGAACTGGGAAAGCACACTTTTTCCTTGTTTCTCAAACTTCCTGGGTTGCGCGTGGAACTGGCGGCACCAAAGCTCTTTTTGTGTCTATGCACACGGTGTGACAGGGCTGGGAACGTGGGCAAATTGAACTGCACTGCTGCAGGGGGCGGTGGGTAACAGATGGAAGGTGCTGGTGCTGGAGAAAGTTCAAGCAGACCAAAATAGAGAATGTCTTTCACTTGCATGATGAACACAAGGAGATAGGCAAAGTGCTGCAAGAGTCTTGATTTCTCTTAACAGAAGTCTGGAAGGGCTGCTTATTTGGTATCATTATAGGGTCTTTTTGTGCACCCTTCTTACTATCAGAAATAAATATATATATTCCAAGGTGGCTGGGGATCTTCCTTTGATGAGAGCAGTTGCAATTCAGTGTGCTGTGTGGAAGACCCACCACTGATTTCATCTTTTTATGAAACTGTGTTCACACATTCTCCAAAAGTATGCATTTTTATCTTTTGCACTTTATTGATCAGCCTTTCCTGAACCATTTTCTGTCCCTAATTAAGGATGCAGAGAGCTTTACATTATTCTGCTTATGATTTCAAGAGCTCATTTTACACTGATTGTTTGGGGATTTGCTTCCTTGGGAGAATTTATTACTGTATGAATGAAAATGCTTTTCTGAAGCTGTTAATCAGTTCAAGATTTTAAAAAACTAATTGAGAATATTTCTCATTATTATTAAATTCTCAGGGGTGCTGCAGGGTGTGCACACTACTATAAACTAAACCTGTAATTTGGATTTGCTTCGTGTGCCCTTTGGCACAATGGTATACATGGGAATTTTAAGGAGAATGACTGACATTTAGCCACCCCAGTCACAGTGAAGAAAATGTGCTCTTTATTATTTTCTCATCAGCTGCTGCCTCCTGTTAGCATATAATTTTTTTTACAAGTGCTGTTTTATACTCATTTATAGGGCTCAAACTAATCAAAAGAACTTCCTAACATTGTGCACTATTGGGCTGCAATATAATCTTCTCAATGAAGTGGGGGAGGGCTCATCATGGGAGTTGTTCTAAAATTGGTTGAGGCAAATCACCAAAGAATTTATGGAAAGGAACATCGATTCTCTGTCATGGGATGTTCTAGATAATATAATAGGCTATTTCTATCACTGATGTTGAAACTTAGCATTTCAAGTTCTAGATGGAGTGATACATTGCTTATGCATTGTACCTAGAGATCATGCATGACATCTAATGGCACTGGGTAATAATGCTGAGGCTCATCCATGAAGCTTTTATACATAGAGCCAGTGTCACCTGAATGATTCCTTTTGTGCAGTGCACTGGATCGCAGACAGCTGGCAAGTTGGGTGGGGGATGCTGTTTGTCAGTGTCCTCTTTCATAAGAGGTTTCATTCATCTTTTGTAGCTCTGATGAAACAATCTGCAGCCTGCAGCCTGTGTAGTTCATCAGTTTTCATTCAAGTGAGCATTCCTTCTGAGGCAGAATCAGGGACTGATGGAATGGTTGAGGTTGGAAGGGATCTGGGAGTCACCTTGTCCAACCCCACTGCTCAGTAATGGCCACCTGGAGCCAGTTGCTCAGGACCACGTCCAGATGGCTTTTGAGTATCTCCAAGGACGGAGACTCCACAGCTTCCCTGGGCAGCCTCACACTGCAGGAGTGTTTCCTGATGTTCACACGGGCCCTGCTGTGCTTCACTTTGTGCCTGTGGGCCCTGGTCCTGTCACTGGGCACTGCTCAGGAGAGCCTGGCTCCATCCTCTTGGCACCCTCCCTCTGGGTATTTATATGTGTCTGTAGGATCCCCTCTAAGCCTTCTCTTCTCCAGCCTAAGCAGGCTCTCAGCCTTTCCTCCTGTGAGAGATGCCCCAGCCCTCACTCACCCTCGTGTCCCAAGGTTGGTCTCCACTGCTGTTCCATCTCTCTTTTGTGCTAGGGAGGTCAGAACTGGGTCCAGCACTTCACTCACCCTGCTGGTAGTACTTTATTTAATGCAGCTGAAGGCACCATCCACCTTCTTCACAGCAGAGTCATCTTTCTGGTTCATGTTCACCTTTGTGTCCACCAGGACCCCCAATTCCTTTTGTGCCAAGCTGTGTTCCAGCTGGTTGGCACCCATCAGCTATTTTGTCTTAACATCTGTCCCCTTTAGGTGATTATTCTTAAATTTTGTGATCTTGGCAAAGAATGTACAACTCTTTAATTGCAGGATGCCAAAATCGCTTGCCGAAAGTACTGAGAATAATCTCATTGATATATTAGTCTTTTTATGAGATACTTAATGTATTTTGCCATGCAGATTTTCTGAAATGTAATTGTGCAATCGGCAGTAAGTTTTTAGTATGGTTTTACCAGTCATTGTAAATTCAGTCAATCTGAATGTACATCAGTTGTGCTTTCAGTAGGCTTAAAGCAGCTGTGTGTATGAAAGTAGTTTGCTTTAGGAATGGGTTTGAACTTTCTTTAAAAAAAATTGTATAATCCTGGCTGTGTAGGAGAATACCTGCTGTGTGTTTTGTTTGAAGTTCATTGACCCAAGAGACCTCTCCTATTGATCTTAGTTTTCATTTTATTCTAGTACGCATATATAATACTCTGAATAGTTGCTTATATATAATATATGCAGATACAACTCCAGTATCACAATTGAATTGAATTAGCAATCATGGATGAAGATACTGAACATTCTTAAAAAATAAAGCTCGCGTTCATGAATCATGAAGGTAGCAAAGGTTGGCCTTGCCTCTACCTGGTTTCTTGAGAATATTTTTATAGGGAATAGAAAATTGTGACCTAAATGGCAGGACAGTGGACTGGAATTACAAAATTGAGAAGTTTCTCACAGTTTGGCTTTGGAAAACTATGGAAAGGTATTTGTATATCTCTCTGCCTTATTTATCTCACCTGTTAATTGCACATTATATCTCTCTACCAATAAATATATATTAATATATATTATAGAAATTAAATAATGGTGGTCTTTGATTTACTGGTGGTCTGTGGTTCAGTTTCTCTGCAGGAATGCCACCAGATTGATTTACATGGGTAACTGTAGCATGAAGACCACACACTGTTCCTAAATAGGTGGAAAAACACTAAATTTGGAGTCCTGAAAAAGTGCTCCTGTATGTTTAGGAATAGCATAATGTCAAAAGGAGTAAAAAAAGAATGTTCCTGGAGAACTGTGGGATACTGCCAGCAGGTACAAGGTGTTAGTAGGCAATGAGCTGAACTTCTGTCCTGAAGTTCAGAGTCATTAGTTCAGTAATGGCTGGAGTTGGCAAACAGGTTATTTTGACCTGTGTGTTTCTCATGCCTATCTTCAAACCAGCTATGTTATGCCTGATTGGCACTATGGTTCCAAGAGCTGGAACACATTAAATACTGGGCTAGTAGCCCTGCTGTTTTCAGGATGATGTAGTTTGAGAGACATATTGACCATCAGCCTCAATTTTGACAGAAAGTCTCTGCTTCAGGTTGAAACATAACCCACTAATTGTGAAGACAGTCTTATTCTGGCTTGTGGAGCGATAATTAAAATCCTGTTTGCAATGAAAACTCAAATGGAATACTAGATATGGAACAGTTCTTTACCCTGCCAGGCTTTCTACTGAATGGTCTCATTCCAGTTCTTGTGTCCTGCATCACCCAGTAAGCTTTAGATATGAGAAGAAAAAATTCTTTCAACTCTGGTCTTGTGAAGTGAGATTTATTTGAATGAGCCAGGATCTTTCAGTGTCATACTCCAAGTGTGCTGCATATTTAGCATGGAAATCAATGAATATGAGGGTATGAGAGATGCACTAAAATCATAAAGACATAATCTTGGACTGTGTAAGTATATAAAGTACTAAAATGAATTTCAATAAATTAGATGTTATATATTAAAAGAATTAATCTTAAAAAATGCTGGTACAACTAGTCTGTGTTATTATTCTGATATTGGTTTAATTCCATTTATTCTTGGTGACCTCATCATTCTGAATTTGCACGTGAGTTTGAAATGATTAAAAATCTTTATACCAGTCCAAAATGACACAATAAAGCATATTACAGCTGTTCTTTAATTTAAAGGATGGTGACCACACATTTCATCCCTGAAAGCCATATAGTACTATTAAACTGTTTGTGTGGGTTTGATTATTCATGAATGTGAGTTTCATTCATTATCTTAATAAATTAAAGATTTTATGGTTTACCACTATATCCTCAAAATAGGAGAATGCACCAAAGCCTGTACCATTTATACAGGAAAAACTGTTCCTGCCTAAGAAGGAACTGTGAAGGCAAATAAATATAAAGCAATTAAAATCAGTCTGTGAAAACAGCCATGACTACTGAAGAGCGAGGAATATGTTATTTGGTGTTAATTGTTTGCCCAGAATCTCCTAAAATGAGCATAATTAAAAAGGAGGCTAAATGTCAAGGAAAAATTTCCTCAGCAGTTACTCCAGAGCTTGCTGCTGGCTTCAGGCAGAGGTGGGGACAGTCTTTATCACCTGAGATACTTAAAGCTGTGAAACTAAAAATTGATGATTAAAAATGCCAGCAGACAGTTCTCAGACAGATGTCTTTCCTGTCCTTTTTGGTTTTTAGTATCTCTGTTGTGTTAAGAATGAAGTGGCCCCATGAGGCTGAGCAACAGCTACCAGTCATTATTCAAATGTAACTTAATTCCAGAGTTATCTGTGTTCTCTAAGTTACCATTTGTTTAGCAGCTACATTGCAGTACCAGCTGTATCCTTGGTATTCCAGGCACACTAGGTTGCAAACCTGTGACAAGGTGACAGTGCTTTAGCCCCTCCTACTTCGACTGGGAAAATCTAGCAGACTTTAAGGGTGGCTGCTGGCACTGTATTTCTGCTTTGTATTGCATGTGTTTAAAAATACAGGCCAGCCCCTCTTGGAGTGAACTGTCAAAGCTAATATAGAGATTTAATGATATAAAAATATAAGGGTTAATAATAATTCAATCTTTATATAAGCTTATGTAAAACTGAAGTGGTAGGCAGATGGGAGGGTTTGTTGGAGATGTTTAAAGAGCAAGAGATTTTTTCATCTGTTCTCATCCAAAGTAGTTGTCTTTGCTTTCTGGGCTTATTTGGAATAGTGGAATGAATCCTTTGCAGCAGGGACACTGTTTGCATAGTGCTGTCAGTGCCATCCCTTTCTTGCTATCTCTGTCTTGTGGAAGTGAGGCTTAGGCTGGAGTAGGAGATGAGAAGAGGCTGTATTTTAAATATAGCTAATGCCTCAGTTGTCTGGGTGCATTTTTCTGGTGTTTTTATGTTGAAGAAAAATGATGTGGGAAACAAAGCTGAAATGCTCTGGAAGCAATGGAGTCAGCTTTCAAGGTACAATTTTAATTCAGGAAGCTTGAGACCTGTGTGATCCTTTCGTGTTAGTACATGCTTTTCCTGCTTATAGGTCTCCTAGTCAGTGAAAAGTAAAGACAAGAAATGTATATTTTTTGCTTGAAAAAGAATACAGTAATGGTTTGATGAATAGACACTTTTACAATGAAGCTCTCCTGTCTCATTGAAACTGTAGATTGCTAGCTGTTACATGACACTGAACAGTTTTCCTTTTAGTATTATCGCACAGTGACTTGAATGTGGTGGGGCATTAGAAAAGATTGAGTTATTTTAATTTTACGTTTTCACAGGGTTCTGAAGCCATTGTGTTTTATTTTGGGATAAATTATCCTATTTATCTTGTCTGCATAAATACCTATATGAATAATACAAGAAGCTGCTAAAAGTAAAAATTACAGACCTGTCCTTAAAGGACATGATTAATATCTTGCAAGAGCTTGTATGAAACCAACTGGTGCCTTTATTCTCCAATGCAAAAATGTGCCATTTATGGGCATTTGCAAAGCCACTATAGTGGAGTGTTTCCAGATCCATTAACAGTTGTCTACTAATGGCAGTCAAATGACTGAGTGGGGGTAAAAGCAGGCAACAGGATAGTTGGTATGTGATCTCCTTTTACATGGATGTTATAACAAGGCTTGAAAGGAAAAAACTACAAAAACAGTGTCGTGGTGGTAAGAGCAGAATGTCTTAGAGCAAGAAATGAAAAATACTACCCTTAATGGAAAGGTAGTGCAGATATTTAGCCAGAGACTGCAGAGGAAAATTAAGATTATGAAAATATCCACTTCTCAAGGAAACATTAAATTGTCAATTTCTCACAAGTTCTCTGTTTTAGACTATCTAGATACTAATGCAGACATGCAGAAGGCCCATAAAAAACTGCTGCCAGGAGCACCGAGGACAAGCAACACCTGCAGCATGGCAACACAGCCAAAAGATGCTCACCAATTATTTCTTCTGGCCTGTGTGAAGTGACAGAATTTCTGATCAGGTTTTCATGTGCTCCTTTGAAAAAGATTAGAATTTCCACACTGTTTTCACTCACAGGTCAGAACTGTACACTTTAATTTCAGCTTAACATACCTTTAAGAAGAAAGTACATATAGCACATTCTGGTAAGCATCTGCATACACAAAACACACAAAAATAGTGTGTATGTCCCACTCAAATTCTATAGCAAAACCCCAAACTTGGATAGAAAGACTTTTATCCTGAGGCAAATATGCAAATACGGTGCTAGAATCTAAAGATGGAAAAGCAATGATGAAGAGAAGTGAATTGATTCTTATTCCCTGAACTGGCTCTTATATGTATCAATATTTCTCTGTGCAGAAGAAATGCTCAAAAAAAGTGTTTTGAGGACATAGGGTGTCCAGCTGGAAATGGTCTATTAACTGAACTAAATAATGTCATGGTGTATGACACACCATTTTATGAAGCTGTTATTTGCTTTTTACTCTTGGTATTCTGAGCATCATAAATCTCAATTTCTAAAACATCCACAATATTTTCCTATTCCAACAGACCTGTGTTTATACACATGCTACAAACAATGCACAGGATGATAGGAGAAGCTTGCAGAGCTCATCCTGGTATTTCCAGCCCTTTTAGCGTTTATGTGCACCCTTTTCAAATAACAGTAATGTGTTAGATAAGCAGAGGTGCTGTTAAGGGTTTTCCTTGTTGATACGGCTCTTCATGCACATCACATCACATGGTGCTGCTGCTGATATGCTCCCAAAGGAATCCTAACCTGCTGCAGAAGCAGAGGGAGAATTGATTCCCATTCTCCTTCCTGCACCATCCTCCCAGCCTGTATCCAGCACCTGCATGCAGGAGAAGGCTGGGCTGGGGAGCAAGGAGGAGTGCTGAGCTTAACCTTAAGAGGAGAGGTAGTGGTGGGAAGTAGAGCTTGAAAAGTTTTTTACTGGTTGCTTCCACACCAGTTGTGTCTGTCATGGCAGATTTTCCTAAAAAGCCCACATAGTTTCTCTTGTCCTTTGCCCACTGCCCCCAGCGTGTGTAGGACAATGCTGGCATAGCTTCACTGGTTTAAGAAGATCAAGGAAGTAAAGGAAAAACCTGAAAAACTGAAAGCAAGTATTTTTTTCCTAGCTCTGCTGGTTGAAGAAATTGGTTAGTGTCTCTCTACACATCAGGGAACAAAATCTGTAACAAGTATGGTACTGCCACAGTAAAGTCATCCAGTCTTGAAGGAGTTCTGTGTATTATTTTACTTTTTGATGTAATGTAGAGGCATAACCTAATGGCTCTTCTTCCATTGAGTAAGGTGCTGCTTAGTAAAGTTTTGGTACCCTGGCAGACAGGCTTTCTGAAAAGTAGGCTGCTTGTCAGTTAGTGTCCTTTGCCATGAGCCTAAATCATATACTTTTGAAAGGGCTTAAGCTCAGAAATGGACTTTAGGAACTCTCTATTAATTTTGTAAATTAAAAATGTAAAATTGAACAGATTGAAGTGCAGTACAGGACTGACACAAGAAACCAGTCTTTAAACAGAAACATTCTCCAATCCAACACTGGGAAAGAAAGGAAAGTAAGAAGAGGGATTCATTTGCAATTGACCTGCAGTAGCAATGTCATTCACTTTCCAAATAGGATTAAACCTGTTTCATCAGACATGACATGTGAAAAGATCATGGTTATAAATTCCATTTGCTGTAATGAATTGAAAGTGTCTGAGTTTGCAAGCAGCACTCACCGTTGATGGACAGCTACATTCGTGCAGTGTTTTAACACTAAAATTAGCTCCCACAAAGTACAAAGTACAGAAAAGGTGACAGCAGTGACATATCTTAAAGCATTTAAAATTTGACTTTTTGTTAGATGGGAGCTGAATAAAGCTAGAAATAAATACTGTTTATGCTCCTGTTTATGTTACGTAGATAACATGGTTCATGCTTGAATGAGGGCGAACACGAATCTTGGAAAACGGCATTTTTTAGATTTTTCAGCCATATTTCAACAACAAATATTGTTACTGAAATGAGGAAAAGTCGAACTGCTCTATGGTATTGCATGTAAGATGTAAGAAAATGGGATTATGTTGAAGGATACTTCATTCAAATCGATTTTCATGTACATCAACATGACTCCAGTGCAGTCCATGAAACCATATTGGTGTATGTGTTTTGGAAATTGAGATAAAAGCTGCATTCTGTGGTTAGTTAATCACCTTAATTCAGTCTTGCACCAGGATCATGAGACATTTGTCCTTTGATACTTGTGGAGCTAAATGTCACTTCCAAACCTATTTTCACCAAGTTTTTTTTTTTTATGCATAATTTTATGCACATTTTAAGTGTGCCAAAAAAAAAAAAAAAACCTCAGTGGGTGAATGGGAATTATTTGGGAATAATTGGAATCTCCTTTTAATTGATGTTACCCAGCTGAAAACTGTCCAAAAATTGAAAAAAAAAAAAAAGCTTGAGCTGAATAGAAGAATGAAAATATAATGGCGTCTTAAATTACCACAAGGTTAGCATATAATTAATTTGCTAATTTTAATTACAACCGTACAAAATGTGCTGAAAAATGCTCAAAGGGGAGAAGCAGCCAGGTGCCAGCCATGATTAGCCAAGGTTACTGGCAATTACGAAGTCTCTATTAAATGTGTTACAGAAATGTGAGAAACCCCTTTTTAAAAACAGCACATTTATTTAAATTCAGCAGGGCGTTCATCATGCTGTATCTTTCCATTGCTACAGACTTGCTGTCATTTGGCTCACTCTTTTCCAGCTAAACATTTTATTGCAGCTGAAACGTGGACTGCTTTTTCTGTTTGTCACACGCTGTTACACTTGTACTGGGTATTTATTTTGGTCCCATAAACAAAAGAGATTAACCAGTGTTTGTGAAGTGTTCTGAACACCTTCCACTCCAGATAGCTGCCAATATTGCAGCTGAGTGCTGGAAACACAAATCCTGAAGAAAATGCTTTTTCTTTCCAAGGTGTCCTGGCACATGCAGTTTATAAAGCAGGATATTGCTGAAACTGCCTTTTCAGTGGACAGCCTGTTCTGCAGCGCTTTAAATGCACAGAAAAATGTAATTTCTGAGTTAAAAAAGAAAACAAAAGTCCCCAACACAAAAAACTGAACAAGGAACAAAAAAATCTGCATGTCTGCTTCGCATTTTCAGCAAATCATGGTGTAAACGAATGTCTTGTCTGTAACAGATTACATGATGTATTATTGTTATTTTTATTGCTGTTCTGTGAGTCATGCTTTAAATGTCTGTTGTTTAGAACTGTAATAAACCTTGATCCATCTATTAAAGGAAATCTTTTTAAAAAAACTCCAAACCAATAAGATTTTTTTAAAAAACAAACCTACAGTATTGGTGTCAAAGGAAATTAATTTCCCGGCTGGCTTGTGTTTTTCTCTGAGGCAGATATTGATGAGTGTGCAGAGGGGATCATTGAGTGTCACACCCATTCACGCTGTGTTAACCTCCCAGGGTGGTACCACTGTGAGTGCAGAAGCGGTTTCCATGACAATGGAAGCTATTCTCCTTCCGGGGAGTCCTGTGTGGGTAAGCAATGATCAGCTGAGCCTTTCTTTTCCCTCCTTGTGCATGGTGTTCCCAAGTGACTGTGGAGTTGCTGAGCGGTGTCTCAGGCCAGAATGGGGTGCACCGAGGGTGTCTGTCTGTCAGCACCCCCAGCCAGGCAGGGTGTTGGCCCCGGCCCCTTGTGGTCCTGAGGGCTTCCACAGGAGGGGCATCCAAAGCATGTCCCACTGCACTGCTTCCTTTATCAGAGCCAGGGGATGGGGGGCCTGGAGTGAAACTGGGCTTCCTGGGGAGCATAATTGCCCACAAAAGGGGAAGAGGTGATTTTCCAATTCAAGGTTTCAACAGAGTGATAGAAGAACTTATCTGTGGCTTGTCTGTGTTTCTTTGGATTGCTTGCTTTCCATTTTTTCAGCATCTTCATCATTAATTTTTTAGAATTATGCAAATAACATCAAATTCTCTATGCACCATATTTGCAGAATAAGGTCCCAAGAGCATGAACAGAGAGGGATTTTTAATGAGTGTAAAGGAGTTTGTCAGTGTTTCTGTGGGAGGACAAAGGATGAAGCTCCATGAGGATTTAATGCTGGGTTCTGCAGTCTGTGTGCCCTCACTGGCTGTAGGGCTCTGGGTGCCCCTATAGCAAGTAAGCAGCAATAAAATCATGGTGAAGATCATAATTCTGCCTTTTCTCTGCCTTACAGTTTTTCCATCTTTTCAGTTGTTTGCCTTGTACATAATTTCTGTGTGATATTTTATCAGGTGAGTTTAAAACTCTTTAGAAGGGATCCCCTTTTAACTTGTGTGAGGTACAGATCAACTGGCTCCTAGTGTTACTATGTCCTTTCTTTGGCATTTCAGTTACTTCATCTCTAGTCAGCGATATGAGTTTTCTATTAAAGCTCTTCTCCTCCTTTTGTGTTTTATTTTTGTTGTTTCATTGTTTTTTTTTTTTTTTTCTAATGCTGTAAACTTAATTTATTATGTCCATAACTTCAAAGGGTGTTTTCTGTGATTTAAAATCTATAATTAAAATAAAAATCTGTAACAAAAATATATAAATTTACTTGTAAAAAACATTCCCATGTTTTATGAATTCTGGCTATTAGAAGTCCTTGGAATAAGGTAGTGTCATAATTTAAAAATGCAGAGGAATGATAATGATTTTCAAAGCAATATCTTGTAGATTGTCCAGCTAAGTTAGCTTTTTATGCATTGTCCTAAGCTGGTGGAGAGCTCAATAAAATCACAGCAGTGAACTTCTTCAGAGGGTGTCTGTGTAAAAAAATGACAAATTCTACAGCATTTCAGGATTCCATAGATAAAATAGATGAAAGTCATGTATTTCTAAATGAATTCTCAAATGTTAAGAGTCCTCCTCTGGTTTATTTGAATGTTGTAAATTGAGTGATGAATGGACCAATGTTGAAAATACCTTCTTTGTGAGAAGTCAAAGCAACGTGACATAACTTTTAGCAAGCCCTGGGGCACCTGGGGGTAAGAGGCATTTTTTGCATTTCTGGTGCTTGTACCACTAACATGGGGAGCCCCATCCCTCCTACCTCCTGTAGCTGATTTGGGAAGCAGAATACCAAGAGCCAAGCTGATGTCAGGAGAAGACAGACACGTAGGCAAGACTCTGGATGACCCCCAGGCAGGCTCAGCTCTGGAAAGGTCAGTATTGCTTGCACTGGATCGCTGTTGAAGGGTTGGGCGCTGCGAAAAGAAGCCCCATATGTTCTGATGGAAACTGGAGGAATAAGATTTCATGAAAACACACTGCCCTCATTTTGACCTCCACAGCATGCTGGAAGTCTGTGAGGTGAGGTGCTCCTCTTGCCATATGCAAGTTGTAAACAGAATGTGAAATTAGTGGGGTTATTTTAATGAAATAGCTTCTCTGAACCATCTGCTGCAGGGTACCAGGGAGGAAGAGAAATAAACCAGTTTGCTTCAGCAGTATAAAAATGAAATAAAATAACTAAAAAATTAATTGGATGATTCTGCAAACCCATATTGACAAATTTCAAACCATGATGTTTATTTCAAAATGCAACTAAGAACTGAGTAAAACAACAGAGAGAGAACACTACACCTTCTAGCTAATATGTCACATTGCAGAACTTGTTTGCATGGTGGACCATTTAGAGTCAGAACTGGTGTCTTTCACTCTGTTTCAGATAAAAGAGGGTTCATCTGCTTAGCAACAGTATTTTTTCCTGGTGTATTGTATATTGAATTTGTGTACATGAGGTGGGTATGAGCCATAGTCTTTCAGTGTGTTTTGAAACATTTCTTCTTCCTCCCTGAAGGACAAACTTGGAGAACAATAAATAGGCTAAAAACATAAGAAATAAGATTAAACCCTTTCCTACAAAATAATAACAATAAATATTACAGAGTCTTAAACATCACAAGACAGTGGGAGGGAGTACTCATCTCTGACAGATTGCCCAAAGCCCAGGCAGCCAGTTACTTTTGTTGGATACATTTATGTACATACTGGTTAAACCCTTTTCCCTCCGTTTTATGTAGGTGTTGTGGAGCTGAGTCATTGCTTGCGCTATCTCTGCAGTGCTTGCAAAACATTAAGAAAAATAGCATCTATTTGGGAAGTGTGATACCTCAGTGCTTCTAAAAGCTAAATTCTTATTGAGAAAGAGAAAACAGTGAAGTTTGTCACCTGGTGAGGGACAATGGAGTAAATCAGCAGATGTGGCAGAGAAGGTCATAATATTGTACCAGAGCTTGTGTAATAAGGATGTGTGGCTTGGCCAGGCCCCTTCAAGATTGAGAAAATTCTTTTATTGCTCAAAATATCAACCAAAGACAGCTTTTATCAGGGATGTCAGCTTCATATAGTGATAGTGAGTAGGCTCAAATTAAGAGAATGTAATTTGTTTTCCCACAGTAGTGTTTTTATGAGCCCCTGGTCTTTCACAATGTGTTATTAAGAATACTGCTTGCAGACAGAAGACAATTGCTGTATGAGGTTGCTACCAAAGTTTGCCTGGCAATTAAAACCCATAGGCTACAGCTGCTGTGTTGTTTGGTTGGGTTTGGCTTTTTGTTTGTTTGTTTGGGGTTTTTTTGGGGTTTTTTGGGGTTTTTTTATTTTTTTTAACTTTTTTATTTTGTAATAGGAGCTTGGCTGCAATCTGAGGTAAAGAAACAATAAAACTTCTTAGAGAATGATGAGCTGTCATGTGATACAGTATTTGTGACTATCTACCCAAAGCAAATTATACTTTTCAATCTCCGTCTCTAAGTGAGATGCTTCCAGTCTGTAGAGTGCTGTTCAGACCCTGGAGTGCAGATTTACTGATTCTGTTTTTTTCATAATGATTTGTGTTTCTTGGTCCCTACACTGGGACTTGCACACACAGAAGGAACAACCACCAACACAGCAGTGCCTGTCAGGTTTTGTTTATTTTTTTTCTTTAGAAACCACTACAAATTTTGTAGGGAAGCTTCACATGGATCCTCCTCCCACAAAATCCCCACAGGATTCACCATTTATTTCAGCCTGAAAGGTAGTGTAGCTAGACCTCACTGCAGGATTAGAGTTGCTGGTCTGGGGGAAATGAGCTGGGAAAAGGTAGGACTCAAGAGTTCATGAAAGAGAACTCCACAGGTATTAGTCCCCCACAACAGCTGGTTGCAGCAGTGCTGGCACGTTAAATCTGAATGGACTTTAAATCTGTTCCTATAGCTGTCATGTATTCCACAGTATGCTGCAGTGGTATCTCTTATCTAGATTAGAAAGTAAAAGCAAAGGAGGTTAGATTTTATTTTTCCTCCTTTCTGTTTCACAAAAAGGAAAAGACCCATCCTTCAAAAATCTTCCCATAATGCCTGAGAATTACTTTTCTATCTGGTGGTAGGGAAATGCTATGTAGGCAGAAAGGTTTGCATGTGGTACAGAGTATCCAAGACCAAATAGAACCTGCTGTTTTACAGCTTTCTTCTGTTCTGCTCATAGAATTTCTTAAAGATCACAGTATCAGAGGTGGTGTAATTGGATTTTATCCTGTAAAATAAAGGTTATCTTACTTACTTTCCATCTAGTAAATTCTAATTTTTGTATTCTGACAGAAAACTGTGTTACATATCTTTAAGGTAATTGTGCTTAGTAATTTCTATATTTTTAGAAAGCTTTAGTAAATTCTTTATTCAGAATCTAATTTATTATGCACTGTTCTTTAATAGACCATTATGTCTCTATAGAATAAAACTACTATCATAAAATATTTTCTAGCTAAAAATGAATCTGTTTGGTGATATTTTTTCAAGGACAACTCCAAATAACTTTGATTTAGAAAGGAGGCAAAAAATCATTAAGTGACAAGTTGTCTGTGAAAAATGATTTGTCGAAACAGAGTTTAGTTACCTTGTACATACATTGGCTTGGGAGCCCAGCTTACATTTTTCATGTTAACAATATACTGTAATGGTTTAATGTACCATAACAGTTAAAATTAGCACATTAGTAGGGTTCTTTCTTCTGCAACAGCTTATCATGATGATACAGAGCACCACACTGCATGAGTTGCTTGCACACATTTATTAAGGTGCTATGGAAAAGTCTTACAATTAAAACCTGGATTGCCTTGAAAACTAAGAAATTAAGTAGCTAGGGATTGATTTAAAATTTCAGTGAAACCACGTTAATGAACTTGTGTGGATATGTACAGTCATGCTTGTCTTCTACCTGATTCAAATGCAGCGGCCATGGGACCTCTCATAATGTCTGAGGCAAATTAGTTCTCATTACAGCCAAAAAGGATGGAAAAGGAAATTGCATCTCAGGGGATTATTTGCTTCCATTTTGATTCTGTTTTCTTGTCTGCCCACATTACTGAGCTATCCATGTACTTTGAGAGTATGTTGCAGCTGAGCACCTCTTGTGTGGTTTCGTTCTCTTTCTTTTTTCATCCACAAAGTGTGACTGAAACGCATATGGTCAGGTACTTGTGGCTGTGCATTTGTTTATAGAAGCACTGACTGGAGATTTTGAAGAGTGAAGATCTTGACCAGTTGCGTGAGGGTCTTGGCAGCAATCCCTTTGCTGCTGCTGTGTTGTTGATAGAAAATTGCATAAAGCTTTGCAGTACAAGCAAATTTCTGCTCAATATGGGTGTTTCCACTATATCCTCACTTCTCCTTGAAAAGGAACTATCTGGAGAGTGTAAGGAAAGATCTGCCACTTTTATTTGGGTTAATTAGTAGTTTTTGCCACAGAGAATCTCAGTATAATGAATAAAATTGCAAAATCCTATTTCAAGTGTGAAAATCAGATTATTTCCATAGGTTGACAGGATACATGAAACAATTAACCCCTCCAAACATAAAGATAGATGTTTTGGTCTTGTCCTTTATATGTAGGGAATAATAAGGAAACTCCTTGCTATTTCCAGTGTTCTTCAAAGTTGATTGATTTACAAATTAATATTTTATCTCCGTCCTACTTTGTGTTGGTATAATTGGAAATGAGATTTGTGTGCAGTTTTGCCTTGCCCATCTTTAACTATTCCAGTTTTGGGCCTGTATCTTCTGAGAACAATTGCAAGAAAGCAAATGAAACCTGATGGGATGTGGAGAACTACAGCTAAGCAAGGATTTGAACACTACAAAAATAAGCTAAATGCAAAAGTCTCATCATAGGTTTCACATTCACTAAATTATTGTTTTGGACAACTGAACTAGGCTAACTTTTCAACACCTAAGTTGACACGTTGATTCCAGTTGTTAAAGAGAAATTTCACACTAAATACAAGTACTTTCTTTCACGCTTTGCATAGCCGTCTACATGCTGATCTCACCCTGATACTGCCATTTGATCTTCATTAAAATAAAATACCTTCTGCACCTGATTTAGAGCTAACAATGTGGGAGCATTTGACTGGGGTACTTCTTCCTTCCCCATGCCCCCAGTCTGGTTTCAGGCTGAAGGAGTGACAGGGACAAAAACATGGTATGCTTGTAACTTTTTTCCCCCAAGTTACTAGGAACATTGTCTGTTTGTTCTGACTTTAGGAAATACAATAAACGATGACAAAAAAACTACCAAAGGGGTATTCTCAA
Source organism: Motacilla alba alba (assembly GCF_015832195.1). Taxonomy (NCBI): domain Eukaryota; kingdom Metazoa; phylum Chordata; class Aves; order Passeriformes; family Motacillidae; genus Motacilla; species Motacilla alba. The sequence goes on along the minus strand of NC_052020.1, from coordinate 2,059,764 downwards.
AAAGTTAGTTCTCTTAAAAGTTCCACTGAAAATGAGCACAGTGTCCAAACCTTTTATATCTGACTAATGACTAAAACTTTTAAATAATAAATGCCATAAAAGAATAATAAACTATTATTTGCATAAAGAACCAAAAAGCTGTGTAGCAATTAGGAATTTATGTTCATGCTTTGCTTGATTCTTCATCAAGAATCACCCATTTACCAGTTTGGGCTGTTCTTAATGGGGGCATCCTTTTTATGTGTGCTAAATGGAGAACAGCAGCAGAGCTACATAAACGGTGTTCTTCCCTTCTGCATGCACATAAGAGATTAAGTTGGCTTTGTGTGAACAGGTCTGTACTACTGAAAACATGAATAATGTTAGTTTCTATAATTGCTAACATCTGGCTTTCCATAAATCTGTTAAATTACATGGAAACAGAATTAGATTTCAGTGTCATAAGTAAAGCAATTAAATGCAACTCTTTATCTTCATCTGTGAAATCCTTTTACTTTTGAACTGTGAAAGCTACCCTTTTAATCTGCACTGTTATTCTACTATATCCTATACAGATTATAGCCAAGGAGCTCTTAATGTGGTAGGGAAGATGATATTGATGATGCTTCTTGAAACCACCAAAGGCAAAGTGAATACTTCATTTATACCTTTGTTTTCAACAAAAAATACATGTCAAAGTCTATTGAAAGGAAAATGGGATATCTTTGAGGATGTTTTAAGTTTTTCAGGAGCTGTTTGGATATAATTCATTTGATACCAGTTCATTCATAGTTCTCTTTACGTCAGTCTTCACGCTTTTAACTTCCTGTAGTACTCTGGCACTTGTTAAACAATGAGATACAAGTTTTAATTTCTCCTAGTGCTGCATCTTTTTCACCACCAGTAGTGAATATTTCAAGTACTCAGTTACGGCTAAGTTGTGCATTAGAGCAACAGTGTTCTTTTCTGGCAATTAAGACTTTCAGGACAGCAAAATGCACCATTTTTAGGCAAGTCTGAGTGATGAGCAATTGAATCATACTGTCAGGCCACTTGGGAACCTTTTGGGCAAAGGACTGGCCCACAGGTTGGCCCAGGAGTGAAGCCCTGTGAAGGCAGTGAAATTGCTTCCAGCTTCCCTTTGGATCTATAAGCACAACAAGGAACAGTCATTTTCTGGCAGCCCAAAGCTTTGACTCGGTTGTGCAGACTTATTTTAGCATGTAATCAAGTCCAAGGGCATGACCACATTTCCACTTGTTCCTGGAGTATTTGTGAATTGAAATCAGAAACTGTACTATCCAGACCAGACTGAATTTAGTGATATGATTATTGTAAAGAGTTTCCTTCAGCAGAATGAGGGAATTCTTAGTCTTTTTAAGACAGGACATTTTGAGGTGATGAATCATGAACCTGTGGCACTTGCCCTAAAACTAAGGTCACTGGACATCACATCCTACCTAAATTAGACTTTAGGTAACTTTTGTTTGTAAGTTCTTTTGACTTTGTTGGTTTAGAGGGAAGTTAAAAGTACTGTTGGGAAATACTGAATAGTTAAAATTTCACCGTAGCAATAACATAATTTCAAATTATAACTGTGGTGGTTCTTCTTTGCAATTTCTGAATTTATCTAATGCTCTTCTGGAACTATCATGACAGAAACCGTCACATAACTCTAAAGGATTTTATTTTCCACCCTTCCTTCCACTGTTGATTACAGTTTCATTGTTCATGTTGGAACAAAAGAGACCTACCATTTTACTGGTATTTCATCTGGACAATTTGTCAATATATTGTTTAAGAAAAGTCCAAAGTTATTGTCTAAAAGAAACACCAATTTTTAGCAATGTGCTTAAAAATCTAATAGCTCTCACTGCAAGAAAAAGAACACTGCATGAACTCCCTAGAAAAATTCATATTGCATAATTATATTTTACCCTCCAAGAGCAAATTTATTGGGATACTGTAATTCGCTTTTCTCTGGTGTATAACCATTTTCTCTTGTCATCTATTCTTTGTGTCATTGCTAAATCATACTGCATAGCTCTAAGACATAGTTTTTTGTTTATAAAGTGCCTCCAAGTTCTTTTTTTTTCCTTTTTTTTTTCCAATTCACTTACACCTTCCAGCAATGGAAAAAGGATGCAACTGACTGCTTGAGTATGGGGAATGTTGCTTGTGCTAGAAACTTATACAGAATAATGCGCTTCTATTTTGATGTAAAACCCAGAACAGAGAGTGGTCTAGTTAACAGGAAGTCACTCTGCTTGCTAGTTTCCAGTCATTGGGAAATGATTATCCACATTTATCTGAAGGTTCAAATTTTCCACTGATATGAGGTTTCACCAAGGTACCTCATACTCAGCATTTACAATTCAGCCTGATGGAGATCATTTAAGAGTTCTTTGTGGAATCAAAGTAAATGCTGAAGAATAACCTAAAACCATCAGTGCTTTAAGTATACCAAGTAAATATGGAAGCTGTAAAAAGGAATGCACTCTCAGCCACCAACAAGAATTAGCAATACTTACTTAATTCAGAAATCAAACTTACCCCATGAAAAATGTGCCCAAAGCTTTTATAAATCTGCTGTTTTGCAGATATCGATGAGTGTGCCTTAAAGATCCACACCTGTTGGAATGATTCAGCCTGCGTGAACCTGGCAGGAGGGTTTGACTGCCTTTGTCCATCTGGGCCATCTTGCACTGGAGACTGTCCCCACGAAGGTGGCTTCAAGCGGAATGGGCAGGTGTGGACCCTGCGAGAGGACAGATGCTCCGTGTGCTCCTGCAAGGTGAGATCCAGCTGGCCTGGGGTCCAGGAGTGCTTTAATTCTGGGTTCATGTCAGAAACCCAGTACTGCAGTGCTGCAGTTGTTGGCAGAAATATTAGCCTAAGCCTAAGGCAAAAGATAAGCTGTGCTGTGGACACTGAAGCTGGGATGGGGATATTCTTCTGGGAAGGCATTAATTTTCTTGATTTGCACAACCACATACAACTGAATAATGGCTAGCCCTGCTGAGCTTTACCATGTCACCCTGTGGGCCAGAGCATTTCAGAGTGTGCCTTATAGAGGGTCTTTCATTACCCTTTAACACAATGTGCAGGTTCCAGTATGCTTACTGGAAATGCTAAAAACTGATTTTAATTTCTCTTTCCTATGAATATCCATCTCTCAGCACTGTAGTCAGCCCACTTCCTGTTGGCTGTGTTTCCCTATGCTTGGAATATATTTGAATTAACTGGGTGAGAAGAAAGGTGGGGGCATGAGTCAAAGGTCAGAAGATCCAGCAGCAGGCACTTAATTTCCTCAAAGTGAAGAAGGGTGAAGGCTGGCTTTTTCCTTGGCTGTGTTGGCAGGTCTCCCACTTAAGCAGTGCACCTCTCTCTGCTTGTTTGGAGAAGCCAGGTCTGCTACCAGTGGAGGTACCTCAAAGAGTTAACATTTAGATCAGGGTGGGGGTTTGTTGGCTTGGGGTTGGTTGGTTTGGGGCTTTTTCCCCCTGTACATTACCTTTTTTAAAAATTTTTGTTCGTATGGTAACCAAGTTAGAAGAACATTTGGCTCTGCTTTCTTGATTTTCACTAGTTAACAGAGGAATGCTCTCTTTGAAGTCAGAAGAATTTTAGAAACAGCCTAATCTGAGAAGTGGTTGGTCTTTTATAGTCGCTTTGACCTGATTTGTTCATAGTATGGGTAAAGCTGTCTAAAGGCACAGCAGAGCACTATAGGCCCATACCTGAGTTCAGGTAAAATTAGGTTTTGGCCTCTGTGAGAAGCTGAAGATGGAGCATGGGAATTGGCCTATCAGTCTCCATATCTCAATGCTTGGGAGCCAGAGAAGCAGAGGGGAACAAAGGGAAGGAGGTGTTTTGAAGTTGCAAGCTGAAAGCCTCATCCTTTCTGTTTTGCAGTGGTGTAGCAGAAAGGAAAATTAAGACTTCAGAGTGAGTACAACCTAAAAAGTACAGTGCTGGTTTGGGCTCAGTAGGGAATATGTTCTTGTGAGTTGCTATATTTTTTACTTCAAGTAGCCTCGAGCTCCCTAAAACTCCTCCTTTCAGAAACAGAAGTACACAACTTTACTGAATATATATCAAGCTTTTATGGTAATCTTGGGGAGCTGGAAAGCTTATGAAAGGATTTCCAGTCAGTAGACAAAGCAATTTAATATATGTGAAGACATCTAGTCTGCCTTTGCAAAATTATAACTATTAGTATTCACATTTTAGATTGCTTGTAATTTGTGTTATTTACCATTTCTCATTGCATGTGTATCTTATGTTGAATATACTTATTAGTATATGAAAATACAGAAATTATTAACTGGTACATAGTTTAAGCTGAGCCTGACACTGTCGTTATGACTCCTACTATGTGTCTTCCTCACTTCAAATTTTCCCTCTGTGAATTAACATTTGCATTTAATTTCATTCCAATAGCTGCCTGATTCAAGAGCAAATTCTTGTCTACAGATTAAGGAAAACAGGAAGAACTCCTTATATATCCCATCTCAGGCAGAATGTAAAGTCTTCACTCAGTGTTTAATGAAACTCATTTTTATACATCCTGATAGCTTCCATTACACTAGACTACTCAAACCTCTCCCTTTCATGCAGTTGCATGGAAAACTGACCCTGCTTGATCTTTTGCAGCCTGCCAGTTTGCCGTGAGGAAAAGAGCAGAATGTAACTAAACCATTCCTTATACTGCTTACTCAAACTTTGCAATGATCCTACTTACTTGTTTTATTCAAAAAAAAAAAAAAAAAGGCTTTTGTTTTGCTATAGTTACTCTGGCAAAGGACAGGTGGATATATTCTGTGCATTGGCTGAAACACATAGTTACCATCTTTAAAATATTTTAACTTGCAATCAGGTAGAAAGAAAATACATTAACCTTACCTAATGCACTTCAAAGCTATTTGTGAAGAAGAATACTATAGAATAGAGGAAATTATATTGCTTCATTTATATAATGAAGCAAAGTGTCATTACTGAAGCACAGGCTATTTCAGTGGTCCACTGGACCCAGTGTCTTCAAACCATCCTTGTTCATGGAAATGTTTACAAAATCATAAATTCTCAAAACTATAAATAACCATTGTTCCTTTAGTACATTTGACATATCTTGTATAGGTGTCTTTCTGAACTATTGTGGATTTAATAGACCATCATATTTAAGGCTAGAATTTGGAGTGGGGAGCTGTTGTGCTCTCATGAAAAAAGCAAAGCCTGGCTGTGCAGTCTGGGCAGGCTATGTCTGGGCTTTCCAGTCTGTCTTCTGGTTAAGGCAGCCCTCCCTTGCCTGTATTAAAAAGGCCTGGAAAATGCAGCACTGGGAGCAGGGGGATCTGCCAGGCTGATGTGTGTTCCTGAGGGTGAGAACCACTTGGTGGTTTGGTTTTTGCAGGGCCTGATTTCTTTCCAAACTGACTTTGAGGCTCTGTGAAAACTTGGACCAGCCTTAACAGCTATTCTCTTCTGTGTCAGTTTTTCCTTTGATAAGAACAATTTTATGAGCATACCTCTGATGCTTTTGAAGAATGTAGAACTGATTCAGTGAGTGAGGTAGGAAGGAAGAGGTAGTAATAAGATGCTATATGTTATTACTCACCTGAAGAAAATAAGGTTTTCTATATATGTTTCTCAATTTTCTATGTATTTCTCAGGGCTACTGCTGAGCTGCAAAGATGCACATGAGATAGTGTAGCTTATGAGGCTTTGTGCCACTGCAGTATAGGGATAAAAATGTTTTTTGAAATGTACTGAGCTAATGAGGTTGTACACAAAACAGAGGTGCTTAGAGACTAAACAGAGTAGCAGTGTATTATGATTACCAAAAGTTCTCTGGCAAAATAATCAGGGTTTTTTCAGTGTTCTGAAATATAGAGAGTAAAGGCAACATAGAACATGCTCGGGGAAACACAGAATTACCAGCAGTGTCACCAGCCAAAAAGGGAATTTTGAAAATTGATCTTGAAAGCTTAGAAACTGAATTGCATTTAAGCAGATGGGCTGTTGTTAGCCATTATTAATCAGCACAGAAGAGGAGAGATGTCGCTGTTGAGGTGGTCGCGACACAAAGCAGAGACCACAGGCAGTCTCAGATGGCAACTCTTTATTATCAAACATGGCTGACCTTTTATACACTTTCTGATTGTTTATGCTTCTTCTACCCTAACTATTGGTCACAATAAATCAACATAACACCATTGGTGAAAAGTTACAGTGACTTAACTAACTTTCTAAAAATACTTCATCCAGCTGCAAAGTTCTCTTCTTATCTTTCTTCAGTTCCTCACTTCTCTTGGTCTCCTTGGTTGCAGCCTTGGAGACAGCTCCTTATCAGCTTCTTCTTGCTTCTCAGCTTCTTCTCACTCCTTTGGCTAACAGGCCCGCTATTAGCCCCTTCCACAGAGAGAGACTACCATGGTCAAGGTTCCCTGGATTCCTTTCACAGTCCTTCATGCCTGGTGCTGGTCATCCTGACAGAACTGCTGGGCTAAGCTGGCTGTTGATGGGCAGCTGGACCTGGCTAAACACATGGCTAAGGAAAAGGGCTACTGCCATTCTTCCTTGTGATTTACTCAGACTGCTGAGTAAGGAGATAAAGTGGCAATCTAGCCACTAGTACAGAATACTTATCTTGGTTTGATACAATGCTGAAGAAAGCTTGTAGAGTAATATATGCCCTGCAGTTGCAAAAGTGGTTCAGACCCTTGTTAACCTGGCACATTTTTCTACTTTCTCATAATTTTGTGTTGTCTTCAGCTTTGCTTGTTAGGCATAAGAAATAATGATTATTTTTACAATAGCAAGGAATATTCTAATCCATTCAAAACTACGATGAAATGCAGCAGTGATGCTGAACTGAGATGGCATTGTGATTCCCTGATGCTGATTTTGTAAATGTTGCATTGTGGCCAAGACTGGCTTTGCTTTAAAACATGAACCAAGCCCTGGTTCCTGTACATCAGATCATAAGCACTCACCCCCCCATGCTACAAGATGAGCATCCTAGTCTAGTGGAAGGTGTCTCTGCCCATGGCAGGGGAGGTTAGAACAGGATGACCTCTAGTGTCCCTCCCAACTCAAACCATTCTGTGATCCTTTCCCATGCTTATGGCTCTTTTGTCTGCCTGTGGAAAAGACATCCTGGGCTGCACTCGCTCTGATTAGAAATAAGTTCTTTCCAAGGATCAGAGGAAATAAATTCCATTGCATTGAAAGGTGTTCCTATATTTGGTGGCAATGAAATTTTCTTCCTTACATCAGATAATAGACTCAGAACAAAGTTCCCATGACGCTGGGAAAAACTGCAAGGAAATGAATGGAGTTGCTTTAGGAGCTGTATAGTTGTGAGTCAAAGCAGAATATAGCTTTATCCAGGCCCTCTGTAATACATACCCTGAATTATAATGAATGATAAGTTCTTTTATCTTTAAGCTAGTGTAATTTAGGTCCATATGTGGGACGGACACAGAGGTCAGAATAAAGAACAATTAGTGCTACTGTGATTGTGCTGTATTTTGTCCTGATTTAGTTAAAGGGATCACCTTTATTCAAGTTATTTTCCTCACAGTGGTACCTTCAGTCAAAAGAGTGCTAAATAAATATTATATGTATTAGAGTGGCAACTGGTTGAAGAGTTGATGTAACCAATGAGATATGAAATTGCTTCACTGTATTTCACTGAGATACTGACTGCTTTTAAATTCAGTTGGCTGGAGACAGGAAAACAGTGGTGTCATATTCAGACAGAATTGCATCCATGCACTGACAGGAACTGGGATAGTACTGGTATTTGTTGTATTATGACAGGCAAGATCCACTCCTTATTGGCATGGAATACACTAAGAAATTAATATTTCCTGATAAGCCAAAGATGTGCCCTTTGCTGTAACCCCCTGTGCCCTTACCTGGGTTGCTGTCTGGCAGTTTGTGGCTGATGTCAGGGCAATGTGTGCTGGCAGGACGGGAGGATTTTCTGCCGGAGAACAGCCTGTGACTGCAGGAACCCCAGCGCCGACCTCTTCTGCTGCCCGGAGTGTGACACCCGCGTCACCAGCCAGTGCCTTGACCAGACGGGGCACAAGCTCTACCGCAGCGGGGACAACTGGACCTACAGCTGCCAGCAGTGCCGTTGCCTGGTATGAGCAAAGCAGTTTGGATGGGAGTAAGAATAATAAGGATTATGACTTTCAGCAAAACAGACCTGGAGGCAGGCTCATGGCTCCTTCTTCACGTGCTTTTCAGGCTGGGGGAGATGATAAAGCACTTAGGGAGCCCAAGAGAGCTGAAAGCTACACCATCAGTTTTCATCTTACTGCTGAATAAGCAGTCTAATGAGAAAAATTGAAAGCTTGACAAAAGCTTGGAAACTTTGATACTATATTAATTTTAGCATTTGTCTGCTTTTGAGAACTTCTATAAGGTTGTCTGATATTTAATGACTTTTTCAAACCTTCTACGCATGTGTTGGTTGAAGAAGTTTTAGTTTTTAATTACATCTGGTGGGCCTGTCTTGTCAAAAGGAATAATAATTTTATTTATTTATTTGTTTGTTTGTTTGAATTCTGCAAATCTGGAAACATGGAGTGCCAGTGCCACTGTATAAATTAGAAAAAATTAACCAAATAAGGATAAAGAAGACTGAAATTACTAGAAAAACATACAGAATAAGGATCACTTGTTTTATCATTAGACACTATAGATTATTCCCTTAAAGCTATAGGTTTTACACAGATATGCTTATTAGTGCATCAGTGAAGTTCATTAAAATTATCAGTTTTCCATTTTTAGCTGTCTGTGTAACACAGTCTTTATATATGTTACTAATCAAGAGGTGTCTGAGAATCAGGAAGGAAATTACATTCAAAGCTAAGTTACTGTCACAAGGTAATTATTCATAATGCACAGAGTAAGTATTGAGGTTGTGGCTTGCAGTTTCTTGGCTAATTTTATGATTGGGATAACATCCAATGCTATAAGACAGTGATGCCCTGAATCAGTGTTGTATGTAAGGTTCTGTGCAGTGTGTGATGTTCTCAGCATCTGAAGTATTTACAGATCAGTATAGAGCAAGTTACTGAAGAACTTTCCAAGTTAAATTTAGACACACAGAGAAGTACTGTGAAGAAATGACCTGATGTTTTTGTCTTCTCCGTGTCTCTATCTGCTAAACTGTTTCAGGTTTTTTCAAATAAAAATATTAATAATAAAAATAAATAAATAATGGAATAAAATAAGTCAGTGGAACACAAATGGTGTTGCTCTAACGATTCCTTTAGGAGCTGACAATAAAGTTGATATTGGTGGTTGCTACTTAGATCAATGTTCCGTGCTTCTCCAACGTACTTACCTACATCTATGTGTAGTGTTAATTTTCTATTTAAGCGCTTGCTGTGATCCTGCAGAGATGTTTATGTGATGAGGAGTAGAAAGAGTGCATGAGTCTGCAAGGCAATGACAGCAAAAATTATAGTTTGTAGAAAATATTAGTACCTAGTATTTAACCTTGCCTTCAAAAGCCTCAAAGAACTCAAGTTCTCCTGCTACAATGATAAGTGTTGTTGTTTAGTCAGAAATCAACCAAATGATAATCTGCTACATTTAGGAAACTTCAGCTCAGTATTCAACATGTATTTGTGTGATCAACCAAACTGAGGTCTGAACCATTCAGTTTATTGCAATTTTGGCGAAACAGTGCTTTCAAAAGGGTAAAAAGCTTCTTGTTGGTTCATAAATGGCAAGTACAATGACACTTGCTTCAATATTTATAGGAAGGAGAGGTGGATTGTTGGCCTCTTCAGTGCCCGACCCTGAACTGCGAGTACACAGCCATCTCAGAAGGAGAGTGCTGTCCTCACTGTGTCAGTGACCCGTGTCTGGCTGACAACATCACCTATGACATCAGGAAAACCTGTCCAGATGGCTATGGAATCACAAGGCTTAGTGGTGCTGTATGGACAATGGTGGGATCTCCTTGTACAACCTGCAAATGCAAGGTATGATGGGCCAGGTGGAATGGTCATAGAATGTACCTGATAAAATTGGGGTCCCTGGAGGCTCACATTAAGATCTTGGGGAAGTAAATGAGACCTGAGAGCCAACAGAAAGTCCATGTGTTTTCTGTCTGGCAGAGTATAAGCAAAACAATTCTCTCCTTGTTGAAAATGTTGAGCACAGATGCGTTACTATCCTAGCGCAACTTTCAGACATTCTCTTGAAGTGCCCTTCAGGCATTCTCAGTATGAGTCAAGAGTAACATTTCAGTAATTACCTAGTGTGAATGTTCATGAAAATGTGTATTACAGAGCTGGTAAGCTGAAGCAAAAACACTATTAAACACTTCTATAAAAGTTTCACCAGCAAGTACACAAGTTAAAAGGCATTGCAGCTCTGAGATAAAGGCACTCCCACAGTAGTGATGGGAAGGGAATGTCGCTGTTTCTGTTCCCTGAGCTCATCAAGATGTATTTAATCCAACGGCTCTCATGCAGGAGGGCAGTCTGTTTCCCTTGCTTTGTGCAGAGATGACCCCACTGTGCTAATATCAGAATTATGAAAATGTTGTTTTGGGTTATATAAAATGTTCTTCTGTTCACTCTAGGAGAAAAAGCTATTGCCCCAGGGCTTTAAATTATTGAAGGTAGCGTTTCTGCCATTCTTTTGAGGTTTTTTTTCTGTAGATTTGTGATGGATTAAAAAAAAAGAAAAGTAAAAAAAAAATTTCATTTGGGCTTTTAGTAGTTGCTGTACTTTTTTATTACATAAGATAGCTTTATAAATGACTGTATGTTAGAAAAAGATATTTAACAATGGATTAAATTCCAAAGCTGTATAGTGTTTATGTTGCCCTCATCCCCTTCATATCTGCCATGAACCAAGAACCTGACCTGTCTTCTAATTTCAGAGAAGCAGAAAGCTTCCCTGTGTGGATCACATCAAAATTCTCTCCATTAACTTCTTGCATGAGAGAAAAACCCAATCATCTGTTGCCATTGCTGTGCTGTGTTTTTTTTTTTTATGGAGACCGCATGCAGGTTTCAAGTTCCTGTGGCAGTTCAGGCCAATTCAGTGCTATTTGGCAAAGTTGGCCTCCTCAAAGAACCACCATTGGGAGCAATGCCAACACCCTGGGTGTTGGGGGTAGGTGTTTTTAGGTGGTAGATGTGTCAGGGATGCACCTATGTCTGCATGCCCCCAGCCCTTTGCTCCCTGTGACCTCTTTTGCTTGTTTGTCCGTGCAGAATGGGAATGTCTGCTGCTCAGTGGATTTAGAGTGTCTCAACAATAACTGACCTGGGCAGACTGGACTGTGCCAAGGGAGGAAAACTGCTGGAGTTAACACCTGAAGAAAGCTGTGTGCATTGGCATTTTATACACCAGACAATTACCAAAGTCTCCGAAGGAGGAAGATGTTTGGGAGTTGCCTTTGGGCGCCATCTCCATGCTCATCCTTCTAGCCTTGGCCGGGTGACTTCCAGTACGGCGTATAGAAATCAATGGTTGCTACAAGTTTTCAGTGTTGTAAATTACACACCTTTCCTGTCAAGAAATTTGCAAATATGTTTTAATTATTTCATGGGTAAACTAATGCTGTATTTTTTGTTCTAATTTGTGTATTGACAACATTGATAGAATTCAGCTCTTCTTATTTTGAATCTAGATTTTACAAATACGACAGCCTGTTGTGATTTTGTCCCATTATATCACATACTTGGTTCCAAGGTCCCTGTTAGATGTATTTATGAAAATATGTATGTATGTACAGTCAGATTGCATAATACTTATATTTCACAGCTATCCAACATTTTAAAGCATTCAAAGGTATGGACAGAATGAAAGTAATCAAAATAAGTCTGTCTTAAACTATAAAATTAAATGCCATGAACTGAATGAAATGGCAGAATAAGCACTTTCTTCTTCAAACGTGCAGAGCAGCAACAAGACTTCTATAGTGAGAAATGGAACTAAAACCCCATCCCACTGCAAATTCAACACATATTCAAGAAGGAATCACCAGTCATTATCAGCATTGTGTAGAGTATAATTCCTCTGGATTATACAGTGCTGAAACAGTCAGAGACCCTTAAGATTATATAGTTAAAGTTGAGTCGGTTAGAATTTGCTTTCATTTGCAACATCATTGATGAGTTCAGAATTTTTCCTCTTTTGTGTTTACGGTAATAATGATGTCTGTCATCCTCAGTTACTGCTGCCATAGTGACAAAGTGCAGAGGCACCTGTTCCAGCAACAGGAGACCTTAATGCTTGGTAACTTCCATTACCAACAGCTCAGAAAAAAAATATCTTTTTCATATTTTATGACATTCAAAAATATTTAAATTTACTGTGTTGTTGAGGACCTAAGTTTAGACAGGAATTTAAATCAAGACTCTTAGCCCTATATGGAGGTTAGAGCTTAGATTCTCTTCAGCTAAGGTCTGTTTTTTTCAAGAGACTAGAACGTTTGTGGCATTAGAACAAGAATATATTTCTATGGTGATGCATCTACAGCTTAAATGTCACATTTTTAATGTGCTGTTGTTTTTTGTTCTGCTCATTTGTGTAGTGGGTTTTTTTTTCTTTTTGTTTATTTACTTAAACACACTGAATATATGGAAAAGATTGCAGAAATAGCTATAATGGCTACAGTTTGGAAAGTCTACATTTGTGAGTTTTTCATAGTTTCATGAAGAAAATGTGAAACTGATCAATAAGAAAGAAGTGTGACTATACAGTGAAAATACTAGTTGTTAAAGGAAGTAATATTAAGTTTATAAGAGGACAGTGGTAAAGAATATAAAATTACTTTCAGTCATTCAGATAACTTTATTCCAATTTTTTAACCAGGTTTTGTTTTAGTTAACAGCTTTGTGTGGTAAAGTTAAATTTATTTTCTTAAAAGGCCCCATCATTTTCAGCTAATGATGTATTGACTCTATTTGCATTGCCCTGATGATTGTATAATAAGGGAAAGAGTTGTGTTTTATATGATACTCAAAGGATGTTTGTAAATCATAATGTCAGCTCATTTTGTATTTCACATTGTAAAACCCAATGGTAATTCAGTTGGATAAGATACCCAGTGGGCTGAGATATGAAGGGGAATGATTTAAAATCTGTGGGCATCTAAATAAACTCCTATGTACAGATTGCTTTCCCTTAGTTTTATTAGCAGGATTCTAAAACACTGATCAATGTCCTTTCCAGCTTGAGCTCCTGATGTTGCAAAATAGGAGAAAAAGTGTTTGCCCAGAGGTATAGCATCAGAGTGGTAAGAAATATGTCATTCATACTCAAGCAGAATCAAATATTCCAGTCTGTCATATTGAATTTCTGGAGCTCTGTAAATGGATTAAAGACAGTGCAGTCTCTGAAAATCATTCTTATCCCTTTTACCTTGCAGTATTGAAGCCCTTTCCCAGGATGCTTCTGGAAGCTACAGATCTTGTTAGGATCATATTTAACAGGACCACCGAAGTTCACACTTTTCCACTGCAGACCAATTTTCTCCCAGAGCTCAAATGCAAATTAATTCAGTAAAACCCTTTCAGAGCATTTTATACAGCATTACATGTCATTATCTCCAGAGTGAGGCAGCTTGAATTGTTTACACAAAGTCAAAATGTTGACACAGACCTGTATATGTTGCATTTTAAGCAGTTGCCCTGACTGTGATGAGCTTTCCCTCATGGAGTAATTTGATCACTAGTCACATCACATGTACCTTCAGAGTACTCAGAAGCCCCAGCCCCAGCTCAAAGAGCACATTATGGAAGAAAACCTAATTTCCTGTGTCATATGTGACCAAGGTAAGTAAGAACTTTCAAAACTTCATTCTTGATGAAATTCCCTATTCCCTGTAGAGATATGGACGCTAAAATTAAAATGCTGAAGAAAGCCAGTGTTTATTATAATAATTTAAGAAAATTCTTCTCTTTGTTTGTGAGATGGACACTGTCTCGGATCAGGAGAATGTATATATTTTATATATGTAGTGCATATTTGTAGTGTAGTATTCACTTGAGGAGGACTACTGTTAACCTCTGTGAAAGGAAACTTGCTGCTGGTTAAGGGACTTGGTCAAAGCTCTGGCTCTAGACAATTAGAATTTTGTAGCTGTTTCTATTTATTTATCCTGTGAAAGAGTACTTCCTCTGTAACCCTTCTGATGACAAAAAAAAGTCAACGAGTGACAAACAGAAAATGAAAATTCCAGCTCTGGTAAAATGTCTTTGTCCTCCCCCTTTTGGTAGAAAACTCAGCCTAGGTTCTCTAAACCAGAACCTGGTGTTATGTCTTGAGAGGACAGTGAGTTCTCAGCTCTGCTTCTGTGTGTTTGCAAACTCATGTTCTAGGTTAAAGCAAGTACAAATATTCCTTTTGTAGTGGCCCATAGAGTTATGGACCACTCTGAGCCGTGCTGGTCACCAGGAAGGGCCAAAGCTGAATTATTCCCCACAAATGCTGAATAATATCAGTCCAACTCACAGGAATGTGTGTGGGATTTATTAGTGCCTTTGTGTTGCCTCAGAGACCTAAATAACAACTGTCTTCCAGTAATATATCTTCCCCCAAGAGCTGTCAGTGAGTTTTCGGGTATACAAGATTTAATTAATAACATCTTTTCAATCAGAGTGCAATGACAACCAAAATATCATCTTTTTTTTTTTTTTTTCCTGTGACAGACAATAATGTTTTACAAAACAAAAGGTAAAATGTCAGGAGTGATTACACAAATGGTAGAGTAGATTTTAGCAGAATTAAATCATAACTCCTACGAGCAATATGGGAATGTCTCACATCTAATGGTACTTACATAATCATCATTAATGAGGGGTTTTTAAAAGGGCCCCATGATACAGTTTGATGTAAAATTTTAAGTGAGTGTTGTGATAAGACATAATTGTTTGAGGAACGTATTCTGCCAGCGGAAAAAAATGCCTGCCAATAAGCTCCTCTTCTTAAGGTACATCTTTGGAGCTCATTGAAATTTAAATTGGTGTAAGGAAGATTCATGGTAGTGTAAATTTAAAAAATAAAAAGAAATTTAAAAGATCTAGTCTGGGGTGTCTGAATGCTTCATATCCAATTCTTCTCTGGTAGAAGTTACTGGTAGAAGTCAGCAATAATTCTGACTCAGCTGTCATTGATCTTGGAGGTGTTACTGAGCTGCTGGTATTGCGTGTAATCTGCAAATTACTTGCGGGTGCTAACAGGATTAATTTTTGCTACTATCTGCCAGTGGATAGTCTCTCTTGCATAGGTTTAGGTGTATGTGAGAAGCATGCGCATCAATAAGCTGATAAAAAGGGTCAAGTTCAGTGGTTGTTTTAAATGAAACTATCATCAGGAGGTTGTCAGCATA
This sequence comes from Motacilla alba alba, assembly GCF_015832195.1. Classification (NCBI taxonomy): domain Eukaryota; kingdom Metazoa; phylum Chordata; class Aves; order Passeriformes; family Motacillidae; genus Motacilla; species Motacilla alba. The sequence continues at coordinate 2,044,406 of NC_052020.1, read as the reverse complement.
TGGACACATGATGCCAGAAATCATGCCCAGTGGGGAAAAAAAACAAAAAACCACAAGCAAACAAACAAACAATCTAAAATAAGATTCCCAAAACCACATATGTGTCATTTAAGTTTTTTACTGCTACTTCAACTGTGCAGTATGAGGGGTGCACTGAATTCTGATGGGTGGATTTCTCACTGGGAGCCAAATCTTTGCTTCAGCAGTGCCTTACACTTGCATTTTTTATTTCCCAAATTTGTACATGAGATTGTTTTGTTTAAGTGTTTTGATTGAAATTGAGTGGTTTGGGAAAGTAAGGCTTCCCGTGTTCTCTTTGAGAGAGAAGTAGCTGCCACAGGATGTGGACTGATCCAGGCTTCTTTCTTGTATGTGCCTCTACCCCCGTGGGGAAAAACCCCTTTGGGAAAGGGCCCAGAGTGACCTGGCCAGGGCACTGGTGTTCAGGTGGTGTTGTGCTTACAGCCACTGCTTCTGCAGCGCTGGCCACTTCTAGAGTAGATACACAACACCGCTGATGGTGAGGTTTGGTTGTCCTTCTTTCTTCTGTAATTTCTTTCAAATGACTCCTCATGTCATCCCTACACATTTCCCTATCCCAAAGCACTTTATTATTGAGTGCCTTGGTGGTTATTCATGTAGATCCACTTTAGTGAGGAAAGGCTTAGAGGTTCTGCAGCAGATCACACCATCACTCAAACATAACGCAGAGACCAAGGTCTTTTCATGAATTTAAACCAGAGCTGAAAAATCCTGTCTTCTAATAATGCAGTTGATTGATTGCTGTTTGATTAACTCTAAATCTACTTTTCCTCGAGCAAGAATTGAAAATGTACTAGATGTACTCCAGTCCTTCTTTTCACTGGCTTTGACAGATTCCCTTTGGCAGTATTAAATATGCAGATTTGTTTTCCTACCTGAGTGTTATGCAAGATATTCATCCAGGTAATAGAATGTGTGTGTTTTGCTACTGCTGTGTCTCTAGACTCAAAATAGGAAATCCTTACTTAATGTCTATGAAATTAGAATCAGAGAATCACCAAACTATGTTCAGGTAAGCACTAATTTTAATTATAAACATACCCATTAAGGTAAGGGTTAGAGAAAACCAAATATATATTTTTAAAATACCTATGCAGCTGGAGAGGTGGCTTTTCAACCTGAACACAGTTTTGCCCATTTACTCACATTTGTATTAAATAGTTAGCTGATTAGTACACACATTAGCCACACAAACTTAATTTGTGATTCGTAGGATAGAAGACTGCTTTGAGAACTGCTAAATGAAGTCACCTCTTGTGCAGGTTCTCATACAAAAATAATATTAGAAATTGCTACCAGCACTTTCTCAAAATCAGAAGGAAATATCTCTTCTATGGTTTGGGCAATGCACTTTTGCTGTATTTTTTTCTTTTTCTACTGTTACAGCATCGGAAGCCTTTGGAGAGTCTGGGCTGCTGAGACTCAACCCATGAGCTCCCACTGCCTGCAGAGGGGTGGTGGGAGGAGGGCGTGCCATGGGTGGGACGTACTCAGCATGGGATGTGCTGGTCGCTGAAAGCAGCACTGTGGCAGCAATTGAGTGTCTGTCCTTCTTCACAGGTGAAGCAGAGCACAGCAACAAGCTTGATTCCTCTGCATCTTCCTAACTAAAATCAGGAAAAATCTGCTTGGAAGGTGTCTTCTGCTGGTGTCTTAAAAATGCCAGAAATGCCAGGAATTACCTGCTTTTCTTAGTGTTTTGTACAGTAGTGGTTAAGGATGAGCTTCCCAGGGCTGGATGATAAGTAAGTGTATAGCAAAGCAGTTCTTTTCTCAGTGGGCTAATTAGTAATGTCAGCAGGTAGTACTCAATTGTCTTAGGTAGTACTCAATTGTCTTTTGAATTTTGAAGTATTTTAATTCTACTTACAACAAAAAGTGATTGCTCCCTTCTTTGCAGTTTATTTTCTACTTTCTGTGAGTATTTTGCTGATCTCTCAGGCTGTCCCATCACTGCAATCTTACAGCCTGAGCAGGGACTGAGCAGATAACGTGAGGACTAAGCAAAGGAAATATTTGTTTTTATGCCTCTAGTAAAAGGGAAATTTGGAACCGTAACTATCTTTTTTAATTTAAATATCACTTTGTTTTATAGTACCTGTAGCTAGAATTAATGCATCATCTGAGCCTCAGTCTCAAAATACCTGTTTTTTATTATTAAAGTAAGGCAGACCAAACCAGTTACCTACCTTTCAGGCATCCTTTTTTTAATGGTATCTTGCTTAAACACTTATTGTTTCAAGGAACAAGGGAACTGTATTTGACAGAGTAACTCCAGTCTGTCCCTGAGAATGGTCTGTTCCATGTCCTTTTTGCCTGGAGTTCTCAGACCTGGCTCAGCAGTATCCAAAATTCACCAAGAACACCATTGTATCTGAAGACAAGTTGACAGCCTGGTAGAAGGGAGGACAGATGAGCCTGAGAGCAGTCTCACATCAATCCTTAGCAAAGCCTCAGGGATCACCAGGAAGTATTTTGGCATGTGCAGGATGGTGTAAATCACAAATGTTGGCGGCAGTTTTGTGTGCCTCTGGAATTCAGGGGAATTAAGCTGAAGGTTTCCTATATCTAAGTATTGCTCAGCATGAAAGTTCAAAGCTATTTCTCTTCCTGAATTAAAGCATTCTTGTAAAATAGATGGGGTTATGGTGTGTACATATATATCCTCTACAATTGGGGAAAAAAGAAATTGTCCCAGATGACTTTTTCACCTCTGAGTAGCCATCTCATTCTAAGTCAATTGTCAATGTTTGAGATACTATTTACAGAGGAGCTTTTCTAGGGTGACTAATACTATTTCAAGTGAAAATAGATGGATGTCATCTATTTCAGATAACTTGATCCAGTGCAAGGATAGCAATGAGAAATGTCAGTCCTACATGTTCAAAAATTATACCCTAGTTGTTCTAAAATTAAGAGCTAAGTTTAAGGAAAATGTGTGTGTTTGAAAATGTACATTTTTCAGTGATTCAGGATTGTCAGTGCTGAACTTAGATTATTCTTGTCAATAAGACTGAGCTGATGCCTTGAGAAGGCTGACCTAGAACAGAAGCTAGACAGAGTTAAAGAATAAAGTAGGGATTCATTAAAAGGCCTCAGTGGATACACCTTGGGCAGCACAAGAGCCCAGCCAGGGCTACACCCAAGATGAACCCAAATGGTCACAAAATGGACAATCAGTCACAGGGTCTCACACTTTCGTAAGTTCTGGTCCATTTGCATATTTGAGTTAATTGTCCAGTTACAGCTTTAGGTGATGAAGTCCCATCCTTCTTGTTTTTCTCTCTTCAGTCCACGTTGTTTGTGCTCTTGGGCTTGAAACTTTTATTGTTTCCTTGTCGGTTGTCCTTGGTCCCTAGTTAGAGAATGAATTGTTTTGTCTCGCTGCTCTGTGCAGAGAGCTCACCATCCTCTGATATGAAGCTCAGAACTACACACTAAAGCAGCACAGAATCTGAAAAATATGAAAGCTAAAACATAAGGCACCACTACCCTGGCAGTGCAGTGGGCAGATGCCCCAGCAGGCAGGCCCAGCACTGTCAGGGGATAGCTGGTGGAGCATGCTGCTGTGTGTGACTCATTGCACAGGGAGATCGTGACAGGGCAAGGGGCATGGTTTGAAATTAAGAGAGATTTATATTAGATGTTAGGAAGAAATTCTTTATTTGGTGGGTAGCGAGGCACAGCTTGCGCAGAGAAACTGTGGCTGCCCTGGAAGTGTTTAGGGCCAGGCTGGATGGGTCTTTGAGCAACCTGGCCAAGTAGGTGGCATCCCTGGTCCCTTTCAACCCAAGCAAGCCGTTCTGTGGTTTCTCTGAGGCTTTCTCTTTCTCTGAGGTGTGTGCCTTTCCCTTCATGTCAGCAGAATAGCTGAGGAGCGCCTGGGCTCCAGGCGTGGGCTGAGCTGGGGGAGTCCAGCTGCCCTCCAGCAGGCAGTGTTTGGGCCACTTAAGGAGGACCTATTGCTGGACTAAAACATTGATATTTCTGGTCCAGGCCAAGCTCAGTGTGTGTCTGAGCCTTTATTGAAAATAATGGATTGAGATACCTAACTCCTTTTATGGGAGTTTGAGAGTTTTAGGGAGGCAGGTGATGCCGGAGATTGGTCTGTGTTTGGAAAGCAGTGGTGCTTGTACTGACCTACTTTCCTGTCAATGTTTTTCCCCTGAATTTATGCCAAAAGGTGGCATAAACCTGGTGCCAACCAACCCTGGTGCCTAACTGTAAGCAGGAAAAAAAGAACCTGTGAGGACCTTGGCCCCAGCATCTAGAATATAAGGAAGAGACCCTAAAGAGAGACACATTAAGTCTATTAGCACTGAGCAAAAAAAATACAGAATTGTGTACATTTAGTGATTTTAGTTCATAATGGGAATGCCATAATGTAGGAGCAGTGCCAAATTTATAGCACTAGCTCTAATGCAGAAAAACTACTCAGCTAGCACTCATGTCATGAAGTCATGGTGGGGTCTACCTGCACCATGGATTATTGTAACAGTGCATGCAGACACATTTTTATGCAGAAAATACATCCTATCCAAAATTTATCTTTCAACAAGTGTAGTCAAAGTGAAATAAAATGATCAGGAAAGCAGTAAATTTAAAAAATTTGTGCTGTGTGACTGACCTGTGTGATTATCAGATTTTACTTTAAAACAGATAAAATTATTTGTGATAAGTTAAAAATAAGGAGAGGGTTAGAAGCTTCAATGAAGCCTCTCAGTTCAGAGGTGGTCAAAAATTGCAGCTTTTACAATTGCAGAATTGTAACCAAAGATCCTGGTTAATGAAATTTTCTATGTATGTGGAGTAATGTTTGGTAATCAAGGCAAAAGAAATCATCAAGTCAAAGCTTGCAAATGGAAGAGAGATAGCCAAAAGGAAAATAAAGCATTATGCCAAGTAAGCAGGAACTTCAGAATGAGATTTCTGCATTTTTTATGACATGAGAGTACTGCCTATAGCAAAAATAAATGGTTTATTAATCTCAGGCTGGCACCAAATGCAAAGAAGAGGTAGCAGTTCAGGAACTGGAAAGCCATTCAAGTATGTAATGGAACATCACTGAGTTATCTAGGTTATAAACATTCCTCTGGCTTTTTGCATGACAGAAAAGGGAAGCTGAAATCAAGCAAATAAAACTAATATTACTTAATGTTGGAAAGATGATGTCATTGGGCAGTTTAAATTAGAAGAGGAGCATGCAAGAGAAACACATGGGTAGAAGAGCCAGGTGAGATCAACATAGGCGATGATGCTTTTAGCAAAGACAAATGAATTTATGAAGCTGGTGACACTAAATGTGGAAGTGATTTATAGGAAAGGCTCCTAAGCCAAGGAAGCAAAGAAAATGAGTCCAAAGGAGTTAATATACTAAAATACAATTAGATTTTTTAAAATTTGTCTTTAGAATGCGGACACACAAGGTTGGGAACTACTTCCACCTTTTGATTTTATTTAGAAAAGAACCTAACCCTGGCCACTGGGAGAATGTCCAAGAGCAGGAATGTGGGTCTTGGAGCTGTGGCTGCCCTGGGAGAGTGGGGCTGTGCCAGGGCAGGGGCCTGGGAAGGCAGAGCAGCCAGCCAGCAGCATGGCAGTTCCTGGCTGGGTTGTAAAGACAAGATTTATTGTAGAAGCAAAGGGCTGTGGGTAAAACAGAGCAGGACTAGGATCCCAAGTCTACCCTGCCCATTTCTTGCTAATGAGCAGCCAACTCAATGAGGAAACCAATGACTCTAGTGGCAGCTTAAAAATGATTACTGGAGGCTTGGAGCTCAGTGAAATGCTTGCCTTTCTCACCTCACATCCCCACTTTCATCCCCATGAAAGGAGAATCTTTCTTGAACATTCATGGGACTGTACAATGATGGTATAGTTCTCCCCAAATTGTTCTCAGCTGTTAGATATTTAATGAACCTGTACCTTAAAAGAGTGCTGCGGTCTCTAGATGTTTAGTGAAGAGCAGAAGGCACCTTTGGGGGCCTCTACAGGGAATCCTGGGTGCATGAATTGAGGCACACAGGTGAGCTGACCACTCCCCTCTGGACGGAGCTGAGCAGAGCAGGAGCTCTTTGCAGTGAGGTTGGAGCACACTGCTGTCAGCTACTCATCTTGAGCCTGCTCCAGTTTTCTGATAAATGGTAATAAAATTGCCATGTAGGATCTAATAGCATAATAGACCATATAATCGCAAGCTATGAGTTTGAAAGGTAAACAAAATACTCTTCCAGGAAGGGTGTAACAGGGAGTTACGATTTACCCGTCTCTGCAGAATCTCTGTATACCCCAGCCATTCCACTTATTTAAATGGTGAGGCGATTAGAAAGCTTTTGATACAACATTATCTTTAGACATTATAAAGCAAATTGTTTGTTAGTATGGCAGTAAAGGCTTTGCTGCAGCTGAGCATGCTTTGCAATGATAGAAGCAGATGGTTTACAAAGTTACAGAATAAGAACTGATTATCAATTTGCTACCCTCTAACAACATCAATGTCAAGTGATAATGTACTGTACTGCTTGTTACTGAGTAAATAGCTATTTTTATATTACTTGCTTTCCTGCAAATTGACTAGTACCAGGAAAAGTAAAATATATGGCTATCTGATATCCTGAATCAGTAAACAAATTGCTCAGGGGGAGCATTGGTGAAGCACTGAAGAATATTTGCTGATATTTATAATTTCTATCTCTGTCAAAAAACTCCAAAAGTTCACAATTCTCCTAATACCAGAGGTAGTCAGAGTCTTGTTGCTTTACCATTTACTTTTAATACTTTTAATACATAATAGCAAAATACTGAATATGTTCTGTGTTAGCAGAACTCAAAATCACAGGGTTTTTAGCAGACACTGAGCATACAATGAAATATTATCTTTATTGTTCTCTTTTGGCTTGAAGAAAAGAAAATTCTAGAAGGTTAAAAATGCAGCTAAAAGCAGGAGCGATATTATAATTCAAGGTCACTATGTAGCATGTATAAGTAAACATGCAATAAATATTTTGCCTTTTATATTCTAGCAGCTTTTAATAGCTTTCCCGAGTTCAGGCTGGGGAAAGGAAGGCCATTATATCTTGACAAGGTGGTTTTCACTCAAGCTGTTGTTCTTTGAAGAAAACAGACTTCTCACAGGTCAGTGACACACACCTGCCATGATTTATGCACCCAGAGTGTGGCAGCCATGGGAGCTCTAATAGGTTTTTCACTGTCAATTTAATTCAGTTTTTGATCATTGCCTGTTTTGCAGGTTAGGCTTTTAAACTTGCCAGATGCTGACGCAGCCTGGGAGTTGTTGCACAGGTTGCCCCAGTGGCCATTCCTGGAGGCTGCAGTGTGCTCCATGGAGCCAGTGCTCTGGGGAGTGGTGAGTTCAGAGGCACAGAACCAGCTTGGCAGTGCCTGTGCCCAGCTTCCCCCCTGCCCCAGCCTGGGCTGCCCCCACAGGGCATCCCCAGATGTGGCTCCTGTGTCTGAGAGGTAAATGGCTCGTTCAGCCTGGCACAGGCATGTGGTATTTTCTGAGACCCCTGATGAAGGAAGGAATGATGAATCTGACTCCATGTTCTTAGAAGACTAATTTATTATTTTATGATCTATACTAAACTATACTAAAGAATAGAGAAAGGATACAGACAGAAGGCTGAAAGGCTAAAAGATACTAATGAAAAACTCGTGACTCTCTCCTCAGAGTCCAACACAGCTTGGCCATCACTGGCCAATAAGTCAAAATAATTCACATGTTGGATAAACAATCTCCAACCACATTCCAAAGCAGCAAAACACAGGAGAAGCAAATGAGATAAGGATTGTTTACCTTTTTCTCTGAGGCTTCTCAGCTTCCCAGGAGAAGAAATCCTGGCGAAGGGATTTTTCCGGAAAATATGATGGAGACACAGGCATTGTGAAGGTTAGTTGAGTAAATTGTGGGGAGAAGAGAAAAAAATTGGGGTTGCTAAAGAAGAAGGGATCTGTTTTTTCCTGATATTAATCCAGAATGAGGACCAGGGTTTACAGGTAGCTCAGGAAGGCAGAGTTACCTGTGCTCTGCTCCTGTGCCAAAGGGAACACATACAAGTTATTAGGTTATAATACACTCACTGATTAGGTAATAGGATGGCAAAGCAAGTAAAATATTTTATGACAAACTTAAATAGCAGTGGATGCAAGTTCAGGACGACTGGGGATTAGGAGAAGGGACTTCATCTGGTCAAGGCAGATAGTGGCCATTAAACTGTCCTCTGGAGGATGTGCTGAGCCTTGAATAACAGGAGTGCATTTGTGTGTGTATGAGTTTCCATACCTTGTTTTCCTAATCGATTGCAGTCTCAAGCAATTCTTAAATTGTGCCTTCCTCCTTCCTTACCTCACTCCCTCAGCACCCCTCCCTCCCCCATATGTTTTCCTTTAGTCTGTTTATGGGCTTATAAATAAATAGGAAATAGAAGTTAATCAACTGTTTATGCTACATTTTAAAAGGTGACATACCTAAATCTAATTATGCAGGAGAAGATAATGAATGCCACCTCACTCGTGCATTGCCATCAGCAATGTCCACCCTATTTTCTTTGCATTTCCTACAGGGACTGCAGTATAGGCAGGAGAGGGGAAAACTATTCCATTCTAAATACTGTAAAAATTCTAAATACTGTAAAATGTGTATAAACCATCTCATCTATTGTTGTGAACTTAGAGTGCTCAAGCTTAGATAAGATCTGTACTAATTAGAATGCTGCAGCCAAACCTTCCCTACTACTGGTACAACACTGATAAGTCCCAATGCAAATTTGAAAAAAAAGTGTTGATTCATTTCTTGAGTGCATCTTTTTTAAGCCATGCAGTTTTTTGGAAGTGTACTGGGATTTCTTTTGAAGCACATCTTGACTTTTAATAAATATATCAAAAGTACTTTAAAATATATCATAGCTAATTTTGCTCTCCCACAAATCCGTCACTTTTTATTGCCTTTTAACTAATTCACCCTTTTCCACAGCAGAGAGAAAACAGTTCAAATCTCTTGAGGGTATGTTTTTCTTTCAATTTTTCTGGTTGTAAATGTTTAGGGAGAAAATCACCTAATATATCACTCTTAAAAGAAAGGACAGAAATGTGTTCCCTCATGACACCTTGGCTAACTGGACTGTAATATATCTAAAGATACCAGGTAAAAGGGCAATACTGGGGCAGCCTATAGTGCACCATGGTGATTTTGGAAACCAACTTCTTATGGCTGGCTGATTCCTGGGATGGAGAGGGGCAGGACTGAAAACCAACCCTGACAAAACACTGCACTCTAACCTGGAGTTTGTTTGCAAAGCAATCTTTCAATTTCTGCTGTTTCCTGTGAGCTCTTCAGTGCTGTTTGTGCAGGAAGAGAAATACCTGCAAGTCCAAGAGAGGTGCTTGGACCTTTAATTGCATTCAGTTAATGCCTGGCAAAATATGATTTGCAAAAATCATCTGTTGCTTAATCCTCTTCAGTGCCAAGGGTTATTAGGAAGGGACTGGAAAGAAGATGAGAAATTGGAATGTTTATATGTTGTGGAATGAATGAGAGAATCCTCAAGTGGCTTAAAAATTATTGGAGTTTTTCTTTTAACCTGTGGTAAAATTTGGATTATCAACACAAATATTGTAAAAATTGAAGATGACCTATAGCTGAGCAATCCTTTCACTTAAACCTTGAGAAAAAGCAGAGACAAATGACAGCAGGAGCTGACTTCTGCCCATTGCCACAGCACTGAGGTGGATGCACAGAACTGTGCTGGGGTTTAAGAAATAGCCTGAGTGAGTTTCTTTCCTCATATGCACACCTAAGACATATCTCCAAGGCACATATGTGAGATTTCCCACTTTTTGCTCTCTGAAAACTTTGCAATCTGTTACATAGTTCACAAGGGGAGGAGGAAAAGCTTTACTTCATGGAAAGGACTGAGGCAATGAGTTAAGAGCTGTCATTTTGGGCTTGTCATCTTTGCTCTTACTGCCCAGGCTGAATAGCTGCAGGGTTTCTGAGCTGTTGCAAACAGCATTTGCAGCTGGATATGAGCTATGATAGACAGCTGATAGGTATTTCAGAAATGAGCTGTTCTGCGTAGAGATCTTTTAGATGCAATCTCTGTGAGCCCAGTTCCAGCGGTTGGGAGGATGTGTGTGAGAGGGGAAGGAAAAATGTCAGCAAGATTGCTGGATGCACACGTTAATTTGTACTAATCTGTCTGGGAGGAGTTCTGCCTGCAGCTATGGAGCCTGTGATCCACAGCAAGAAAGCTGCCTTATCAGGCACTGAGCCACACGCTCCCTGGCAGTATTCCACAGGCATCTCAATGATGAAACAGGGGCTTTCACATAGGAAGCAACTTTAAAGGAAGATATTGTATGGCAGGGAGCTTTAAAGTTACTCCTTTTCCCCGTAGTTATACAATTATGAATCCTGTAACATGCACCATGCTACAGTACAAAGACAGTAACGCAGTTTTGCTTCAGCTTGCAGGTAAGACGTGGTAGGAACTGAGATTTCCAGGACTCAGACACGTTTCTGAAATACCAGTGGGTTACCAAAGTTGCTTGATTTCCAAGGAAGTTGGAGTCAAGCATGGGATACCTGGACTAATTACCTGAAGGAGGCAGCCTGAGGCTGCTGATTAGCATCCAGCATCAGCTGGCAGGTGAGGAAGGAGCTCACGGGAGGATGAAAGGGTTGTGTTTCCTAAAGAGTTGTGTTTCCTACGTGTCCAAAATCAAGACAGAGCTGTTGAAGTAGTTGGACTTCCCCAGTTGCTTCAGTGTCCTCGGTTTGTCTGGAGGAAGATTTCTCAAGGAACACAAATGCTTCCTGCCCAAAATGTGAGGTTAAAAAAAAAAAAAAAAGCAGTCATTTTCTTTTAACTACAAAGTAATTTTTCACTGCCACTTTTAAAATCTAATAACTGCAGCTTTGACTGGCTGGTAGAAATCAGAGGCCCCATGCGTTGTGCAGGATGATTATTTATTTATTTTAAAAACAAAATCAAGGCTGTCTGCGATTTGGATCTAATTTCACATTTATTTTTCATAGTTTGTTTGCTTAGTAGCTCTGCAGTAAAGCAGTGATTAGTTAAATCAGTTATACATAAATTCAAAGACTTGCTCTTCATTTTAGATGTTCAGACTTAATTGGATTTAAATCAGATTAAAAAGTGACTTCTGAGGGAAAAATACCCCCAAGCATGCAAAGAGGGTTGGTTTTTTTAACTTATCACATAAATGGCAATAGAGATTTCTATCTTTATAACATTTATTCCCTCTTACAGCTTACAATTCTATTTAACTTTTAAAGAAAATCCTTATATATTAAAATATTAGCAGGGCAGAGTAGGAGGAAGCCGCTGACATTTCTTTCTCAGACTAACCTGTTTTCTACTCCAGAGTATTTCTTTAGATTGTAATTAAATTTAAAACCTAAATATTATGAAAGGAGGTCATGCTATGATTTTATTTAATATATTAATTGCTGTGAAAACCACATAATGCTAGCCATATTAAAACCATGGAAAAGACTTCGTGTTTCTCCCAGGAGATACCTGGGTAGATCTAGATAGCTTCTCGCTTGGGGTTTAAGGGACTATCAGGGATTTAATACAGGCTTGGGCCATGTATGTAGATAGGAATTACTGGATAATGAAGAGCAGGGTTGGGAGGGTTTGGATGAGGATGGAGATGGGGTATTTTTAGTGCTATAGGAGTAGTTTGGGATAACCAGATGTAACGTCTGTGAGTCCAGCAGATAAATATCCTTGCAAAGGAGCAGAGCACAACTCAGTTCTGACTGTCAAGTGCAATTAATGCTGTAGGGCAGTAGCATTCTACTGCCTGGCCTTTTTCCTAAATTTGAGCATTTTTTGATAGGCATTTGGACAAATGAGGCTTCTGCAGGATCAGCTGTCTGCAGCTGTGCAGCCTTCTCCTGATGCAGAAGATGGAGGAGTTTATGCAAAATCAGGTACTTAACCATGTGCAAGGCAGGATGAAGGTACAGCTTTTGGAGGATAGAGCAGAGATTTGTATTCAGGTAACTCCCCATCTGGACTGATAGAAGGCTGAGGAATTCAAGCCATCTCTCCTAAAATGTATGTTTTCTAGGGGGTTGACAGAGGCTGCTGCTGTAGAGATGTGAAGACGCAGAAGGAATAACAACTGCTGGCTCCAAATGCCTCTGCTCATCTTTCCCATCAATTATTTAGACAAGAAAGATTTACATGAAAATTAATAATTGAATTTTGAATTGCTGCTTTACATCAATAATGAAATAGTTGTGCCAAATACAAACAGATAAAGAGAACAGCATAAGAAACCATCGTTAATACACAAAAGGAAAAGTAATATTTTAATGAAACTATAAAGCTTATTACTGCTTTATGGCAGAGGGTTACTCTCAGTGACCTAGAATAGACAGCTTTATATGCCAAAAGTGAAACCTCCTATTTAATCTATCATAAGTGATGTTGGCATATTAAAATTGTGTGAGCTGGATTCTGCTAGATTTCATAATCAAGTCATTTTTGTTACCAAAATAGCTTTATAAATTTAAAAAATTGTTTATTTTATGAATTAAATTTTTACAGCTTTGAATATGGGTTGTCTTTCAGGTGTGAACATCCAAAAGTATCATGGTAGACACAAAATTTCAAAATCTTAATTATTTCAATTGTTTAAACCAATTTTGTCAGGTATATTTCTGGAGAAAAGAGACTGAGTCTGAGACTTAGCCTACAGAACCTATTCAGTTGTTAATATTCAAATTTTGGCAATTGCTACGATTTTACCATTTACCTAAAAATGCTGGGGGGAAGGGCTTGGTATGCTTCTTAAAATGCTGTAACCTCAAACTTTAGCTTCTTTCTCCCCCACCCTCAAGGTAAATTTCTAAGGCTTCTGTCCAGAAACAGGAATGGGGAAAGCATGGAGAATAAACAACCTGTATGCATCAAAATCTGCAAGTAAGTAAAATGAACTCATTATCTATTTTAGTAACATGATGTATGTGTTACATATAGAATTTCTGAATGCTTGGTGATGAGAAAACTGCAAACTAAGTCAGATACAGCACTGACCTAGAAAGCATTGAGACCATACACGACATGTGGTAAGTACAAATGCTTTTCCAACTTTATTTACTTTTAACTTAGCTGGTCGATCTTTTCAGAATCTTGTGTGATAGAATCAGCTCCTAAAGTGTACTGTGGCCTACATCTGTGAATTAAAGTAAGGAGATGGTAAGTATGACGAAATAACTTCTATAATGTTTAAAGTTATATACGTTCCTTGACTTAATGTTGTTTTCATTTTGATGTAGATTTCTCTTGCCATTTTCCTTCTGTGTTTCACCAGACTGCTACCTGTAGTGAATTAGAGGGAAGACAAGCATAAAGTCAATTCCACTTGCTGTAATTCCCCAGATTTTAAAAGGGAAAGACATTTATTTAATTTGCTTTGCAACCTGTGAGCTCATGGGGTTCATTAATTTCTCAAGAAGTAAATAAGTTCCGGTGGTTTATTCTCCAATTTATCACTTTTTGTCTGTTTCCATTTTAGCTGGTAATTCAACCTCTCCCTCTTGCTTGAATGAGCTCTGTGAGAGAACACATCTGGGCTTTTTCAGCTTGGGGCACAACTGTGCAGAAAACAGGCATTTTTTGCTTAATTGCTCTTGTAATTGGCACCTCATGGCTTCAGAGCCCAGGTAGCACACGAGTGTGGCTTGTCTTGCACCGACAGAGACCAGTGGGGACTGTCTCTTTGCTAGAACATACTTGACTGGTAATGGGGTGGGTTTCTTGGGCACAGGTGTTTCTGGTCCTGCATTTCCCACTGCCATGAGGAGTGCTCCTGGGCATGCCAGCTAGGCAGGCATTGTAGACATTGAGAGGAAACTGCAGCCTACTTGTCTGCTGTTTTAGGCAGAAGGGAAAGACAATTAGGTGAGGAAGTCTCATTAATGAGGACACTTTATTAGCAGCTTTTGGTAGGGTGGGGTGTGGAAATGTTAGATTTAGAAGATAATCAGCCTGCATTTTTATCTCTACTTAAAATAGTAGAATGGAAAATTGTCTTATCTGCATAAACTGCTATTTTTCACTTAGTAAATTATTTTACCACCCAAAGCAGATGCCACACAAAGAGTTGTGGTTGGAAGGCATATAGTTATTTATCTCGGTCAAAGTGTCTCAGTTAAAAAGCTGTCAGTATGAGATAATAATAATAAATACACATGGCATTTGGCTAGAAGAATACAAGATTGTACTAAACAGAAACACATTCCTAAAAGAATAATCGTAACTAATTAGAAATCTCCAGTTATGCTTAGAGATGTAAGAAAGTGAAATCAAATTTAATTATGCAAGGTCCCAGTTGTGCCAAAGGTGTTATAAAGAATATCTTTATGGAGACATTCAGTATAATAAACTGTCTGGTATTATCACTAGCATGCTCAGTGGCACATTTTCTTAATATTAGTTTAAAGTTTAATGATGATGTTTATAGGACTAATTACCAAGAATCTGCACAGCACTCATTGGGACAGTCACCCAAAAGGCTTACATTTTTGCAATTTAAAGTTATTGAGGACTCCAGAATATCTTTGACTAAATTCTTCATATTCTGTATTTGTACAAACAGGTACTTAAAAGTTGATCTGCGATGGTGCCCACAGGTGCTTTGGATGAATAATCAGAGAGTTTAAACAGTTTTTCCCCAATCAGGGGATTGCTGGCCAGCGTCAGTATTTACTAGGATGAGTGCAGCACTGCTCTGTGATGAAGTCAGTGAAAGATTGGTTATCTTGGGTGAGAGAGGGTCCAGAGGCTGGGAAATGTGGGTAAAGAGGACACACAGTAGCCATACATGTTTTCTGACAACTAGTTGTCCAGGCATGCTGAGGAGGAAAGCTAATTATTCATTGTAACTCCAGATAAAAATCTTAATATACATTGAGGATATCACGCATCTCCTCCCCGAAGGAAAGGATTTTGGCTGGGCAAAGCTAACAGTGAACCAAGGGCTTTTTCAGTAGCACTCACTGTGCCTTAACCTGGGGAGTCATTCTATTCCACGGTAAGAACAGATCTTAGGTACTAATGTGGTCATGGAGGAGCAGTGATCGTGAGAAAAATGTTGTGATATTAGAGGGATGTGGGAAGATTTGAGGTAAAGAAACCCTGCTAATCTTGGAATTGATACAGAAGTCAGGAATGGTTTTTGGATTAGGCTGTGCAGTCGAAACCATTTTCCCCTTCTTTTCTGGCAGCTCGGTTCCCCACCGCAGCCTGTCTGGAGGTGACATGGTGACATGGGTAAATGAAGCTTTCAAATTCATGCAAATCTTCCCAATGATTTTTTTCTGGCCCTGCAAGGTTAAGTCTTTTCTTCTCTGTTACAAGAGCATTTCTTTCCAAGAGCACAATTTTCTTCTCAGCCCCAAAGCTGATTTTCCTGCCAGTAAAGATCCATCCTGGTCACCACCAGGCAGTTTTGTCCTTAAACCACCTGGCCTGACACACTGGGACCCTCTCACTTCTTCCCCACCTACCTTGAAGATAATCACAAGGCAAGCATCTCTATTTCCACAGCACCTCTGCCCTGCTTCACAGGATCGCAGTGGAGTGTTAGTCTTGGGAGCTGCCTGAGGGACTGACCCTCGATTACAGCAGGAGGGGGCTGGCAGGAGCAACAGCAACACTGTGTTCCAAGGCCACTCACCTGACACATGGCACTCAGCTCTTCTGCAGGGCTGTGGGTGTGCAGCCAGGGCTGAAAGCCTTGTTTGAGTATCTCTGATCTCCGGGAGGGGCATACAGCTCAAAGGCACCTTAAAAGAGGAAGGAGCTGTGTATCTCAGCCTTGACTGTCATGTTCCTGGGCTTTGCACTCAGGCAGGGGGAGGCAGCCAGAGAAAGGCAGCACGGCACTCATGTGTTTGTCCCGGTGGATCTGCAGGCACTGTTGGAAAAGGAGTCATTCCTGCTACTGACAATAACCTGGGATGAGATTCACTTCTCTCCACATCAGACACCTGTGATGTATATACATTTGCAGCTGAACTGGGCGCTCCAGGCTTCCCTTATTAGTTAATGGAAGTGATTATCTATTTTTAGGCATGAGTCATCTGTCCTATTTTAGCTCTCTATTTTAGTGCATGATGAATTGTATGATGTCCATTAACAATTCAGGAGAGAGTCTAATCCAAGTAGCTCAGATGTGGACCTCTTAATTGATTTATTTGGATCAGTTCTACCCCATCTGCCTAGGTCTTTAAAGCACTGGGTGTCTTCCAGGGCTAAAACTGAGGCAAACAGTGAGAGAGGCAGTGCAGAAAGCACTTCTGCTTTCTTTGCCCAGATAGCAGCATATTTTCAGGTATGACTTTGGCAGCTGAACACTTGAATTGCCTGTGGTCATTTTGTACTGTCAAAAGTATCATTGGTCCTTGTCTAGGAACAGTATGGTCTCCATCTGTACAAGCTCCATCTAGCCAGAAAAAGAAAAGGAGTTTCAGTTGCCTTCCCTCTCAAGTATCTGCTGTTTTATTGACAAATTCCTTCCCCTCCCTTGCCCTATCCCAGCCCTCCTTTTCCTTATGGCTCTCTGTCTGGACCGCTCTTGATGCAGCCAGACCTGGCAATTCTCTGTAACTCCTCTGAGGCTGCTGACCTTCCTTACCTTTTGCTGAAAGGAAGCTCCCTGGCACAGAAGCAGGAATGTCAGCTACACCTCAACAGTCACTGCTGTGGGACCTGGGATAACAGATCCCTGCATGTGACCCACGCACCTCTGCCTCCCACGTCGTACCCAGAGCTTGCTGTGGGGATGGAGAGGCAGCAGTAAGGAAGGCTGGGTCCTGCTGAGCATTCCTAAACTGATGAAAGGAGCAGGAGTTCCCCGGGGGGGGTCCATGTGCAGGGACCAGGTGCAGGCAGCAAAGCATGTTGGTAGGGTTGAAGTACAAGAATGATGAGACACTGCTTTGTCTCCCACACCATTTTCCCACAGCTGATGTGGGAAACAGAACTCATGTGTGGCACATCTCTGAGTCTCTGGGTACTTGAGGAGCTGCACTCCTTGAGGACACCACAAGCCACAAGCCATCAGGGGCTGCTGGCTGCCCACACCCTGCCTGGCAAAATTCTGGGAAGATCATCTGTCCCACCACTGAGTGCTCTTACGGGGGGGGGTCTCTGCTATGACAGTCTCAGGGTGAGTTGGCCCTTGGGGTGGGTTATGTGGAGACTGAGAAATGAGGCATTTGTGATCAATTCAGCTGTCTAATAGAACTAGGATTGAATTTCTCATTTCCAAGCCTTGCTTGTAGCTTGAATATTGGTGCATCTCTTCCTGCCCTTGCTTTTTAATCAGAAGGGTTTATATTCAACTTGTTTCATCCATTTTCACATCATATAGTTATCAGGGATGTACAAATCTGCTGGATATTTATTTTAATCTCAGCTCTGACCTGAGTGTGCATACCAGCTGTCTAATGATGTCATGAACTCTGAAATCTGCCACCCTAAACTCAGTCTGAATCCAGTACCTATTCTAAACTGGAATATCTGTGTACCTACACACATAGGGTGGGTTTCTGTATCCTCTCCTGCCACCTAACACAGTGAATCCTGGCTGGGCTGAGGATGCTGAATCACTCTTCGTTCTGCTCACCATTTGCATTTTGTTTCCAGGCTGTTGTTCCAAATTGATAGATGATGATGTCATTCATAGATGATAAACTTGGCCTGTGATGAATTGCAGAGGCTTTGGATAAAGGGTGAACGTTGATCTTCATGGATAGGATTTCTTCTCTATGGGAGAAATCCAGGGATGTGTAGGATGCAGAGAATCCACCTTGTGACACTGATACTTTGTAAGCACAAGGTCAGAGTATGTGTCCAGCTGTTACATCAGAACACAGCAGTGATGCAAGCTTCCTGTTCCAGTGCAAGATGATCCTGTAGGATCTCCTATAGTAGGGAGTGCTGATATGTTTCATGTCCCAGGACTCTGATTCTCAGTAATCCTTCTTGATGTAAGGAGAAAAGAGCACACACACAGCAAGTTCTACCTATATCAGTTACTGCACATCTGAAATGTGTCCTGATTCTAGAGAAATATCTGTTAGATAGCATAAAAAACAAGGCACACTTAGGGAGCTCTGTCCTACAATTCTTTCCTCTTCTGCCTCTCTTGTTGCTAATGAAACAGCTTTTTGGTTTCAGGCTTTAACCTATTTTTGGAATCCTTTTATGCTGTTGGCCCTTTTAAATGCATGAATGGCTATGAAAGAAAGCCAGTGTCATTGCTGGGAGGCAAAAGGAAGGCCTACAGGTGAAGTCATGTCTAGTGATGAGAGACTGTCTCACCCATTCATCCCCTTCTTTATTTCTATAAAGCAACCCAGTTCCCCATGGCACATGGTTCCACACCTTTTGTGCTTTTATTTAAGCATTACAATTCTATCAGCCACAGCCCTTCATTAGCACAGCACCAGCAGATAACTCTCTCCTTTGGGGGAATTTTTTTTTTCATATTGAGGCCCCTGTTCCCACTGCAGGAATGTGCTGGCCCAAAGTAGAAGAGGAAATAGAGGAGCTTGGTTTTCAAGGAAAGAAGCTGGAGAACAGTGCAGAAAGAAGGAAGCTGTGAATGAAATAGAGGGCAAGTGGAAGGTAGAATCTATTCATTGGATGAGCATTAAACCTTGTTTCTGTGAACGGCTGTGTTCTCACTGGGATGCCAAATTTTGCTACTGTGCAGCAGGATTTCACTGGAGGGGCTGTGGGTTGGCAAGTAGAGTATGTCATCATCTAAAGAGCCAGGTTATACTCATGACTGAGGATGCCAAAGATGCAAATCCAGAATCACTGAACTGCTGTACACTCCGGTCTGCCCAATACGAGCGCAGGTGTGACTTTAAGTGTGATTTAAATCATTGCATTACTTCATTAGTTATTTACCATCTACAATTAATTAATTCAGCACTGAACTAGCTTAAGCAGCAGCTCCTTATGGGATTTGCAGTTTGTAGGCTGGAGGGCTGTCTGTGTCTCAGCTGACACAAATGAACATGCTGTGGTTAACTGAAGGTGTGAAGAACCATACCTCGTGTCTTGGTTGCAGTGTTAGCAACTCACTTGTTCCTTTTAAAGTCCAAGCTGAACTCAGCTCATTTTGGATGATTAAAAAAGGAATTTTTATTTTTGTTCTCTGGTTTCTGAGTTTTCTCCTGAAAAAACGTTTTTGATCTGATCAAACAATTTTGTCCTTCCAGACAGACCTTTATTCTCATTGCTGCATCCATTTCTGCCTTGAGGCAGTGAAGAGGGCTCCTGTTTGCTCTGCATCCCTGCACAGTTTCACTGAAATTGAATCATCTCCAATGTGCTAAAGCTAAACCCTGACTAAAGACAAGAAGGTCTGAACACAGCAAGGTTTGGCTTTCTTTTTTATGGCTGAAAAATGCGGTTCGAATTCTGTGCTACAGAGAAGAGCTCTGAATGTAGTATTGCATAGATGGCAGATATCTGCTGTGTTTTCCCCTGCTTAAAATACAGCCACCTATGACACCTGTATAGTGTCTTGTGTTCTTAGTGCACAGCAGGCAATGAAGTTTAGGAAGCACATTTTGTTAAGCAGATCTTGGTTAAGGAGGTAGATGGTTGGGGAAAATAATTCTCCCTAAGATTGTAAGTATTAACTCCTATCTGTTTTTCCTGCCCTTATTTTTTCAGGAAAAAATCAGGCATTTGCTTTCACATCATATTGCAGTTGTTAAAATAGTGTTGGATGACTGGAAAGGATGGCCTGCCTAATGGTAGTGATGGATGGGAGCACCTGTAGAGATAGTGAACATGTCTGTGATTTTTGAAATTAATAACCATGGTATAAAATAAGTTTTGTGGTTTTATAATAATGTGTTTGACACTGTCCCCAGCAGTAACTCTCCTTTATGTCTTTGAACAATGCTCAGCAGAGACTCTTGTTGTTATAAATTAATTTAATTAAATTTCTTTTAATTTGGTGACCTCAACCCAAAGAGCCAGTGACTGGTTGGTCTCAGATGACCACAGGCTGAAATTTTGGGATAATGTTGCTCTCTTATAACTTTATGTGATGATTAGTGATCTCAGATGACCATGAGCCAAAATTTTGGGATACAGCTCATGTCTAGTAACCTCATGTGATAATTGGTGATCTCAGATGACCCCAAGCTGAAATTTTGGGTACAGGGGTAACTCTGTGTGATAATTAGTGACTTTGGATGACCATGAGCCAAAATTTTGGAGTAAAGGTAATCTCTAGTAACTCCATCTATTAATTGGTGATCTCAAGTAACTCTCTGTGCTAATTAGCAGCCACAGATGATGCCCATATCCTGACTGTTGACTTTTTCTGCCCCCAGACACGCATGCTGTGCATGTTATATTGGGGTTGCCATATTAGCTCCTAGAGGTCAGTTCCAGATGTCCATGCACCAAATCTAACTCTGCAGATCAGCTCAGGCCCACCAAATCTAACTCTGCAGATCAGCTCAGGCCCATCCTGTGCTATATTTCTTTCTCAGAAGTCCCCTGAGATGCCCCTGTGAGCCCACAGTGTTTCTTGAAGTTACTTGGGGACCAAATGTGCTTCACGACATCCGCTGAGATCATCCTGATACCCAAAAAGACCTTTGGGACCCCCTTGGGGCTCAAAAATTAGGCCCTACAATAATTTGTCATCCCCCACTTGGCTCCTTGGGACCATTTGAAGCTACAGAGTTATACCAGTTATATCCCTTGGGGCGGCCCAAGGTCAGTTTCTGCTTAACTGTAACATCCTGGCTGCTTTCAGAGGCTCTCCAGATCCAGTGTCAGTTGGAAGGAGTTGGACTGGGATGAACCCACTAGAAGATTTGCATTACATACTTGCCCTGCGTGCAACTTTCAGGCAGTACCCTCTGAGAGGAACACATGAAGAGTAAGAATGGTGATGCCCATGCATCTCCCCCTCTGCTTCCCCCAACAGACAGCACCATCTAACAAAAATGTAATGTCAACAGTGCAAAACAGCAAGCAGCCCTGTTCCATTTCAGGAGGGAAGGGCAAGAGGCAGCTGCTTTTCCTTAGAAAACTGTTATGAAGTTGATAGAAATTGTCTTCCATCTCTTTACATCACATGGAGTTTTAGCAGACTCTCGGCCCCAGCAGGACTCTGCTGTCATCCAGCACCTCTCACCACAGTGCCCTCCTTCTCTGGGCCTCTTGGAGCTCATGGCCTGAGATCCTTCAGCTCCCCATTTCCCACTTCATGGTTTTGGCTACCAAAAGCCTACAGCTAAGGGCACCTTACTTAGCAATTGCCTTTTAGGAGGAAGCTACAAAGAGAATACACTTCTCAATATCCATGCATATTTCTGGAGGAGAAGCAACATCTGCTTGGAGACTTTCTGCCCTGTGCAAACACATGGTCCCCTGTGTTTCTTAAAAACAGACCCCTGTGAGTTCTTAAAAACTGGATTCATCTTTGCTTGAAGTATTTGAGGTTAATTGTCTCAGCTTTCATAAGAAAAAAAAATCAATTAAAAAACCCCATCAAAACAAACAAAACAAAATGCAAAAAAACCAAAAAAACCCAAAAAAACCCACAAAACCCCACAAAAAACCAAAAACCCCAAAAAACCCCAGAAAAACCCAACAACCCCCCCCCCCCCAAAAAAAAAAAAAAAAAAAAAAAAAAAAAACCACCTAAAAACCAAAACAGTGAGGGGATTGGATGGGGAAAAAAAGAGCATAATCCAAATTATTCCAAGAGAGGAGGGAGACTGGGTTATAGGGAGAAAATCAGACAATGCCAAGTCCAAATGTGCTGTTCCAAATGCCCAGAACTAGCTGAAGCCAAAAGAGCTCTCTTTGCACCTCTTCCCTCCTTTGTTTTTTGTAACCTACATCCTGCTGGACTTACTCAGAACATGGAAACAACAAAATGCAGAAACCCAGGATGACCCAGCTTCAGTCCAGGTACTAATACACACATATAAAGATGCTTCCACTTGGCTTTAACCTGTTGAAAAACATGAAGAAGACCATAAAAACCAGCAAACCCCCAGGAGTGTCCCACACAGCAAAGAACTGGGGCAGCACAGGACAGGAAAGGGACAAGGCACCATCCCACACCAACCATGTGTGTAAGATTAGAGGCAAAACCACACTAAATACAACAAATAGTGATGCTGCACATCTTTGATGCCTCTCAGAGGATAAATAAACCCATACTTGGTGTTGCCCTGCAACAAAATCCAGGGCAAAACACCAGATCCTCCTCCCTTCTAACAATGTCAAAACAAGTACTGAACCTACTGCAACCAGTACAGAACCATTTAATAAAGCACCATCAACTCCCAGTTTCAGTCCCCATTCTGTGTTTAATAGGTTTGCTCATCCTTTCAGAAAAATTTGATTCTGGTGTGACTCTGTCAAAACCAATGGTCAGAGCAGAGCATCAGATGGTGTCCATAGACTTTGAGTCTGCCAGAATGCAAAATACCAGGTCCTCAGGTAAACTCTGGGCAAGTTAGGTAATAGCAGTGGTGTTGGTCTGATTGAAAATGTTGAGTCTTTATTTAATAGTTTTCTTTCAGAGCAGACTGCTTTTCATTACCATTTTAAATAGATATTACCACCATAGTTAATAACTTTCATGGTTTTTTTACCCTCCAGCAACTTTATTTTTTATTCTTAAATTATAAATGTTCTGCTTTTCTCTGGCATGCTTTTTTTTTTTTTTTTTTTCCCCTAGAACTCAGTAATAAAATACCCAGGAGAACCATGCACTCATGCACTTGTGAAAGGAAG
Organism: Motacilla alba alba; assembly: GCF_015832195.1. Lineage (NCBI taxonomy): Eukaryota > Metazoa > Chordata > Aves > Passeriformes > Motacillidae > Motacilla > Motacilla alba. The sequence goes on along the minus strand of NC_052020.1, from coordinate 2,021,508 downwards.
AAACAATGGAACTGAGACTGAACATCTACCTGGTCAGCAGGAGATCAGAAGTTATGTTCAGCTCCCAACAACCTGCCTGTCAGCCTGGAATGTTGCTGTAAAATCCATGCAGTTACGCTGCCTTCACAGCAAAGCCTCCAGCCAGATGAAATGTGTATGCGTGAGGAGTTTGTGCTGGGTGGAAATACCTGAAATATTGCAGTTACCTGTTGGTTGAAGAAAAAGTATCCACGAATAAATGTAATTTTGAATTGTCCCGTTGACCGACCAACACCACACAATAAAACAGTTCCTTTCCTGCAGGTCTTAGCAGTGCTGTTGTTTCCATGTCTGCACAGACACCATGCACGCTGCAAATTAAATGAGAAGACAAAAAATCACCTTAAACATGCAGTGTTTCCTGCAGGTTTGTGTTTGTGCAACAGAGAGTGCCAAGGAGAGGATGTGACCCATATATTCTGGTTAGAGAGCTATCATCTCTTATGGAAATATAATGTTTTGATAATCCTAGGTACTCCTTTGGGACTCTGGCCTATGTCTGTGTTGATATTTCAACCTGCAGAGCTGAGGCCTAAAACAAGTTCCTCAAATAAAATGCCATAACATTGCTAAGCCAAAGGAAATAACAGTGGAACGGATGGAAAAGCAAATTCAGTGGCTTACTTGTAGGGAAGTTGTAGCTACTCAGACATGTGAAGGGAAGAAGATTTACTGAAGAAGCAGAGTGGAACTCTCCTCCATTTAAATGTATTTGTTGACTGAAGTGGGAATATTCAAAGCGTATTTTTCCCCTATTAAGCAAATACCAGCTCCTGGAACAGAAAAAATGTGCAGGAGAGTGGATCCTGCAGGTTCCTTCCTTTGCCATGCTCTGAGAGCACCTCAAAGGCTGCCCTAGGCTCTAATGTCTGGTAAAAGATCCCAGAGGAAGAGAAATGGTGATGAAAACTCCAGCAACACAAACTCCCATCTCCTCTCCTGCCTGGGTATGACCTCAGAGAAATTTTCCTAGGGATGTGGGATACCCTTCAGATATAACAAGAACATTTTGATATATGGAAAATTCAGTCAAACCATGGTATCTCCAACACAAAATAGCTGGTTCTTCTCTACCATTCCTGCATCAATAAAGCTACTATTGAACCTTTCATGTTTATTCAAAGAGCAGCAAAACTTACTGGGAGCCAGGAATTACATAATAATAACAGAATGAGTGTGACTAAGTAAAAGGCCTAAAAGAGAGCTCAGACAGCTAGAAATACAATTAAAGAGAGATTATTAGAAACTACTGAATGATATTAAAAAGCAGTAAAGCATTGGTTTTGGAGCAGAAAACCTTTCTGACAAAAATACCAGTATAAGTTTACAAAAGCTGTTTACTACAGCTTTGATGGAATAGTCAAATTTATGGAATCACTAGAAATTCAGTGCAAGCCAGAAAAATTGTTTGGTGAAAGTCCTCTAAGAAGTGCGTGCCATTTCTAACTTCTGTTAGTGCTGGGTGCTGTGGGACTTCAAGTTCCTAGCAATATATAATTAGAAAGCAACACAAGCCTCAGAAGTCGTTCCTCTTTCAGCTATTTCTAAGGGCACTTTTAATTGGCAATATTCAAATACAAACTCCTCCAGATATGAGTACTGACACAGTCTTCAACTCTCTCCTAAATTATTCCAAGTTTCTCAGTGAAAGATAATTTTAGAGTGAGCTAGTTATCTCCATTTAGAATAATAGGAGAGGAACTTGGGTAGATTATGAGCTAAACCTTCTTGCAAACTGGTTTGCAATGAAAGAGAGAAAAGTAGCTCAGTAAAGTAATCAGCAACAGAAAGACTTTTGGAAAGCTTCAATATGTTCATAAGACTCTGCACACAGAAAAATATGTATAAATACATATATTTATATCTTCATAAACACCTCAGAAGGGAATGAAGAACCACTTCTTGGGTTGATGGTCTGGCTTCAGTAATGCATTGCAGCCATGAGCAGAGTGCTGTTGTTTGTATCCCTTTCACATTTAAAACAGCACATTGTCCTGACTAAACATAATTTGTCAAGGATGTCTGACTCTATCACCAGTTTCTGCACATAAAGAAAATTTACCATTCTTTCATTAGACACTAGAATCAAAGGATAAGAAAACTTACAACAAATTCCTTATTTTCTAAAGAGCTCTCTGTTAGGTAGTTCTCATGACTACTCAGGATGCAGTGACTTTGAGCAATGACTTTCTCTTATTGTATATTTATAAAACAGATTAATTTCCTGATGTAAATTAATAATGGTGGCTTGTAGGAAGCACAGAACCTACACTTGTATGTTACTATGAAACATGCCAGCAAAGCATTTATTTCACAAAGCTGCAAAACACCCTGCAAGACATCGAATGTAAGATGGGGTGAGGAGGAGGGAGAAGAAGCCTGTCCCCATTAACAACACTGAAATGTTGCGGATTCATGCCATGAACCATTTCACAGAGAGCTGCTTCAGAGGAAACAGGATGTGAGACAGGTAAGGCTGGGTCATACTCTGCTGGAATTTAATTAACAGACTGCTTGATGTTTTCTAATTATCATAGAATCATAGAATATTTTGGAAGTTGGAAGGCACCATAAAGCTGATCTCTTTCCAACCCCACTGCCATGGGCAGGGACACCTTCCACTAGATCATGTTCCTCCAAGCCCCATCCAGCATGGTCTTGAACACTTCAGCAATGGAACATCCACAGTTTCTCTGGGTAACCTGTGCCAGTGCCTCACCAGCCTCACCCTAATTATCTGAAACAAATCTCCACAGGATGCACTCCTGAAGGACATGGAGCTATTTATGTTTTCTGTAGAAATCCAAACCTCTAACAGCTTGAAACAAAGCTGCCCTTTGTGGATTTATTGACAGCAGATGAGGTTCTTGCACATTCAAAGCAGGCTGTGAAATTCCTGACAGAGGAACAGGAGCTGGCAGTGTTGCTGGAGCCATCAGGGAAAGCTGAGGGCCACACTTCTGCTGTGTCACCCATTTTTCACCCCAAGAGTGTCACAAGGACCAAAATGCAGTTGCTTTCCCTTTTGTCATGGGGTAACACATCTTCTGAATGCCATTTGTTCTAAAAAGGATCTCAAACAAACTGAAAACAATCACCTGTGGAAACTTCATGCTATCTTAGTCTAGTATTCATAATATAGTGTTTGTGGAATTGGTGATATATCCTTCAAAAATGTAAAACACCCCAAGTATTATATGGAAAAACATACAGTCCTTGGTTTAGGTTTTGGTAGCATTTTTAAGAAATCTCTTAAAATCTGAATAATTATAATAATAATGTTTTGAACATGTATTTAATATGGACTTCCAACTGTATGAGGCCCACAGTAGTTCAGAAAGCACCTCTATGTATGGCCATGTGGGAAGTCACATTCTCCCATGGCTGACATGACTCTGCCTTCTTTTTCACAGGAAGGCTTCAGAACTTGAGGAAACACAGGCTGAGTCTCCCAGTTTTCCTTTCCCCAAAGATCTCTCTCTGCTCTTCCTTGTTGACTGCCATAAATGGCTCCAACAGAAAGAATGAGAATTAGAGTTAGATTAGAATGCAGCATACAGGCCAAGGAGCATGAATCAGCATCATTCATCCCACTTCAGCACAGTGCCTCACAATGAAAACCACGTGGGAAATCTGAAAAGTGACAGTCCAGATCAAAAGAATTATTGGAGTTTCAAGGAAATTAGGCCTGACCTTTAGGTTTAATTAATTATTTCAATTATTACATGCAAATATTGTTTTCAGCTCAAGACCTAAGTATCTCCAAAATATCCAAAGCTGTTATTTTGGTTAAGGTGTGCTTCTAATGGCAACTTATACATTTAAAAGGTAACAAAATAATATGAGAAATAAAAATTTATAAAATAGGTGTTCATTCTCATTATCCTTCTTAGTGTAATGAGGTACAATATTCTGATATCAAGGTCAGTTCTTTGATTCAGTGGTGTCAAGTGCCTCCAAAATATTGCTAATTAGGCACATTTATCAACAAAAATCAGCCATTTGTTTTGAATCCTTTTTATAGTGGGTAGCTCTGGTTGCTAGCAAAATGAGGTCAAAGTCAACAGAGGGGCAATGATGTCTGTATTCCCGGCCTCCACTCATTTAAAAGCTCATCACATTTCTACTTCATCGTGTTTAAAATAGAAATGAATTTCACAAAGTAGATTGAAATCCATGAGCAATTAAAAAAAAATAAAATTGCGAGTCAAATGCTGTTATCACTCTGTTAGAGAACTGGACTATCATTGCTTCAGTAACACAGCAAAAAATGGTCCCATAATTGACACTGGATAGATAGCTGGAAAGCAAAATAATGAAGTTGCCCGGGGTGAATGTGAAGAAGTGAAGTCTTTTAACTAAAGACAAAATAATTGGAAAGTTTTAGCTAAGAAATAATGGGGAAATGAACAGAACACTACGATAAAAAAAGCTTGTATAGGCTTAGATAAAAAAAAATAGAGCAATTGAGAAGAAGACAGCATTGGTAGTTAGTAGGAAAAGACAGAAAATTAAAGAAAATGACAAAATGTTATGCATAGATGTTGCCTTCTTTAAAGTCAGAGTTTTCTCTGGAGCTGTATGAGAAGAGAAGCAGAAGTTAGGGTGAAGAAATGAGACCACATCATTGCAGAGGCAATCTTCCTCTAATGAAGAGCAAATCACCTGTGGATTAATGGTTTCCTCTGGGGCTGGGGCGCACAATGCACTCTGCACTGTTTTTCACTGATTTTTCTGCTGCATTAAGGGTATGGAAATTTTCCAGGAAATAAACCCTCTTGTGTCCCAGCTGGTCCTTAGTAATCAGAGGGGCTGGGTGTGGCTGCACTTAATTTCTGATTGTAGTCAATTTGGCACTGTCAGCCTGGTGGAGTTCAATAAGAATTTGCATGATCACAGATTTACAAATAATGCATTTTACCAGTCCAGTACTGTAGGTCTGGCTGAGTTCAATGAGAGCTTGCCCAAATCAGATGGTTTATTCAAGCAATGGGAAAGGAGATTCAGGGTTGCAGAATTCAGATTCAGGTAAAAAAATGCACTAACTTGCAGAGTGTTACTGTGTATGGAGACAGAAGAGACAGAGATATTAGTGATGCATATATGTACATATATAAATATTCGAAGGTCTGCTCCAATATGGGTGGAGGTGGACTTTCTGGAATCCTGTCAGGACAGAAGGAGACACAGTCCATCAGCAGATCCTGAGAAAGCAGTGGTGCTTCCCCCTCTCTTTTTTTAATTATCCTTTTTGTTTTCTTTATCTGTCAGAACTGCAGGCACACACCACAGTGTGCCCAAGAGCTGTGCACCTGCATCACCAGTGTTAGCAGGCCCCAGGCACTGAAATTAGCACCAAGGCAGAGCAAGGCAGCTGGCCACAAATGTGCCAGTGAACTGTGTGCATATATGGCAACCAAATCTGATGGTTTTGAGGTGCAGCTCACCTGGGTTCAGGCGATGGTATTTCCCCACAATCCTCAGTTGAACTACTGTCTTGAGTTGCTTAACCTTCAGAAGAAAGGGATACATCATTAATTTAGTATTTCTCTTTTATTTTTTTTTCTGGGAAAATTTCTGGGATCTGTAGGTTTTATTCACTCTTTAATCACCACGGTTTTTCTTCTCGCATCTCTGTCTTCCAACCAGCTAAATCATTGAATCAAACTGGGTAAGAGAAAGAGAATCATGTAAGCAAAGTCTTGCTCTCTACTCTGCAACCATCTTGCAATAGATCCCACTCATTAAAATACCAAACTCAGTCTCATCCAGCCTGTGATCTGAGCGGGATGCAAAGGTGATTTCTTCTACTCTATAAACATTCCTTTCTCAAGAGTAAACCATCATCTGTGGTGACAGTAAACAGCTTCAGAGATTCCCTGTTCTTTGCTTCCTGAGGTGCCATTCAGCATGGTGGGAGGATGCATGTGCCTGTTTCTGGGTACGTTCACCAGTATGAATGACATGGCCTGGTGCTGTACCTCTGCCAGAGATCCCTTACACTCCCCCAGGAAAGGTGCACTATCTCCCAGTTTCATTCTTGCAGTCCTGCTAGGATGGCGTGGCTGTGCATGCAGGGGAAAACATCAGAGCCTGACTCCAGAGGAGCAAGAAGGAGAAGTTCTGCAGACTGCTTGTGTGTTATCAGGGAAGAAAAACCCCACCCTGCTGTTACATCCCTTGTGCTCCTCCACAAAGGCTCTCTAGAAACTGGAAGTACATAAAGGGAAATGTTTAGAAGAATGTAATAGTGTTGGTGCATTGTGGTTCTGTGAGAAACAGCACACCAGCACACCTAAACTCCTCAGATGATACAGTTCCAGCAGTAATACCTTTTAATCAGTTAATCCCACTGGTTCCAAAGTTCTTCAGGTTGTCCAGTCTTTGCTTATATTTTTCCTTTGCTCCATGTTAATGTTCTATTCTTATCGACGGACTTTTCATCAATATATGCTGGTTACTCTCAACTAGTATGTTTTAGGAGCAATATATAATTTTTAACAGATGATCCTTTTATAAAATATACATATAAACCATCAGCAATGCCCAATAAATAAATACTCAAGTAACACCCAATATATACTAAATAAATATAAAATATACAAATATAATAAAAATATCCTTTCCTGCACAAGTAGGGAAGGTCTCAAATAAAATATTCTAAACCTTTAGCTTGGTAATATGCATATCTATTAGCATCTTACAGTATTTGTTCATTCAGCATTAAAATTGAAGGAAAGTGGTTTCTAGTAACAACATTATTTGCTCCTCCTCCTGCTCCTCACACTTTTAAATACCATTTAAATATTTAATGTAAGATTTTCCCTTTGCTGTTTCTATCCCAAGGTTAAAGCTTTTTATTTCCGTGCAACAGCTAAAAATGGACTTTTGAAATAAGCAATGTGGTTGCAAGGATTGCAGCAAGGTTGGATGTATAATTAAGATAGTGGTGGCACTATCCATCTGAATAATCGTTTAGATAATGATTACTGTATTGGAACATTTTATGAGGTACAGAATAAAAGGAAAATCAAAAGGAATTCCCTTTGAATAAATATTTGGCATGGCTGAGTGCTGCAACAGCATATCTGAATGATAAAAGATGTTCACTAAGCTAAAGCTGTATTCTCTGCTAGAGAAGAGGAGGATTTAATTTGTTGCTTTTTTCCCCCTCCAGAGCTATATTTTAAATGCAAAGTGTTGCTGTCTTGAATGCTCAGTTATTTCTTGAAAGGATATGCTCCAAAAGGAAAATAAAATTAAATTAAGTTTACAAAAAATCTTTCTAACCTTTGTTGTGCCAGGGAATAGAGTAGAAACAAACTGTTACAAGAGAGGATGTTCTGCACAGGAGGAACAAATCTTTGGGTTGATTCTCCCAAGGTAATAAAAAGTGCTTTGAGATAGAAGGCTATTGTGTTTGATTACTTGGCTATCTGGGCATATAGACTTCAAGGGCAGGTCTATACTATTGCCATGCTATTGTATTCCCTGATTTGAATTTGTTAATCCAGTAGATTAACTTTCTCTGAGAAGTGGGACTCCAGACACATTAACTACACCTTTTCTCAGGGAGCCAGGTCATAACCTTTCAATCCAGCGGCTGTGAGTCACCCAAGTGTCACAGTCAGAAAATACTTGGGATCCTTAAGTGTTTATTACCACAGCATCATCTTTTGCAACCCAGCACTTTTCTCAATTACGTTTGTAGATTTTTATCACTCTGAATAGGTTTTGATAATTTGATCTTTTGATCTTGTTTATTGAACTGGTCTCAATTTCTTGGTTGGTTTGTTGGAGTATTTTAGTAAGGGTTTACTAATCAAATTTTAGGAAGATCCTTGTTAATACAGTAGGATCAACTTATAGTTTAAAGATCTGCTACTTTGGACCAAAGGGTAAAAATGTGCATTGTTTTTCTTCATTGTCCAGGAGAACCAACCCTTCCCATTTCACTAACCTTAATGAGGCAGCAGTCTATCCCCAAAGCCCAAATGACATTTTTCTGAAATAGTTCAGGCAAGAATGTATTGAACGTGCATCTCGTGCAATATAGATGCTCACAGAAGTAGATATTTCAAATTACCTTTGCCAGGCCCTGTGTTTACCAGGGGTATTAATTAAACTTCCATGAAAAAGTCCTCAAGGATTACATTAGAACCAGGTATAACATCCCTCTGACATATCTGGCCTATTTGGGGTGTCATTTAACCAACAGTAGAAGCTACTTGTGACCTGTCATCTCTTTCATTAGCCAATCTAATAAACACTCTACACAGAATTATACATCTCTAGCTTTGCAGTAACCATTTCTCATTTCACTCAGCATGACGCAAACCATCAAATGCTCTGAAGGTGCTTGGATGTCTGCTGTGGCTGGCTGATACTGTGTTTCTTGTGGTCCTAAGCAGGATCAAAAGAAAAATCATTGTGCCAAATGATCTGTCAAGCGAGACTGATTTTTCAATAGTTTCATAAATACAGTCTTTGGCACTTGTCAATAATCTCGTAGTTTTGGATTAGACATGTGAGCCTTAAATGCCTGCTAATATGCAAGCCTTTTGGTTCTGGGAGGTTTATTCACCTATTCTACAAAGCAGTAACTTAAGATGTAAGCTCAACATTAAAAGTGTGTGATGTCTGTCATCACCACAGTCTTAAATGAGTCCTGTCTTTGGGAGCATCTTTCTTGTATCCCATGGCAGACCTGCCTTGCTGGACTTTGCAGAGCCAGTTTTAGAAGAAGGAAGGTTGATTTTGTGAAAATTTAAAATTAATAAATAATATTTCTATTTAATTTTGCAGTCCCAATAAAGTTGTAACTGCCAACAGACAGTACATAGAAGTTGAGCACATAGAAACTGGAGTACATAGGAGTACATAGAAGCAGAACACTTCATTTAATCCGGTGTTTTTCCTTTCTAATATGAAAAGGAATGTCAAAGCACACTAAAACTGGATATAGAGAAAACTGAGGGTGAAAACAAAAGCTTAGATAAGAGTGGATAAGCTCCTCCAAGATATGAAGAAATACAAGCTTCCTGCAAACACATTAGAAAGAAACATACTGGAGAATTTAAATGAATAACTGAACCTAATTTCTTTTGCTATTACTCTCAGTAAGCAGAGAGATTGTTTTGTTTTTCCTCTCCCTTCGTGTGTTTATGGAATGCTCTTAGTGGCAATTTAAAGATACTTAGACGTTCTTGCAAGTTGGAATCATTGGCCTCTTTACATTTATCCAGTTTACAAGAGAAAGGAAAATTGAGTAAGACCTCCACAATAGGGACAAAAGGAATTTTCTCCTAAAACGATGCCTTGTTGAACCTTATTGAAATGAAATAATAATTAGACCATAGCAGAAAGGAGATATATCTGTATAGGGATCCACATTCCACATAAACACAACTATAACTCATTATATTTTATTTGACCACAACTCTAGTACAAATGTTCTCCTGGATGACAGCTTGGATCCAATAAGACATAATTGGAGGGGATCAGTGCTAATGTCTTGTCAAAGTTATATAGTTTCTTTTTGAAAAAGACATCTGGTTTAATTGCTCAATGCCAACTGAATTCTTACAACCAAAGGCAATAATTGCTTGCTGCTGAATTATATCTATGAATAATTGAAGGACTTGCCTTTCTCTATAACTTCTTTGGCTCCTGGGATTGAAGGGACCCAAGCTTTGCATTTATTAAATAGATACAATCTTGTTTTTATTTAATTTCCATTTTTGTTTTATGTTCTCTGTTCTCACTTATGTTAAAAATCTTCCCCTATTGTTACACACGGTGTAAGAGCACCAAAACACAAAGATGCCTGAAAGCATGTCTTGTTTCTAGGACTTGCCTTTCTTTAAAAAATACAGCTTGGTGAGTTTTTCAGGGGAACCATGTCTGAAATATCTATAGAAGAGCTCTTAAAATGACAAAAAGGCATTTACAACAAACCACACTTGTCAGTAGGGTTTTCTTCAAAATGAAAAAATCCCATAACAAGCCTTAGTGTTACATTTCAAAGGACTTTTTTTATGCCAAGAAACTGCAATTATGATGATGAATTAAGCTTCTTTTTCTTTATGCAGGCTTAGAATATGCTACAGGCTAGCAAACTGCTGTTTTCCCTATGTTTATTATATCCAGTGGTCAAAGAGGTATGCTTATCCCTGAGAGGTAGCCTTATCAACACCTCTGCGTGGGCATTTTATAAGAGCATTTTGCCTTATCTGTTGAGCAACACAGTCATTTTCATATTCAAGATTATAAAAGTGACTGAAGATAATTTTATTTACACACCCCCACGCACACACACACACATAACACACACACACATATGCAAAATATAGGAATGTTTTGCTGTATAACTGCTCAGGCTCAGACAAGGGTTGTTAACAGGTAATCTTCATGGCACTGACTAGACATACCAACTGTGAATGTCAGCAGTGGAAGGAATTTCACTCTTTTCTAAGCACACAGTACTAAACAGTTGACTACTTACCTAAGGCTTACTCCTGCTTTCATTTCACTTGGAGTCAAAAGAGTCAAGAGGAATAATAGAATCATTATATGTAAAATGCTGCATTTCAGCTTTTGACCACTGCTAAATGCAATTTTATTGCTAAATGAATGCAGCATGCAATATTTATAAATGTCCTTACAGTTCCTTAAGAATATGCTATGCATTATTTACAGAGTAATGTTAGACTTTGCTAGCCATTTATGAAGGATTAAATATCTGTGATTAGAAAATAGCTGAATATGCCAACATACTTGTTCATTCCTTTTAATCAGTAATTTAGGAGAAGTTTTCCACCCTAATTAAAACCTTAGTGCATTTTTGCACATATTCAGCACTCCCTTAGAAATAGGAAAGAAAAGCTCTAACAGAGCAATCTCCAACTCATCCCTTCTTTGCACCCTATAAATTCTCAGTTCCACATGCAAGAAAGAGAGGTACAATTCCTAGTAAAAGAAGGATTAAATAAATATTTGAGATTTTTCATCTGTTTGCAAAAAATCTGCAGGTGAAAACAGAAATTACTTCACTGGCTCTGGAAGTTGTGAGCTTCCAGTGGCTACCTGGTTTAATACTCAATAGAGTAATTTCTAAAAGAGATGCTCAAAAGGACCTCTGCTCAAGACCGTGTATAATGTCACAGTTGGGACATTCACTTTTAGTATTGGACCACTTGGTTCCAATCTCTGCTCCTAACCAGGTAAGAAAGGGATATCAAAAGATCAGATCAGTATTGTGCCTTGTGGGTGGAGGGGTAATGCTAGCTGGCTCCTCCACTCCAGTCTCATTTCTGAGGAGGGATGGGAGCCACTGATACACCTAACAGTGTTCAGGAGAGGACTCCAAGACAGTAAAATGGCACAAGCACATAACTAACTACTGAGGGATACAAAAAAAATTAAATGTTCATATCCCTGACCAGAATTACATGAAAAAGAAATAAACTACCTTGCATTCATCAACTTTATTACAGGAAAAGAGCATGCACATGGAAGTTAATCACAAACACAGGTGCTTTAGTAAATCAGCAGCCAGTAACCTCTCAGTAACTCCTTCTTTCCTGGGTAGGATTTAAACTGCAGCCTCTCTTTCAGATCTTTAGGGGCTCTCTCATTTATCTCTGCTCAACGAAATTCAGGTTTTTGTCATGCACATTGGTCTGGCAAGTACCATTCTAGCTGTGAACAGAAGAGTCCACATCCCTAACACAGAGGTGTGCAGCCATCAGTGCCTCCTGTGCTTCTACAGTATTGCACAGAGGTGCTGAAAGCCTAATCTGTCACACAAAAATCAAGCAGCCTATCCTCATTCTGCACAGCATGCCTATAAAAAGCCATTCAGGAACTGTTTTTAAAATGCTGAGTGTAAACATTACATTAACAAATGTGGAAAACAATATTTTTGGTGGAACCTATTTTGATCTGGTTTGCTGCCTTGCCTTGAAGATCTGGAGACTATTGATAAAAACAGTCTGTCCTTGGGCTTAAAACTGAAGACATGATGTTTTTGTTAATCCTGTTATTCTCATTAGATATCTGCCCAGAAGTTCCTCTATAACAAAATGAATCAGAGAGTAGAATGGTCATGGATTTTTTGTTAACTTGTGAGAGATTTTCCCTGGCTTTGGAGCATTCACAGCTACCAAAATGAAACATCTTATACTCTGCGGAACCCTGTCAGGCCAGCATAACTCACAATTTAAGGCAATTCCAAGTGATTCAATAATGTGAAGGCTACTTTCAATTTGTGTGAATGGTGCATACACTGCTTTCTATACAGAAATAGCTTGACAATTTAGGTTATTTCAATGGACTGTTCACATTCAACTCAGTTGTCACCATCTGTTCCACCTTACCGTTATAAAGCAAGCAAGCATTGTTCACAGTTTCAGCTTGGGTACATTCCTTACCCTGCACAGTGCAAGCCATCCATCTGTTTTCTGTGGAGAATGTAGACACAAACTGGGAAAAATTTCCTCTTCTGATACTGCATGTTCTTTGAGAAGATTATGAAGATTTTAGATTGTAATATGGTGGGTTTGATGAACAGATAAAGTACAAAGTGTTTAAATGACCTTTGAGAGCACCAGTCCCTTTCCACATTCCCCTTTATGTTCCTGGCTCTCTCTACGCATGTGCCTGCTATATCATAAAATATGATTTTTCCTCCTCTAGTGAGGAAAAAAGTATATTGCAAAAGTATCAAAGGGGATACTTGGCATTTCTATTGCAAAATATAAAAAGGGAAATGTGTAGTCTCTCACTATGCAGAGATTCAAAATAATGTTCATCTTCTTTCTGAGATTATGACTGATAAAAGAATGAATTCAAAGCACCAGTCCAAGTAGATCTCAGTCCTTTTATAACAAGAAAACTGTTGTATAGCAGAATCAGCATCTATGCACATTGATGCACTTTCTTTTCTAAAGGAGCTCCTCTTTAAATACACAAAATGAGCTGTCATAAAGAAACACAATAGGATTTCCCCGTTTGTAATTTTGTTTTCTTTTCATTGCCCATGCATAGTATGAACTTCTAGCTGACTCTGCTTGCCAAAGGCAGCCTTACAAAATTATAGGTATGGGTCACACAGCACTTCCACTTACTGAACTGTCAATATTCCCCTGTTAATTAGTTGCTAATGATGCCATTTGCCCAGACAATATTTCAGCAAGAGAAACTCTTCTGTTTAAACACCCTCGACAATCTTATTTAATTGACATGTTAAGACCAGAGCAATGAACTCTTTTATTATTTCTGTCTATTTCTTCACCCAAAGATTTCCCTTTGAGACAGTGAGGTGATGGGTAGTTAGAGACAGTGTCTCATCTGTAGGACTCTAGCTTGAAGTCAGGCCGTGATGCTGGTAACCAGAAAGCTGTGATTTTCCATTAGTGGGTTTTAGTGTGTCTTGCAGCCCAGAGACATTTCCAGCAGAATGTCTATCACAAAACCCCACCCTTGCAATTGCTGTCTGTCCCAGGCAGGCTTCCTATCTAGGCTGCAGAATTCACTGCATTGCCAGCGTTACAGATTAAGATAAGAAAAGATTGGGATGTGTCCTTATGGTCCTGCTGTTCTCTGAGGACACTTCAAACCTAGAGCTAAGCAGAACTGGGCCATGCCAGAGCTGACTGCATTCTCTGTCTTAAAGAGAAGAAAATCTGGTCTTAGGCTACTGTGACAGCTCTGTCTTTTTAGAGGAAATGACATGCTGAAGACACCCCAGTTCTCACAATCGTCAAAGATACAAAACTTAAGCATGAATAGTTGTGTTCACTACCATGTCCTAAGCAGTTTTATTTTGTATTTCCTCTCCAACCTCTAATTTATATTGGAGATATTTTTCTCTATTTCCTACTACAAACTGTTGTATAACTAAAAGTTTTTGAGACACCAGTTGGATTTCTAAACAGGGAGGACCAGAGCAATCATCTCAGTGACTTGATCCACGTAAGAGAGCTCGGCACAGCTTCACCACACCTAACCCTAAGTGCCCTGCTATTATCCACACTTTAATGTTCTCGATACACGTGCTGAAATTGTATTAATCTGGAGATGCTTGCAGTCTCAATTATCTTAACTCTTGGCACAGAATCCTAAGGAGATGGGCTTAAGTTTCACCTCCTGAGAAGGAAAGGACTGCAGGAAGGCTTTGATGGCAGAAATGGTAAGAAGTTTATCTCAGACTGTAGAAGCACAGGCTCCTAGAAACAAACTCCTGCTTTAAACAAACAATAGGAGGATTTGAAGCTCAGTTTCTCATCCTCTGGGTGGAACCTTTAAACACCAGGTTCTAAGTAAAAAATAAGGGAAATGCACAACACGTTTCTTCTTCCTTTCCCCTGTCCTCAGCACAAAATCTCACTTGGCTTCCTGTTATAAGTGCATTCATTTGAACAGTCTTTGCAGGTATTATGGGAAAGGAAAAATCTGATTTCTGAATCCTGCTGGAGATTAAACACCATGCTGCTCACTAAGAAAAGACTTCTGTGTTGGCTCAGTGGACAACTACTGAGGTATCCTAGTTAGTGGACAAGTAGGTATCTGCAGGCTTAACTAGTCACTGGGGAAGGCTTTTGGGAATCAATATTTTTGATTTAGCCACTTAAATAATAAAAAAAATAAGTTAAGCTTTGTGCATTCTGTGGTTAGAAAAATATTCTCCAGGCACAGTTACAGGCAGTGCTTGCTGAGTTGCTTGTTTCCTTTGCCTGTGGACACCAAAAGGAGTCATCAGGGGCTACCACAGCAAGGATGTCCGTCCCTGAGCTACCCATTTCCCCCTCACAGTGTCCTCCATTGTTTTTCTTCCTGACTTCCTCTGAGATACCCTGTCTTCAGCCCTCTGGGAAAGAACCTAAAGGGTGATTTCTCTAGTAATTGGGATCTGTGTGTTGCTGAATGCTGGTAAAGTGGTTTCCCATGCACCAGCAGGCTTCCTCTGTATTTCTAGACTCATTTAAAATGATTCTATAAAGTGATATGGAATCCTCTGTGGTGAGATGCATTTCTGAAATTTATTTCATATACCTTATGTTTGGATAAATACTATAACATCTACCCCAATATTATGGTGCTGATGCTTTAGAACAGTCAATGTATGTGGTTGTAGTAGTCTAGATTGTACATATCCTGAGGGAAAAGGATCAAAGAAGTTAGTTGCTATTGTTTTATGCAGTAATTTTGTAATGCTAGCTGGTTTCACGCTACACAAAGAACCACAAAGCACCTCACAGAAACTCTTCCCATAACTAGCTCTACTGATTCTCACTATTCTTTACAACGTGATTCTGGAAAGAGATTGAGGAATTTTCACATAGTAATCCAAACAGCCCTACTGGCATGCTCATGTTCAGGAAAAAAGAAAAGTAGTTTTTTCTTTTAAAGTTTTTAAAAAGTTAAAAAACCAAAAGATCTTCCAGGAGCAAAATAGGACTGAATGAAAATTTCCAAGCCCAAATTAAAGATTTTTGGTCACAAAAGGGGAAGGGATAGGTGGCAAGAAATTAACTCTTTTCCCTTAAAAATCTCCTTCTTTAACCATACAAACAATGTGAACAGAAATTCAGATTTTTATTCTCATAGATCTGCCACTAAGGACTGATAACTTTTCAAAGAGACCACAAAGACCAACATTTCTTGGATATTTATATATATTAATATAGTCATCCATAAGAAGAGAAAAGAAGCTTGAAGATTTTTGGTGATACCATTTTCATCTGCTATGACTTTTTTTTCTTTTGGCTTGTCCAGAGTCTGCACTTTCCACATTTTAATAGCTCTTTTTTTAGTTAAGATTTCCACATCTTGTTCTGGTTGCTGGTCACTTTGCAGTTTTTCCGATTTCAAATCAGTTATCCCCTCCTTTACCTGTAATTTATGGACTTGATTACTTTTTAAACTAGTGGAATTAAAGCATATTTTCAGCAGTTTAAGGTATTCTGACTAAGGCCATTTTAAAGAATGCTGTGCCTTACTATGCCTTATCAGATGGTATTTTAATTCTTATTTCATATTTTGTACTCCAGATATTTTATACAGTCCTTAACTGTAATTCTAAAGTTGTCTGCATTTTAAAATCAAAATCCAATGCTATTCATTTGGGGGGAGAAAGGCCAATTTTTAGGATGAGGATTAGGTTAGTACTGCTTACAGCTCCATTATGGGCCAGTCATAAAAGACCTAACTTTTAAAGGGGAAAATGGTGCTTTTTTTTAACTCACTCATGAAAGGTCTGAGCATATAGTTTTGTGTAGTAGGACTCAGGGTCATTTCAGGATCAGAATTGAATGAATTGCTATTAGTCAAGGAAAAAACCCAGCTACTATTAAAACCTACCTCAAACTTTAAGGTTCAGCCTCTTTCTCATCTTCCATGTGAATATCCTTTACTTCACTACCTTGTGCAAGGAACTTGTACAAGTCTGAATTTTCTCCTGGTTTAGTCATTCACCATGTGATCCTTTCTAGAAGAAAAACCAGTACATAACTGGTGGGTCTGACTGTGACACCTTTAGTCACAAGTAATTGAGAAAAAATAAAATAAATATATATATACTCACACAAGCCTCAGATATATCTGTGAGGCTATAAAGCTAGATATAAATTTATGAAGCTAGATTTAAAAAAATGCATGCATAGCATCAATGAACAGTAATTGCAATATGTAACTACATGCACAAACACAATTAGACACAGAGACTTGAATGTGTAAATATTCTACTTGTTTATTCAGGAAGGGTTGCTCTAAATGAACAGCAAATAATAGCACATTTGTTTTGCAAGTGCAATTATGTTATGAATTTTGCCTCTGACTCATTAACCAGGCTTTGTTAAATGTTACAAGTCAAATTGCATTCATCCATATACTTTCGGTGTAATACTGAGTGTACTGATACATTTTAAAATGCAGCATTGGATTTTATATTTTTGTCCCTTTTTTTGCCCAAATTGTTATGTGAGAAAACTTGACAACCCATGTGTTGGGTTAGATGCTGGAGAAGGTCCAGAGAAGGGCAACAGAGGTGGGAAAGAGGGTGGAACACAAGGAGAGGCTGAGGGAGCTGGGGGAGCTCAGTGTGGAGAAAAGGAGGCTCAGGGGGGCTTTCTGTCTCCTTACAAGTCCCTGACAGGAGGTTATAAACAGGTGGGAATCAGCCTTCTTCTTCCAAGGAACAAGTGGTAGGAGGAGAAGAAATGGCCTCAAGTTGTGCCAAGAAAGGTTGTGATTGGTTATTAGAAAAAAAATCCTCACTGGAAGAGGGAACAGGTACTGTAACAGGGTGCCCAAGGAAGCGATGGAATCACCATCCCTGCAAGTGTGAACAATGCATGGATGTGACACCTGGGGACATGGTTTAGCGCTGAACATCGGTGGTGCTGGGTTAATGGTAGGATTCCATGATCTTCGATGTCTTTTCCAACCTGACTCTCTGATTCTGCATACAGAAGACACATAATTCGGATCTGGTTCTGGCCTAGAAAAAAGCAGTTGTTCCAGTGGAGCCACAGGGGATAAACCTGTCCCACACAATGGAGCAAATATGCACCATCTTCTTGAGTCCAAAAGTTCTCTGTACCTACAGAAGTGAGGTCAAGAGGTCAGGCTTTACTGTGATCTCTGCCAGTGACTGCAATGTGCATATCAGGTTTTATTGTGCCAAATGGGGGAACATTTCTTTTTTTTTTTTTTTTCCACTGTGTTCCTGATGAAAAAGTGAAAGCCACTGACTGTAAAGTATTACCTTAAGTCTAGCTGAGCTAGTGTCATAACCCCATCATTATGGGCATGCAGCCACCATGTAGAAAATACCAACAATTATATATCAAGTTCAGTTAATGAGAAAGAGGAAGAAAAGTCCTGCTTGGTTTTTCAAGATAGTTAGAAATCAAATTAGCTGCAGGGATACAACTTTATTTTGCAGGCAGAGGAAATACAGTGTCCATATGAACCAGATAAGGAGTACAATCCCAGAAAGAGTAACTCCAGCAAAGCACCTGTGCCTCATTCTTCTTACATGTATAATGCAGTGAATTTGAGAAAACCTCTCCATCCCACAGGATGATAATCTCAGAAAGTTCAAGAATGTTATTCAGACTGTATTCAAGCCCCAAGTTTGGGAGCACAGGACAATTTTAAATGACAAATTTACTGAACTGAGCTCTCTTGTCAGCGCTGTGAAACCAGCATTTTGCTGCCTTCAGTCACTGACTTAAATTGGAAGCCTAGGGAGAATAAAGAAGTCTAAAAAGGGGGCCAGATACAATGGTGAATCTAGTTTAACAAACTGAGAACATCACAAAGGCAACAGCTTACCTTTGCTCCCTTCCTTCTCCTAGAATGTTTTAAAAAAGAGAATGCTGGATGAGTTTTAGCAGCTTTTTGACCTTGAAAAGCTGTGTCCTAGATGTCACCTGGGAAAAAAAAGGTAATTTTACTTAGTTCAAAAAAAGCCCCTAGTGTGCTAGGCAAGCTTAGGCATCCTACAGACCTGCTGGCTTGGGTTTTCATTGTGAGCTTTTATTCTTAGGAATTAATAATTCTTGTACATTTGTTCAATCTTTTAGTAGTGACAGTCCTGAGTTGTGGAGCCAGAATTGTGAATCAGACCTGAAATGCATCTCATATGTGGTTAAAATAGGAGCCTTACTACTGCATTCAGAGTTATCAAATAGATGCGAAATTATTGAAAGAAAAATCAGAACCAAGTGTTTCCTGGCCTTATCTTGACAGATTAAATATGCACAGCCAGCAATTCTGAGCCACTGTGCTGCCCAATTCTATCAGTTCTTCATTATTTTCTTGGTCTAGTCTTTTTCAAAGACAAGTACAAAACAATTTTCTTCCTTTCCTTTTTCTTTCTGCCCTTTTTGCAAGGGCAAAACACTGTGTCCATTTAAAACCATGACACCAAATCCTGCCAGTAGAGGAAATCACACTGCTTTTCTTGTGAATGCCTTTAAACCTGTGCTGTCAAAAAATAGCCGGCAGAATTTGCTTTGAAACTGTATTTCCTCCTCCCTCTTCTTTCAGTAAGAATACTTACAGTACCTTTTGGAGAAGCAAAAACATGACATTTTGCACTTCTACTTGATAGATACAAGGGACAGCCATATGAAGAGATTAGGCAGTTGGATTTACTCCTTCAGAATGATGGAAATGATAATTATTTTGTATATAACAACTTGATGGCACTGAATTGTGTGTTGAAGCACTATACTGTGAAACGTAAACACCTTCCTGCTCTTTGGAGGAGAGAGGTCCCCAGTGCCTCTGTCCCTACCACAATGCTGAGCACTATAAACATCCTCACTGCATTTTAAGAGCATTTTGTCAGGTTCAGCTCTGCAGGAAAACACAGAATGCATGTAAGAAACTTTGAGATCTGGTTTAGAAAACCCAGGGGAGTAATCCCACAGCTCCTGCAGTTCACAGACATGTTTAAGTTGAACAGTGCTACAATCAATTGCTGCACGACTGTCAAAAAGAATCTGGGTTAGAAATACAGCCCACATGTCTGCCTTGCTCTGCCAAAGAGCAGTCAGAATAATGAGAGAGGAAAATGAAGACTCAGAACAGGCCTTAATCTGCTGACTGTACTCTTCCCTGATTGGTTTTCAGTGAGTTCTTGTTCTTACCTTCTGTGACTATTTGAAGGAGAAAACAGAAAAAAAAAAAAAAAAAAAGAGGAAAAAGAAAGGAAAGCAGCTTCCCAATGAAATCCTCACATACAGATTGTCCTTAAAAAAAATTGCATAAGAAAACTGATATTTAATAAATTATTAGAGAGATATGGCAGGTTTAATCAAGGGGCCTAGTACAGAATAGGCCTAATGCATATATGGCCTAGTACAGAATAAAGACCTCTGCTCTTTGAAGGACCACAAGATTGGGATCAATCCAAAAAGCCACCAAAGAAGTCAATGCTCCATGGGGGGCTATTGTGGCTCCAAGCCCTCTGGGTTTATGAGCTCTGCAGCACTCGTGTTCCTTGGCAGCTCCCAGCACACTGGATGCAGCAATTAGAGCTGATGTGGGAATGAGCAGGAGGCAGCAGCACACACCATGCCAAGCCCAGCATCTCAGCCTGCACTGTGCTGAGTCGGGATGCAGGAGAAAACTGAGAAAGTGCAGCACAGCAGAAGCTCTCAAGAACTTGTTGTCACTCAAGGTGACACATGAGACCTCCTGATTTTAATTGCAGTGTTCCATTGCCATTTTTAAACTTTACAACGAGTGATAGTGTTGGAGCTGGGGATGATCCCAATACTGAGATTCATTTTATTTTGGATGTCCCCACTTTTAGCCATTCACATTTTTGCTAGCTCAGTAAACTCACGTGAGAGCCAGTAGAGAGAAATGAGCATTTCTGTGGCACAGTACTCTGCTGGTATTTACATATTCACTCCAAAGAGAAATGAATTGTCTTCCATAAGTAGCTTTTTCATTCCTTAGAATACAAAACTAGACCATTAGCTCAGATGCTGATAACAAGGACATATGGTGATATAAATTATATGTCATGATATATCTAAATGATTTAACATTATTAAAACCCTAACCCAGGCACTTTATTTTCACACCTTTTTTACCAGTAAAACTTTCTCCTTCCCTCCCTAGACTAGTCCAGGAGGTTTTTTTCCTGTTAAGTATTCAGGCTGGGACTGCACCTGTGGGAAAATGACTGGGGTTATCATGTAAGAGAAGTGGAAAGTTGCAGACACAGTTATAACAGTATGGAAAACATAGGGGCAAATGTGGCTGCTACTCCCTGGATGGAATGCAGTCAGCATGCGTGACTACCCCCACAGAATAAAATCTAAAGGGGACTAAAGGGAGGAAACGGCAGAGTGGAGACACCAAAGTCAGGCTCTGCCAAAACTGCTGCACAGAAGGAAACTCAGTGGTGCTTTTAGCTGATAAACAGCACAGCAGCTGAAAAACAAGGGCCATGAAAGAGCATGTCTTGCTGTTGAGTCAGCAGCCATGGTGAATTTCCTCTCCTCAGGTGTAATACTGGCACAAATCTCCATCCCAAGCTTACCTCAGAGGTAATACTACCTCCAAGGCACAATCACCCCTCACAGACCACCATGTGTGGCCAAAGTCACCCAAGCTCCATCTAAATGTAAAGAAATAGTATAAAAGTGAGTAAAGAATGGGGAGAGATCAGGGAAGACTCCATTGTAATTCTCAGGATCAGTCAACAGGTGGAACCTGTCTTCTCCCCAGTAGGGATGCCTTGGGTAAGAGCTGTATTCTACACATGTTGAGTGATTGTCTCAGGCTAACTTTGACTTAGTGCTTTGAATAGGTTTTTGCTGTCAGGTATTATCCCAGGTAACCCTTGAACCTTAACCTGTCACAATTTTATTACTAATATTACCATAAACTGTTAGTATGAGTCTTCCGAGGGTGCTGGCAGTTGTTGGTAGCAGGTAACACAGTCACAGGAAGGTGTGGAGACCCAGGAGGAGGTGTCTCTGTTGGTGTGTGACCCTGCACCAGTCACTCAAACTGCCCTCTGAAGCCAGGAGGACGGCTCAATAAAGGGTGCCCACAATGGGGTGCTGACAGATTGCTTGGGTACAGGGGTCTCAGCTTTCCTGGGTGCCCACAGACTAATCAAACACTAAGGGCTTGAGGAAATATCCCCTTTTCACGTGACAGGACCACTTGGTTTCCCCATCATACATAATTTCCTAGCTCTGCTGTTTCTAGCCTCTTTCCACATATTCTTGCACTCTCATCTCTCTCTAATGTTATTCTGGTTACTACCTTCTCTGTAAGAGTTTATTTCAGAACATTTTGATTTTGTGGCCAAAAAAAACCCAAAAATAAAAAATTGACCAACAAAGCTCAAAAGGCAGTGCAGGATTTTATGTAATCCAGAACTATCCTGCACTATGGTCACTGCTGTACTTCCTTTACATTTCATAAACATTTCCAGAATGAAACAGCTTAGTGTCTTTTGATTGTAGATAATGACAACAACTGGTGCATAAGATTAATGTATATTCATGAGCAGAATTATAGCTGCGCATGAAAGCACTACATTAGTGCTTGGTAATCAACATCTGCTTTACCTTTTTTTTTTTAAAGTTAGCACAGTCACTAATCAAAGATAATTGCACCATTGCCATTTGAAATATTTATCACAAGTTCTGTAGTAGGGAGAACATGAAGTACGTTTTTTTTCTGCACAGTTACATACAATACTAACTAAAACTATGCCCATAACACTGTGTGTGGCTTTGCAAAGCTTCTTTATAGAGTTTTGGGATGGAAATAATAATTGTAAAGAAGTAATATTTTTTAATCTGACTACAACCTTCTACTTAAGAATCACGAGTTGATAATAAATATCAATAAACTATCTGCAGTAGGAAGCCCACTGAATATCCTCATAATGGTAAAACTAAGGCATAAAATGGAATAAGCTTTTGAAGAAGTAACAAAAGCAAGGACAGCATTCAGATCCTCTTGCTCTCACTCCTCAGATTTAGACAACCTTCTGAAAATAAGAATGAAAAGGAAGGATCCTTTCCATTCTTTTCAAGCTACAGACGGATATGAGTAATGTTTTCATTGTAGATGACTACATATTAATTCTATAAGAAGGATAGGTAAGAGGGCACCATAACAATAGTTCATTTAAAACTACAAAATACACAAATTCATACACAAAATTCACACACAAAATAAAAATGGAGGAAAGTTTCTAACTTCTTAAATTTAAATTTGAATTAGATAACATTTATGTCTGCTCAGATTAGATGGGTAATTTCTTAACAAAGAAAGTGACCTCAGCCTCTCCTCATAAGGCTTCTCCTCCAGACTCTTCACCATCCTCTTAGCTCTGCTTTGGACGCCCATGTATGTATTCTAAACATACACATATGTTTGTAAATTACTTAATTTGGCGTTAAAAATTACCCAAATATTAGTTATCTCTTATTTTGGGGGGATTTTTTAGCCTTTTTTAACTGAATGCAATAGTTTTCCATTTGCGTGAATCATCGTGTAATCATAAAAGATGAAAATTATAAACTCTTTATATTATCTATTGTACCAGGAAACCTTAAACTTCCACCAGCACTGAGATGGGATACACTGCATTTAAAGAGTCCCATCCATCAGTTTACAACAAAACTATTTTATCCTGTTAAAACCATCAGGCCAGGAGCTAGTCACTAGAGGTGTACAGTACTGCAGAGTGTCATTATGTCATAATGGTTTTATTGGCACAGCCCTGAGGCTCACATCACCTGGGCCCCTGCAAAATTCTGCTTCCAGTCCTGGCAGTCCTGCCACTTCTCTGTGGCTTTCTGGAGCAGTAAAATCAGTTCCATGCAATTTACTCGGGAAGGGTCATTCAGGACGGATCCTAAACCCAAGATGCTATCAACAATCTGTGAATCTTCTAGCACTTTTCAGATCAGTCCTGTTTGAACATCTAGCCATAAAATTAATTTGTGAGAACTGTGCTCCAACTCTGGTGCCTTACTCCACTTCCCATTCTGTGATCCTTTTTTTTACTAGCAATTCAAACTCCAATAAAACCCCAATGAAAGCCACAGCATGAAGTTTTGTCTAAAATGTGATGTGCTGCGTAGGTGCCTGTTCAGATTTCTCAGTGTCAGACCTTAGTTATTTTCACATTGACCATTAACAAGGCAGAGCAGTTTAACACCTTGGAAATCAATGGCTGGATGCAGCAAGAGCTCAAGGGCTGTCCATGGGCACAGCACGCTCCACGAGCTGCCCCACAGCCGTCCAGATGGGAACAGCCTGCACTCTGCTGCTCCAGGGCAGAGCCCTGCCACAGTTGCCAGGGCATGGACCTCATGCTGCCATCCACAGCGACTCTCCTTACCAGAGGGGCTCTGATTTAGAGGGTCCCTGCTTCTCCAGACACCATTTTTGACTGAAGGGCAGCCCTCACAAATCAAGGTTAAGCATCTTTCTGAATTCAGGTTTTAAGGCAAATTTTCACTGTGCTAATGCAGAATGAAAGAGGAGTCCACATCCTACTGCAGCATGGACTAAGAGGCATCTGTGTATCAACCAGTTGCCATATTTTGGCCATGGAGCCAGGTCTGGCTCCTCTACCAATGCCAGTAGAAAGATCTCTGCCACAGAAAGCTCCAGCAGGCAGCAATTGCAGCAATTACAAAGTCCTGCACACTCAGGGCCCACACAGAGCCCGCATTGGCTCAAAAGTGGCTGATACTGGGAAATGAGCATGGATGATGCATCAAATAGGCAGGAAACCAGTGAAGGGCTACAGTGCCCCACTGCATTGTTTTTTAGGATTAGTATCTTCTCCATCACATTTATGAGAACACAAAGCTCTCAGGTAGTCAGGAATACAACTGTAATATTTCCCAAAGACAACAATTAAAACATAATCAGCAATCACTGTTTGGAACAGAATAATCCTGAAAAATGCTTAGTTTGAAATCTGACTCTCAATAAAGTCTGAAATACTGTTGCTGCTTGAAGAATTATTAACAGAGAAAGTTTGTTTCTCTAGGCATCTTCTAGGCAACTTCTTCAGGTCTTAGAGAAGCTTTGCTTGTCTGCAGATATTGAGGTGGTCATGAGCACTGCTAAAAGAGATGAGAAATAGTCCTGAACTCCACTGCAGAGTAATAAACACATCAACATGCCACTTACAAGCAGAAATTACTGCAATCTCAGTGCTTGAAAATTAATGATGGGGGGAGGTGACATATGCACAGCCCCTGAAAACAGGGCAGGATTTTTATTGGCAGCATCCACTCATTTATGCTGCAAGTTCACACTCATATGCTTAAGAATTAGAGTCCATTAGGTGGGGGGGGGACAAAAGAATAATAATTTTCATTAATTGTCACAACATACTGGGTGTGGGGTGAAGAAGAATACACCACTTCTTTGTTTTCCGTAGAACAAATCCTCCCATTTCCATGAAAATGTGCTTAATCAAAAAACCCAAAAAACTGTGTGTTCAGAATCACATTAGCTGTGATTTAATAATACAGCTGCTCTGTGGATCTTCATGTCTCAAAAAAGGCTAAATCAGCTGCCTGCCAGTAAAAACTGGATTGGGAGCAACCCACAGATATGAATATACTATTGGTAGCCTCTGGGTGGGCTGGAGAGCCTCCCAGAGAGCCTTGAGGTAGTGGCAGACCATGGACAGCTGCATTTCCTGTTGCTGGTTAACCCCACAGGGATGTGTAAAGCCACAGGAGGTCCTGGGAGGTGTCCTGTTGGGAAGGGGAGGGGGCAGAATGGCACACAGCACTTCAGGAAAACCAGACTAAGAAACAGTAGGTCTTGGTTTCTGGATACATTGGAACTTGTTGAAGTTGATGACCCAGTCTGTCCAGTTTCATATCATGGGTAGGAAAAATAATGACTTTAAGTGATTAATTACACAGCCAATTGTGTTCATGCTGCACTATACATTGAAGATATCCTCCAAATGATATCTGGTGAAGTGGTATAGCACAACCTCTGGATCATAGCCATTGTTCTTCCTGGTTACTGCAAAAATTAATCCTCTTCTGGCTGGACAATCATTCAGAGCAGAAAAGCTTTTGGATCTACTCTTTCTAGCAGGACTGAAGTGAATTTCATGGGCTGAAGGAAGCTCTGATCAATTGTGCCAATTTTCTCACAACACCTTGCATATATGGTTATGTCTCAGTTAAATATAAGGTGTCTTGGTCCAATCAGTTTGGAATTTATTTTAAAAAATAGCCTGGAAGTGCAGGATCCCATGCATTAAACTAAGAGTGGTTTTGAATCAGGGACCCAATATATGCAGAACCAATACATTTTGCTTATAAACTGAAATGCTTTTTGCTATATCTCATATGCCATTTATGATGACACATAATTTATGGTGATACAAGCCACAGATATTAATTACTGCTAATTTTATGCACTGTCCAGAGTAATTTGGGTTGCACTGTTATCAAGCATTTCAAAGCTTCCACATTCTCCTAGAAGTCATACTCCCTGATGAAAGTTGTGGTTGTTCTGCCTGGAAAAGAGAAAGTTTCATGAGGACCTCACAGCAATGCTCCAGTACCCAAAGGGGCCTGCTGGGAAAGCAGACAGGGACCCTTCACCAGGAACTGCAGGGACAGGGCAAGGAGTAATGGATATAGACTGAAAGAGGAGAGATTTAGGCCAGGTCTTAGGAAGAAATAGTGTACTGTGAGGGTGGTGAGACACTGGAACAGGTTGCCACTCTGCTTCCCCTCATGCAGGGAGGGGTTGGGATTAGATGATCTTTAAGGTCCATTCCAACCCCTTAGAATTCTATGATACTATAATTTTTCATTAGCTTAGCATGCATTTCGAAGTGCAGTGAGCTGTTTCTGTTTTAGCATTTTGATTATGCAAGACCATAAGCTGCTTTATGAATTATATTATAAAAGCATTTTCATTTTTAAGGTGCAATTACATAGCAAATGTGAAATCAAATCAGAATGCTGGGGCTTGAAGTCAGATTAGCAGAAATACAGACATTTGTAAGAGAGATACCACCACCAGGGCCAAAAGCTGCAAACAGGTCCAAATCCTTGAAGTTAACTAAATGTCAGCAGTAAATTCAGCCACTGTTTGAAAAGGAATTTAATTGTTCTGTGTCTGATAGAAAAAGCTTTGTGGCTGCCTGTATGGCTGCTTCCTTACTCACATCACCAAGAATCCTTCATTCTCCATTTTCTTCATGCACAGACAAAAAAATCCTGACCTAGTTCTTTCCTGAAAGAAAGTTTGCTGCCCTTTGTGTGACATCTGATCCACTGAGGCGAGGAGAGAGCAGAGATGAAGAGTGAAAAGAATTAACAAAGCAATGTTCTTGCCGCTGAAAGGAGGGGTACTCTCCTGCTAGTCATCACAGAAATGGTGCAGGGAGGACAAGGGTTTCATTCTGAATGCAGAACAGCAATAATGTCAAGATCTATTAAAGTTTCTCTTGGAACAGGAAAATCTCACACAGAGAATCACTAACAGTCTCCCACTAGTGAGGGGCAACATCTCCACAACTTGGAATAAAATGCTTAAGTTTTTTGTACAAGTCTTACATTTTTTGAGGATAATTCTCCACACCTGTCATCCTGGCTTCTGGTAGCAAAGTCAAAGATTCTCAGAATAATACTTCAGAACACATTAAAGGAAGGAAGTATTATTAAGGAAATGCCCAACAACTGTAGTGTTAGACAGAAACAATTACAAAGAAAGTCAGAGTGAAACAGAAATGTGCAAAAGCACATCTTGATTCCCATTCCCAGTACCTGGAGCTCAGTTGTATCAATCTACCAGGAATACTGTGCCTAAAAATTCATAATTTGAGAGTTATTTACAATTTACAAAAATTCCAGGTGAGCAAAACCAGAGGAGTAATTCCAACCTTTTTAGTAGCTCCCATCAGAAGTGAGAAAAACAGAAAAGAGATGTTTGGCAAAGATGAGAAGAGGACATGGGAGTAGAAAGACAAAGTAATCTCTTTTGAGAGCCACTACATTTTTGGTAGTTAAGAATCTCTAATCCTTCTATATACATTAATCTCTTAAAGATACCTTAAAGAAGCAGCTTGAGTAGATGCTGAAAATGAACAAGTATGTTGGCCTTGTTTCAGCAGAGGACTAAGACCCACTAATATGAAGAAATATAGCCCCATGGTGTTTCTGTGACTGAACGTTTACAGTGACAGAAAGGATATAAAGCCTGAGGAGTTCTTTCCATCCTTCCTTTTTAGATTACTTTGTGGAAGCACAAAACTATAATCCTCTTCTTCAGAAGGACAAAAGGGAAACAAAGACAAATCTTTATTCCAACTCCCCACCTTTACTCCATACGCAGGAGCTATACTAATTTATTCCCTTGGCTTTGACCTTTCTGAAGGAAATAGTCTTATTTTGCTCCAACATTTATCACTGGGCCAAAATGTCAGCACTGTCAGTGGTGTTTTTTAACAGCACTTGTAACAATGGCTTGCATGCAATTCTGGAAATGGAGCTTCTGATATGCTGGTGGATACGGTATCTCCTCCTCAAGGGGCACAAACAAAATGGAATATCACAATCGCTTTTCCCCAGTACAAAGACACACACCTTGATTGGAAAAAAGGTCATGGAAGGCTTTTATTGCTAAATATATTATGTCTGTGAAGGCAGTAAAGGCAGCAGACAGCCAGCCTAAGTAGGTTTTCTTTACCAGTACTGTGATTCTGACAATTTCCCTACCTATTGGTTTTTCTTGCACTTTGTACTGATTTGTTCAATAATCTGAATGGCTGCCTTCATATGAACCACGGTGCATTATCAAGACTGCCTTGTTTTTTTCTTAATTCATTGTCTGAAGTCAGTACCACAATGAATCAATATACTGGATGTTCTGATGATAACAACACAGACTTCATCAACCAAAACAGGCATTTCCCATGTTAGCAGTCATCTTGCATACCACTTAATGAGGCACCTATTTTATGACCAGCAAAACACTTAACACTTATCTATTCTAATTGAGCTGTAAAAAGACTATGCTATATATATATATATATATATATATATATATATATATATACACACACACACACACATATAAGTATGTTTTGTGGTTTGTCACCATCAGTAACCTTGTCAATATACTGGTAATGTGGTGTTTTATTTATTTGCAAGTCAACAGAAAAGAATTTGAAGCAAAAATTGCTGCAAAGATTTAAAACAGGTAACAGAATTTGTCTCACAGGAAAAATGAAAGGGAAGAGATAAAGAAGCTGGGGACAAGGAAGGCGATATCAACCAGCCTGTTGTCTTCCCCATGTGAATTAATGAGGGATTATGATTGTTCTTAAAACATTTTATACCAGCTTGCTGGGTTACTGTAATTTTACCATTCTGCAATGGATTACCATTTCTTGAAGTGAGTGCCATACTGGAATCCACTCCTACTAACTTCACACTACTCTGACCAGAGTGACTCTCCCTGCAGTCAGATATGACAGCTTTAACCAGCTTCAGTCAGTTCCTCATGTTTGAACTTAGGCCAGACTCAATTGCTTACGGACCCACTGTCAGGGTCTATTTGTTGTCAAATGTTTTTGATATACATAATCATTCTAAGATTGAGGATGACTATGCTAAAATATATTGGATATATGTTCTATAACTTAAACGCTAGGAGATATAGCCTATTTTTAATCCTCAATCTCACCTCTTCCCTGGGTAGAGCATGTATTCTTCAATGTACAGAGTCCTCTAAAAATTAAAATCTACTGTCAGGCAAACAGATGCCTGGTGACTGACTGAGGGAAAAAGGTAAGAAAATAATTGAAGTTTGTATTGCAGTTTGCCACAGAGCATCAATAGAGAAATTAGAGTTATTTAAGCACTTTTGTGTACGGATAATTTTTATGTCACTGTTGTCTACAGGTTATGTTCTCAGGAGGGACATGTTTTAATCAATAAAGCCCCAGCATCACCAGGCAGTGTGGTAAGATTCGGCAGCATCTGCTTTTTTCAAGGTCCATGAGCATATTGCAAAAATATGCACTCCCTCTCCACTCCTCATCCCCACAATCTTGGTGTTACTGGGTCTTCCTGGGATGCCAACAACTTCTTTCAGCTATCAAAGTGCTCAAAGCAGGGCTGAAGTTAATAGCTCAGACCATACACACTGATGGATCTTAGTAAATTGATATGTTATTATTGCTTAATTTTGGTAAACATTCTTACGGGAAAGTAGTGTCTCAATTGCAGCCCATCTAAAATAAGCTCATTTATGCTAATGTCTTTCTCCTTGACACTCAGTAAATTCTTCCTAATGCATTAATTATGACTCCAGATAGACCAATGATTATTTCATATATGCTAATTAGGAATTATTTTATTCAGTCTGCCACACATATCAGTAAACAAGTGGAATGAATTCCCCACAGGGAGGATAAAAAGACAATGATTTTCCTTCCAATGAAGCTTAGAGAATTTACCCCACAAACAAGATACCATTAGAGAGAAATGAGGACTTGGAAAAATACACTTACAGGTGTGAGAGACACAAAAAATGAGTTCTTTCTTCATGATAGAATCAAGCAGATTCTTAGCTAATTCCTTAGCCAAAATCTCATTCTCAGTCAATGAGTTTTTACTATATGTGATTAGGAAGTGCAACCACCTTCTACAAAGTAAATAAAAATTACAATCAAATTAGTTCCATTTGTAGCAGAACAAATTGATACCCAAGAAAAGTATAATTTCAGCCCTAGTTCTGGAAGAGATAGAAGGCTGAAGAAAATGGTGTGACACATCACTGTCATTTGCACACATTGAATGTAAAGGTTAAAACTTGGTGTAGAGAAGTTTTTGCTACTAATAGTTGTGACTTTACTGCTCCTAAATCCCACAACTAAGTTCTACAACTGGATCATGTATACCTCTTGTTCATGACTGATGTATAACTAGTAAGGATGTCTCCAAAAAACATAATCTCAGGCTTAAAACCAACCAAAGAGAAACATAAAATGAATGATAAAAGTACCATCACTTAATATACTGTTATGCACAAACTCTTAGAACCTCATGACAAAAATGATAATATATTATAGGATGAAAGCTGGCAATTTTTATGTGCAGGTCAGATCTCTAATAATATATTTAGGGTTGAACTTGGAGAAAAATTTATTGTGTGTGGATATGACAATTTCTACTTGATTTTTCTTTTCATGTTTTATACCAAGTCAACTCTTTATAAGTTGACACACTCAGGGCCTAGAGTTCTGCTGAGTACATTCCAAAAACATGAATAAATATTATAGAAGACTGCAATCTAAATTCAACTATCAATTTTGATGCGTGAGCCAATCTACAAAAAAGTTTGATCTTCCAAAATCAGCTGTTTCTGTGTTTGAAAGTTGACCGGTTAATATAGATCTAACAGTAACTTGTAGAAATAGGAAAACATCAAAGTCTGAATGAACAGGCCACATATGGTTCAGAAACAAATAATTACTCTGAAGGCATCTACTTTTTCTAGATTTTTCTAGAAACTCTCTTTCAATTGTAAGCATAGACATATATATATAAATAAATAAATAAATAAATAAATATATATATATATATATATATATATATATATATATGTATGTAAGAAAGGCAAGTGAGAAATTGCCTTTGAGAAATCCACAGCTAATTCCATTGTGAAGCCTGTGACTGCAGAAATGGGATGAACTGCACTGTCCCCTAGGAGAGACACACACTATTGCCTGCAAGGAAACAAAGCACAAATATTTACCTTAATTATTCTAAAGTCTGGGAGTGTTGGTATGAAACCTGGGCCAGTTTCTAGAATCTAAAAAAGTGAATGTCCTCCTACAAAGATCCCAAGGAATATCAATGAACCTTATAACAAATTAATGCTGTCAGATGTACTTTCATGTGTTAGTTAGGCTGAAGAAAATGAAAGTATCTTTCCTTAGGCAGATGAATTGAAACTCTAAGTAACTACAAATTAATGTAAAATTAATTTCTTCTTAATACTTAAGAATATGTTGGTTCTGGATTTTATGTTTCACAGCAGTGAGAAGTTCACAAAAGCTTCCAAATTCAACTGGCAAATAAAATGTGAGTTATTTGTTGGTTTGGTGTTTGTTGTTTTATTAAGTTTTTTTATTTTCTGGTTTTTATTTTTTGGGACTTTTGATTAACTGAGACAGAAAATACAGTCCTGAAGATATGCCATCAAAAGCAAACATCCTTGTGTGAAATCATCCCTCTACATTTACACTACCATCATCACATTTTTTTTCAAGCCAGGCAACTCCTTACCATAGGGATCAGCAGGCATCCAAAGTTATTCCTAATCAAGGCTAGTGACTCTCTGAAACATTAAGGGGAAAAAGTCTAGGATTGTTAAAATTAACATCAGTCAGCTTAGACAGAAAATCCTTAACTGTCCAGTTAGATTACTCAGCCATTCAGACTTCATGCAGATAAGGGCTACTTACAGGCTTTTTAAACTCTGCTACAGCTCTAATGAATGCAGAATGGATGAGTTAGAAAAGCAAGCACCTTGGAAAAAAATACTAGAAAATGTAAATTCTGATTTCATTTATGTACTTCTGTGTATGGGGGCTGATATCCAGTTGAGTGGTTGCTGCAGTTTATGGAAAAGGTAATGAAACATCAGATGGGTACTGTTCAAGAGCATTACCCATAACGATCACATTGTAAGCTATTAGCAGTTTTAAATACATAAATATATTACAGCTAATGGGATATGGGTTTACAGCAACACAGCAAGGTTATTTTGCCACTATTTTTTAAAGAGAATAAATTGAAATACTAAGTTATCTACTTACTGTGTTGTTTAAAAGGGAGACCATTCCCTTAATGCTAATTTAAACAAAATTATGAAAAGTTAAACTTTTGTACAATGTATTGAAAATTGATTAAATTGCAATGATGGTCCCTTGCTGATAGTAGAGCAGTAGCACACTTTACTTGTCTTTCAATACACTACCTTAATATCCAGATATCTCTATCTCACAAAACATCAAATGAAACCCCATGGAAATCCAAATTTTTCCTGATTTTTAATATACAGAAGTAGGGGAAATTTTAATGAACTAAGTTTTTTTTTGTCCTTCACAGAAAATCAAAAGCCACAGGAAACCTTCATAATTTTATTTACATCTTCAACAACCATCTTCTCACTAGAAAATATCTTACATGGTTTTGTTAGTTTTCTAATTTTTTATATATTTTTGAAATAAAAGAAATTAAAGCAAATAGCTCAAGGTACATAATGACTTTATTAACACCTATTTAGCACTACTCATATTTGTTACTGGCTTCGTGGGAGGTAAGATGTCCCAGCAGGCTTTTTCACTATATGGACATGAAATCTTCACCCGTGAGGTTGATCCTGCAAGCACAATGACATCTGCTTGGAGGAACAGCCAGAGTGTGCAGGATAGGGATAGTTTGCTACTAACTCCACTATTCTCTGCAGCATTGCACACTTTTGGGGGTTTCACTATTCACTCAGGTTTGTTTTCTGTGTTTCTAACATACCATGATTAAATACAAGATGATCAAATCTGCACTTGCGGGATGGAGACAGGTGGATCTCTTCAGTCAGGCAAGGAAGACAGGAAGACAGCATATTAATGACACCAATTAATAAAAGCTTTTTAGTGCAACTCGGCTGAAGAGTCGATGTGAATGCAGGTTCCAACCCAAGTGTCATGTCTAAACCCATGACAGAAGAGTGCATCTCAATGTCTCACAGCTCACTGCTACACATAGAAGACTAATTTTGCTATCAGTGTTTTTGTCTTAGCAACTGGTTTTGAGCAGCTTTCTACTTTTCATAGGTTTCTTATGAATACAAAGAAGAAACTGATTTCCTGATCAAAATTTGCATTTATATTCTGGCAATCATCCCAGTTACTTTCATTTGTTTATGAAAATTCTTGTTCCACATCTAACATTTTCAAGAAATTGGTATCATTGTGCTCCTTATAATATTGCAGAGGGAGGGATCTGAAAATGCTTTGCTACATTTCAACTTACATTTGTTTAAAAGCACAGAATTTATTTTCAAGCCATTTAGGATTTGATTACTTGTTTGTGGGGGTGGAGAAGTAGTGCTGAGGCAGGAAGAGGAAGCAGTAAGTCAGGCACCTAATTTTCAGATCTGGGAATTATATTCTTTTCCAGTGGACAAAAGTTATCCTCTGGACAAGACTGACATCAATTACATGAGAAGTTTTAGAACTCTCATTAAAATGGGTGGTAGTTTTAATTACTTAATGCATAATTGCCCCACAACTAAGGCCAGTCATGTTTGTGGAGATGATGTCCACATGATGGAGGACCAATGGAGCACAGTACACTTTAGCCAACTCAACTAACTCCCAACACATCTCCTGCACTGAGGTGAGAGGAGCTCCTGCACTAAGGCCTCCTCCTGGCACCTTACTTGGAGAGGTCCTGGCAGGAACCAAGCCTCTATTCAGCTTTGATCTTTGGCATTGCATGAGCAGCACAACCACACTTTGATCGAAAGTGAGCTGGAGTCACATAAAAATGTCCGATGATCTCTTAGTAGTATCTACGAGAAGAGTGTGGATCTTGAGAAATATCTAGAAATGCAAGTCATACCACAGTACTCTTACGCTAGAATCTGTGCAAATCTAAAACCAAAAGATTTTTGGTATTCTAAAAATAAATTAGAAATATATGCAGGTAACACTGGAGAAGATTCAGTTTTGTAGTTTGTTTAGAAATATGTCTGTAATGTGTCGGTTTACGAGTAAAATATTTTAGTTTAAATTAAGTCAGAAAGAAAAATCAGGAAATGGAGAATGTAAAGAAAACCAGAGGAAGGCACTGTAGGAAGGATGAACTCTTTACCTTCATGCTTAGAAGCAGCCAGGAGAAAACAAACACACCCATTATTACATCTATTTACTGTAGTTGAAATAAAATACTTTATCTTGGTGATTGCATAATCAGAGATGCATTCCGTCCTGGAGCAGGGCTCCTCTGAAACTGAGCTGAAATCCACGCTGAGGTTCCCACCTGCAGGTGCAATGACACACTGATACGCTTCTCTCTTTCAGCTTACCACATCTCAGTCTCAACCTCATTAAATATCCAGTCTTAGGACTTTTCACATCCCATTAAGTTTATAAAATTGCATTTGATATTTCTTTAACACCGTTTCTACAGATATTATTTTGTTATATTTCATGACCAGTTCAGTAAAGTGGCTTTTTAAAAATCTCTTCTTTGGACTATTTTTCTCCTTAGGAGTTCTTTTCCCCACTTATATTTAGGAGTCAAGAAAATCCTACTTACCAGCAAAGCTGACCATTTTTTGGTCTCAGTGAAATAGAAAACAACATTGAAACAAAACTGATGTGATTCCTAACCAATATGGTTGAGAATTGAATTCCATTATATCCATGTGTGACAGCAAGAGCATTCAGCGCTCATGCAGAAAAAAACTGAAAAATAAATGTTCAGCAAATATAAATATTCTACATATTATGTAGAGCAAAATCAAAAGCCCACTGATTAGAAAGAGACTGCAGCAAACTGTAATCAAAGTTTTGATTTGAATTTTTTTTTTCTTTGGCTGTTTCAAAAGCTTCTTGATTCTCTAACATAATACTAGAAAATGTAACAAAAGGAAGCTCAATGGGCATCTGAAATTCTGGATTTGCTCTTCACCTTCTCTATCATTATTCCTAGAATTTCAGAGAATCGTATCCAGCTTGAATACATCCTCAGATTGCTTGGCAGAAATGCTGTGTGCCTACAAATCACCAAAGTGTGCTCGTCTGAACAGCACATCCTTGGGGAGACAGGAATGTGTGAGCCCTCCTGCTTCCCAACAGAATCAAAAACCTGAAAGAAAATTAGCTCAACATATAGAACTAATTCTAATCATTCATGTCTTTCACGCGTGTTAGTTGAGCATTCCCACTGCTCCACACCTGTGTTGATAATCACTACAAAGTATGATTTGAACATCAGACAGTGTTGTCATTAGAAAGTAATTAGTTTTAATTTGTTGTTAATGATAAAAGAACCAGCCATGCAGGTTTGTTTAAAACTCTGCATCTCTTGTACAATGATTTTTAGTTAGCCCCATTTTTATGACGCTATAAGACTACCATTCCTGATTACAGTACTCCTTTTTCATGCAGGTATTAATCTTTCACGGATAACGTGGCCTGTTTCTAATGAATGCCTTAAGCCTTAGAATAAAAGCACTCAATTTAGGTTCTTTAGAAATAGTGTCTCATTGTAACCACATAGGAGATTGATTAAATACCTTGCTGTCCAAATTACTTCGGAAAATTAATGGGCCCAATCGAAGTAAAAACCTCTATGTTCTTTTCTTGTAACAAAATAAGGACAACCTAAACGTAAAAAATTGCCAAGAAGATTATATAAGCAATCAGCTGCTAACAATGCTTTTCTAAATGAGCCAATGTATCAACATTATACAGAATTCAGGCTTTATTCAGGCTTCATTGGGAAGAGCAATTACACCAGAGAAATAATAGTAGAATTTTCTCTCTTGTTAATAAAGGGTAATAGTAGAATTTTGGAAGTTATCATGAAACCAGTGAGACATTTTCAAACTGAAAGACGGAAAATTTAGGTTAGATATACAGAAGAAATTCTTTACTGTGAGTGTGGTGACAGACTGAAACAGGCTGCCCAGAGAAGCTGTGGATGCCTCATCTGTTACAACCCACATTTAAGACAGAGCAACTAAGGTTCCCGTTAATAAATCTCTTGGGGTGAATTAGAGTGAAAAAACACTGAACGACCAGCATATATATGAAGAAGGTTAATTTTAAAACTATGTAATTGCAGTGGAAAGAATGTATGAGGCCATTTTGGTTATTTTCTACAGAAGTGTGAAAATTCATGAAGAAAATGCATAAGGAAAAGAAAAGAAAGTGAAGGAAAGGATAGTGGATAGTAGATAGTGGAGAGGAAAGATATCTGTGGATCTAGCAACAAGACCTGATGGTTGCAATTTCCATGTCTGTGGTCAGAGTGATGGTCACAGTCCTGATCTGTTGTGAGTGGGGGTCCACAAAACAAAAAGTTCACAGAGTTGTATACATTCAAGTTGGCAGTGCGAATGCCTAGGTCTTCCCCCATGGATTTTTCATGTCTGATGCAATTTTATTGGGCATGTGTAGCTCTCTGATGGAGAGTTTCTGAAAAGGGTTGTGGGGTGCTTTGGGGTCCTTGGTTGGTCCATAGCCCCCCCCAAAATATGACTGCTGTTGCCCCTGCTTCTTGCGACTGCACAGTCATGTGGTCACCACGGAGCTGAACAGGAGAATTGGCTCCAGAGAGGTGCTGCTCCACATTCCTACAGCCCCCAGCTTTCCAGGCACCTCCTGCTCTAGCTTGACTGCCTGAATGATCATAGGAGTTTGGGGCACAGCAATGCATTAACTCCTTACTGCCCAGCCTTCTACACCATCCCTGGCAGTGTTCAAGGCCAGGCTGGATGGGGCATTCAGTGCTGGATGGGGCATTCAGCAACCTGGTCTAGATAAAGGAACTACTGCACATGGCAGTGAGGTTGGAACCAGATGATCTTTATGGTCCCTTCAATTCAAAACATTCTAGAATTCTATGATTCCAAGACTTACAATTAGATAATTTCAGGTATTTTCAGAAGCAGACCATGGAAAAGCAGGAAAATGTAGAACCATTGCTTATTCCTATCCCAAATAGCTGGATGTGGATTTCA
This sequence comes from Motacilla alba alba, assembly GCF_015832195.1. NCBI lineage: Eukaryota > Metazoa > Chordata > Aves > Passeriformes > Motacillidae > Motacilla > Motacilla alba. The sequence goes on along the minus strand of NC_052020.1, from coordinate 1,984,149 downwards.
TGACTGGCATCAACATCAGCTTCTGAGCTTTCTTCTGCATATTACATGTGCCTAAGTATGCATGTGGGGAGATCATTTCACACTGCATTCTAACAAGAAAAAGCACATTTCACCTTACTGGAAGTGCACAGGAAAAACCCAACAACCTAGTGCTACCTCACTTCTTTATGGAGCATGCCTTTACATTATGTATTTTGGGGAGCAAAAAAAATATCTTTGTATTTATTTAGTATGTGATACATTTGGAGTTCCTTCAGATCCATTGATGCTACTGGACTGGAACTAATAACTAAAAACCTTAAGAAAGAACTGTCAGTAAAGTTGGTTGCTTGCAGAGAAAAGACTCCCATGAATTTGGAAGTATGTTTTAGATTATTTTTCTCTGTGCTCTTACTCACCTACATCTGAAAACAAATTGCTATGCTGACAGTCAAAAAAATAAAGCAATTAAAAGAGCAGAATTTAAGTTACTGCCAGTATCAGCGAAATTGCAGAAGAGTCTGAAGTTTAGGACCAAAAGATCTAAAAAGAGGTAAGTGACAGCAACATGCTCTGAATCAGGCATTTAAATGAATGACCAAACAAAGGCACTGAGTGAGGGCTCATAGTAAAATGCAGAACATTAGGACAATTTGCAGGAGATAAACCTGGAAGACATGCTGAAAGCCTTTCTAGAATATCCACCTTAAGATATGCCAACTTAGTAAAGGAAGACAGCTCTAGACAAAAGAATACAAGTTGGCTATATGTGGGTATGAACAGGGGAGCTCCACAAAGAGGTGACGAGAGCACCCCTTTAAATCTCAAAGCTCCAGGGTGCACAGGACCAACCTGGACAGAGAAGGCAGCTGGCTGGCATCGGCACAATATATATCCAGGGAGATGATGTGCACAACAGCATCTGCTGCTGTGGAGCCAAGCTGAGTCATCACTACAACTGGCTTTCCCTCTTACCATATATACTACATTCTGTCCCTCTGGCGAAATTAAAAACCAGTCTCCCACTCCCACAGTTGAACAGGTTGTTGTGTTTAAATTACATCCATTAATGTCAGTATTCCAGTCTGCAGAAGTCTACACAACAGCTCATTACAACTTTCCAAATTTCGTAACAAACCCAAGAATTATATCCTGAAGATTTCCTCTCTTAAAACATGCTGGCAGAAAATGCAATATTCAAACTATCCTAACATTGTGTCAAGTAAAAATTGTGAACTTTTCCTTCCTTGAAAGAAAGCATTGCTATGTTTAAAATGTTATATTTTCTCCAACAGCCCATCTCTAATGTGAAAATTAATGTGCCCCTGCCTGAGACCCTCTGCAATAACATTGAATGCATTAAAAATTGCTGCTTCTATTTGATACTGATTAGTTGGCTTTTAAAGTATAACCTGGCCAGCCACAAATTACATTTTATTGATTTACATTTTTTATTACATTTTATGTAACGTAAAATTAATTTCCAAATAATTATCTGGTTAGCAAACATTCTCGCTAATTTGAGAATTTGAAAAAGGGCTCCTGTGAATTAACATAGGAGAAAGTGTAGGACGGACTTCAAAAGTGTGGTAGCTGCCAGAAGTACTTCACTAGTGTGGCAACACTGATGGCTAAGCCTAAAAGCCTCATCATGTACCAAAGCATCTCAACAGCTAAAACCACCACAGAAACTAGTGCTTTTTATCACAATTATTTAAGAAAAAAATACATTTTGCCTAAAAAAATAATAGGCTTCATGGCTTTCCAAAAGGAAATGAAAGAAGTATTCTAATGACTGACTTGATTTGATTCTATATTTTTTTAGAAATGATGTGAAGGAATGACTAGCTAGAAGGTGTTGGGAAGAGGGTAGATCTGTCTCTGAATATTTCCATTAATCTGGCATATTTTTAATACAACTGAATAATGAAAAAATTAAGAATAATAAAAATTTTGCAGCTTCAAATACATTTCCTTATTCCTTTCAAATGAAGTAATAATGAAGAAGAGTCACAATGTGAAATTGTGTGGGCCTAGGATCTCTGAGTCATCTTTAATCTGTTGTAATTTTGAACTAGACTGATGAATAATCAGTAATTTAGAACTAACTGAAATTTCGACGGATAAAATAAATTTGACAGAGTCATTCTCAGTTTTTACTGGCTTCATAGAATCATTTTCACAGCCTACAGTCCACAGTCCTGTGACCTACATCTATTCCACCAGAGAAGCTCCAAGCTCATGGACCTTTACCTTGATGGGGGGGCAGTCATGCCCAAGGGTGGCCTCTTTGCGGTCAGGCAGGCAGTGGTGCAAAGCCCAAAGCACGCTCCTCTCCTGAGCAGGGATCTCCAACAGCAGCCAGGACAGCTGAGCCCAGCCCTTCCTGCAGTCAGGCAGTACTGACACAGAGGTCTTGCTGCAGTTCAACTCATCTTGGTAGAAAATCCAGTTTCTTCTTTCATCTAAAATGAGACTTTGTCACAAGAAAAGGGAAGTGCTATGTAATTACTGCTGCTGCCTCATTTTTTATATAGTTTTATATCTAGACTGGCACCTTTCCATGACTGCTCTAGAGGTACAAGTCAAAGTCGACCGAGTCCTTAGGGAAGTTACAGGGGCTTCTGTTCAGCTCTAAAATTAAATGAAATGCAGCATCACTTTTTACAACAAAGCACCAGCTGGATGGGGCTGAAGAAGTTCTTTAGTGTATGTTGCCTAACAGCTCTTGTCATAAATGTTAGATCATTAACTTTAAAACTAAGAAAAAATAAATGTAAAAGGAAAAGAAAATGGTTATTATTTTAGAATTACTTTTAAAAGATATCCTCATGCTGGCATGAAGATCTTGGAAAAGTAGTGAGTACTGTTTCCCAGTTTTAAAATTATTGAACCACTGTGAAGACAGCAATTATTGAAGCAATGTGAAAACACATGCCTGGAGAAGCTGTGAATTCTCTGTCTCTGGAAATGCTCAAGGTCAGTCAGGACAGGGCACTGAGCAACCTGGTCTAGTGTAACATTTCCCTGTCTATGCCAGGGATTTGGAACAAGATGATCTTCCAACCCAAACCATACCAAGATTCAATGAAGATCTGGGCCTGGTGAACTCAGCAAGTAGGAACATGCCTGTTGGGTGCTGCCTCTGAGGGGGTAGCAAAGGCACATGTTGTCTACACACTGAGCTGCTGAGCTTGCTGCCCCAACAATCATATTGATGCCAGAATGATTTTTCTTTTATATTTCCTTCACATATATTCACAGCTCCATTGCTGGGCAGTTATATAGCCCGTAGCTAGCCCCTGCACCTCGCTCTACCCTGATAGGTAGAAAGACAAAACACATTCCAGAGGCTCCAAGCCAGGACATCCAAGGCCCCTCACCTATCTTGGTTCTTCCTGGGAGCCAAGGTTGAAATCAGCTCTTTGAGATACATTTCACAAACAAAGTTAGTTCCTATCTAAATGGAGGCTACAGTAAGAGGTGGAACCAAAAGGGGGAATTACCTCACCACTTATGTCGGTAATAGGGGATTTTTGTCAATTCTGCTAATTTGCTAAACTTATAAAACTGTATTCACCCTACACAGGGGTGGACACTTTCCATATCTGCCCCTTGGTGGCCTCCAAGAAAGACCTGCCTTTATATACCTCCTACACCAATATTGTCTCCAAAGTGTGTTGCTCTATTTCTAGGCCTTTAAGGCATCAATATTTAGTCTGCATCCAGAGGCTCAGCAGGGCCTGTAACTGAGTACTAGTACCCAGACTGAATAACAAAGAACAGCACCATCCTTGGTTGTGCCTGGCTTGTCCCCTCTCTTGGCACAAGAACACCTTGCATTTGAGTGCTAAATTTACCATCTGTGGGCTATGCTGATGGATGATGGAGCCCAACACTGACCATCCAAAGCTGCTACCAAACTGGAAGAGACCTGTCCAGACTCTCTGCACTCCAAAGATTTTCATTTAGAGCTCTCAGCATATGCCTCTCCTGGAGCCCCGAGGTCTCCAAAGGTCTGCGGCTGAGCACAGGGCTATGCCCGAGCAGTGTGGATGCACTCTGAATCCACAGTAGAGCTTTGGGCTGCAACACAGCCTCAGGATGGTGCTCAAATATAAATCCCACCAGACTGCAGCGACATAAATGAACTCTTCAGTAGTATGTGAAGGAAAAGCAATCAATCTGAATGTTCAGCAGCTGTTCACAGAATCAAATATCCAGAGAGGGCTTGAAGTACAACATCTGAGAAGATTTTGTAAATGAGGAGAGCACAACATCTACTTGCAAATGCCAGTAAAGCATTCCCATCCATTTGATTATATCTGATACTCTAGAAATGTTTCAAGTCTGTTGCTCACAGAAGTGGTTCTATTTTTTGTAAGAACAAGAGAAATAATCTGTGTTATTTTTTCTGTGTTGTATCAAATTATTTTAAAATGGCGTAGCAGTTTTTCATGCTCAGTCCTATCTGAATTTTGTTATGCTTTGATTTATTTTAGCAAAATCAGCTTTGTGATAATACTGTCTATTTTTTTTTCTTTTATAAAACTGATTTTAATGTACTCATTTTCTTCAGAGCCTCGTAAAATTAATTACTAAACAAATTAAATCTCTCTCCCACCCAGTATCTGATCTAGTTTGGAGCTGTCCATGGTATGGCACTAACTGAAGTGACCTTCTTGAGCGATTAACTTCTCATTAGCTGGTTATGAGGGACAGGAGCCCCCCCAGGAAATAAGAAGAGTGTTGGGAGGGTATGTCTTTTGGTTTGATGATTCCACTTGCACTATTTTTATCCCTGAGGCACACCAAGATTGTAAGGGGCATACACTGTTTTTCAGAGTGCCACAACAAAATGTTCACAGCTGCAGTTTAATATTGGGCTTCAATACTTTATTCTGGATATTCTGGAATAATGTCTGATATCTTCTGGCACAGGGAAGGAATAGCAAATTATATACAGCTTCTTCATGCCCAGAATGCTCCCAAAAAGCTCAGAGGATAGTTTGACAGAAACTACATGATATTAGTCTATTTTTTAACATGGGAAATTAGCGTTCAAGTTAATAATGTATTGCTGTCTGATGTCACGTGATTTGTGTTTGTTACTAACACTGTCTTGTCAACAAATGTCATAAGGCACAGAGATAAGGAGCCATGCAGGCCACCTGAATTAGAATTGGACAACAAATGTAATAGAAAAACCCTGAATCCCATTTGTAAGATACAGGACGACCACCAGACAGGGTTCAGGCAGTAAGCCAACAGCAGAATTCAAATGGTGAGAACAAGTGTGAGAGGCTCTCACTGATATCTTCCCTTATTCACCCACAAAGTTCCAGGGGGTAATCTCAGCTCAGGGTTGGTACTAAGGACAACCCAAAGTCTGAGAGCCAGGGAATCCTCCTGCCCAGCCTCCTGGAGGGACTTCAGTACACTATCCCAAAAACACAAGCAACCAATCTTCAGGATGCGTGAACCTTCCTCCTTGGGAGCAGGAGTAAACCTGCTGCATGAGTGGAAATACACATTGCAAGATGTCAGGAAGACTATGGTAGCATGATACAGCCCATCACAGAAGTCATTGCTAGTAGACACCAAAGCCATAAGTGAACAGGGACCCCAGCCTATGAAACAGATTCACAAATGAGGAGCTGAAAAAGAGCCCTAAGCACAGCAGGCAGCATTGTGGCCAGAGGCAGGTGCAGAACAGGAGCTCAGAGACAGCAGCTGAGTGACTGTCATGCTCAGGGAGCTGCAAGGGCCAACCAGACCTGAATGCTGTTGCCAATGGCCAGACAGCTAACAGATGGACAGAGACACAGCAAGCCAGTGTACAAAAATCCTAGCCATCAAGCCATCAAAACAACCAAAGAAACCTCACTGACCAAAAAATCCCCAAAGCAAGCCCAAAAATGAACAGTGAAGAGATGCTGCAGAGTCCATGTTTCATACTTGCAGGCAGGCTAAATGGTAACATGTCAGGGCCTGTTTTCTATCATTATCTACTCTGTTGTAAAGGACACAACTCAGAGAAAGGGAGGATTCCAGGCCATGATGAGGGCACTTGGCATTCTAGGGCAGATGGCAATGTAGATGCAACTACAGAGGACAAATGAGAAACCTCCCAAAAAAGAAAAGCGGTGCTGAGAAAATCCTTCATCAAATTTGAGAACACAGATGTGAAGCTGGATGTTTGCTTCAAGAGCCACTATGCTGGAAGGACAGCGAAGACAGTGAGGACTCAGTGGTCCAGCCACAGACTAAACCTTTGCAATCCCTTGCAATACAACCCTCTGGGTAAAGCAGCTGAGCAAATATTAGGAAAAATAAGGCAACCGTGCTTGTTTAAAACAAAGAGATTGCAACAAGAGTGGAATTTGGAGGGACTAGCAGAGTAACAAAAGGTTTGGAATGGACACCATGAAGTCCATCTGCTGCCATTAGGTTTGACTGCTAGCTGCTGTTGACTAATTTACAAAAAGTTCCATCATTAAGTAGTTAGTTTAGATTTAGATACATGCAGTCCTTTCAGTTTATTATCTAATGTGAAACACTCAGAACAGCAGACACAAACAGAAATGTTATGTTCCCTACAGCTCACAAAATCAAATGCCTTTCAGTTCCAGGCTTTAATTTATAGTCTTTCTTCCAGGTGGTGGCAAGGCACAGATCCAAAGTACAGTATGGCTTACACCAGATGTTGGCACTCATGCAAGCCTAATTTTGGCAAGCAGGGGAAGAGTCAGGGCTCTGAGATGCCGTGGCAGCCATTCTGGTGTTGGCTTGGTGCCTTGAGAGCATGGCAGAATTTCATGTGTGTGTGTCAACTCCAGCTACTTTTCCCAGTTATTTTATGTTCTTTAAAGCAAAGCAACTCTCCAGCTGTTCTAGTGTGGAGAAGCAAACTTTAAGCAACCTAATGAGTGTATCTGATACAGAAATACGTAGAAATGTTTGAACTTGCAGAGTCTGAAACTCTGTCTCTGCATATCAACACATTGTGCACTTCAGCCTTATTCAGATGGGCAGCAATTTAGATGATAATGATGATGTTTTAATTATAAGTATTTCTAATTTTGGCTTTTATTGAGTGCAGTATTGAGTCAAGACAGAACTTGAACATTTGTACAACAAAATCAACTTAAACAGTACTATAAACTCCAAATAGTTGGCCTATCAAAAACCCACAAGAAATAATGCTCAATTAGTGCTGATATTTGTTAGCAGCATCATGAAAAAGCAGCTTCAGATTACAAGCCGAAGTGAGCAAATTCAAATGCTAAACACAGATCATGTGCTGCTTTATTGTTTGGTCATTCCCTCTTGAGCATCCTGGATTGAATAGAGCAACTTCAATTCAGCCATGGCTGACACGAAGCTAAATAGTATTGCACTGCTACAAAAAAAGTAGGAGAAAAAGCAAGCAAAGAATCATAAAAAGAAGAGCTGAACCAACATTCCTCTAATTCAGAGCTGAGAGAACAGAGAGTAAGAAATGAAAGACTACCTGCTAAGGGATCCCTGTAAGGGATAGAGAACTAAATAAAGGCATTACATGGACATATGGCAAGGGCAACTGCAAGGCATGCCTGAAGCCTGGGTAAGCATCCAGGTGATACCACGGCAGGAGGACATGTTCTGTTGGTCTGTTAAATTTTGGTGCTGTAATCCTCACTGAAACTTTGTTATCACTGGTAGAGATGCCTTAATTTAACTTTAGTTTAATATAACTCTAATTTCAATAGGATTATAAGGGGATTGGCTCTCTAGAAAAAAATATGGAGGGGAATTAAGGTACTTCTGAGAGAAATCTTCATCTAATGTGTCCTAGTTAGCAGAAAAGACGCATACCCTCTTTCAGACATGTAAAAAGCCTTTTCCTGGGGCTACATGGCAATGATTCAGGAACACAGACAAATCTTTTCATATCACTGGATATGCCTTGCATTTTAATCACTTGACAGAGAAGACAGCCAGGGGCCTGAACCCAGGAAGAGACAAAGTGTGGTGTGGGGCTTTATTTGGCTCATTGGTCATGGATTAGCTACCCAAGGTGAAAAAATATTCCAATAAGAGATCAGATAATGCCACTAACACCAGTTCTGTTTCCAGGTACATCAGAATTTAGCCTCAATTTAAGTCAGCAGTATAGCTCCATAGTTACCCTGGTCTAACTCAGTGAATCATTGGCTTTGTTACCAGGGAAACTGGCTGCTGGGAAAGGGTTGAGGTTTAGGATGAATATTCTCTGTTGTGGACAAGAAATAGATGTAATATTGGAATAGTGTGCATGGGTTGACAGTGGCCAGTACTTTCATCTTTGAAACCCTCCTGAATTCAACTCCCTCTCTGATGATGACCAAGATGATGAAATGAACACTTTAGCTAAAAGCCACCTATGACAACTGTTGTATTAGCAAGTGTACATAACTTTACAAATGACCTTAAAAATCACCAGTACCAGACATCACAGTGTTTTATCTGCAGTGAGCACTACTGCTGGATGCTCAAGGTATCTTAGCTACCAATTCTAAGATTAGTTTTGAGTACACCACATCATTGTTTATCCAGCATATTTGATATCAAGTAACAGATCTCCATGCATTTATCTGTCTTTTTTAAAAGATTTTTAAATTAAGGCTCCTAAGGAATCCCTTTAAGAAGAAATTTGTTCACAAAAACCCTACTAAAGGGTCCTTCATAGCAACAAGTTCAAATGAGGTGATGGTGGCAGGCTGAGAGCAGCATACATTCTTTCCTATCTTCCTCTGCCTTTTCACTGCTGTTGACCTCTCTCTGAGAGGCACATGGATACCTTGCCCATACCTTTACCTTGTGTACAGCACACAAAACCAGGTCACCCAAAACACCTGACCTGGACAGTCTTGCTCCATGGAGGTAGTGAAAGCCCATCTGAACTCGTGAGAGCTAGAAAAATCAGAAGCTTAAAGATAAGTGCATAAATAACCTCTAAGTAAACACTAGGGATATTTTAAATCCATATCAGGGATGTAGGCACTACTTTTAGTAAGACAATTATAACAGCAAGGATTTTGAAAGGACACTGATGGATTTAGGAGCTCCTTATATTTGTCCATTAAGTCACCCAGAGCATTTAAACACATTAATGTTCATAGCTCATATATCAAGTCATATTTGTTGAACATGTTTCTGTTTTATGCTTGTGAAGTGCGTGCACATAGAACAAAAACAGTTTTGAAACTCTGTCATTTCAACAATATGCACTAGGTTTTTTTCCCACTATGTTTCAAAAAGGAGTCTACAAAACACAGAGGTCCATTGAAGTGCTTAGTGTCTCTAAACAAGAAAGACAAACCCCCCTCTATATATAATTTCAGCCTCTAAACACTTAAGAGAAAACAACAGGAAAGGAAACAAATCCATGCCTGTGTGCTGGATTCAGGGGCACATCTGTAGGAGTGTGTGCACACTGTGAAGCACCTACTTCATTTAATTAGATGGATGTCTGTACTAGCAAACTATTTCTACCTGTAAAAATTACAGAAGCCTTTGATCTACAATTCCAAGCAAAGGGGAAACAAGCTTATTACCTGCCCAGACATTTCCCACTCTGTCCTATGCTCTCCACAAAGGCCCCAGTGTTGTCAGCCCTTTGGAAAAGGAATATACCTAGGTTGCAGGAGAGAGAATTATGAAGAGCATTCCTCAGAAGGCAGTTTATCAACAGATGGCTTGTGGGGCTTGCAGCCCATGCATGATTTATTTCCCCATGAATCTGTCAAGAATTGGTCTCCCCAAATCCCCTGGGAATCAGCTTTCTCAGGTAAAAAAATCCAGGCATTCAATTTTTGTCCTTAATGGACCAATAGCCATGTCTAGTGCTGTTAATTCTTATGTTCAAAAAGGCTCAATTTCTTTAAAAACATGAATATGCCCCAGTGCTACCTAAAAAAAGATCCTCTATTCCAGGAAGCAAATGCCAAAAAGAGGATGCCAGGAAAGTACTTCAAAACAAGGAAATTACACTGTACTTCAAGTCTATTCCCTATTTCCAGATCAACAGATCATCTCTGCACACATATTGAATTTCTTGGTGTATTTCTCTTCCCTGAAAACCCCCACTTCCTATTGTTCCCACATGAAGTTTTAGCATCCCCAAACCAATGAGCCTGCCAGCTACCATCTGACACCATCAATACAGGCATAAAAGAATTTATACTGACACTGCTAGTGAAAGGGATTGACAAATAGCAGCTCTTCAGCTGCTAAAACAAGAACATGAAAGGAGGTTGATTTAAATAGATTTCTATCACATGCAATTGAAAGAAATCAAGGGTTCTGAACAACAAGAATGACTCTTTCAAAGCAACACTGAGAAGACAGGCTAAGCTCTAGCTGTCTAAAAGTTACATGCCTAATCTAAATTATTATCATTTCTTTATGCTATAGCTATAGATAGGAATACGTAGCAAGGCAACTTGCTCCAGATGACAAGCCAAACCCTCCCTATGATAGCTGTTTTCTTGGAAATTAACAGAACATTAACAGGAGCATATCTGTTCTCTTTAACTATTTGCTTCATTCATTGAAAAAAAAGAAAACCTTAATTGCATAAATTAATTCCTAAATTCCTAAAATATATAAGAAAATAACAAAATTGTATCCTATTAAAACATTCCTGAAAACACCTCTCAAAAAACTATTGGATAAACCACTGGATTATCAGAAGGATAAATTTCAGACAAAACCCACATAATTATTATTTATCTTGTTGCTAAAAGAAACGTCTGACATCAGGAGTTTTTCTTTGAAAGGAAGATTACCCTTGGTTACTAAAGGAGAAATTTTATCACTAGAAGCCCACTGCTGGAGTAATGTTCATAATACCTTCACCCCTAAATGGGCTCCCTTGAGTAATGCTACAGAACAGCTGGCTTCCCAGAAATATGATAGTATCTTCTACTATTTAATTGGGCCCCTGAACTTGGTGGAACATTCAGGAGAGGTTGTCCAGGTGCAGGTTATTTGCAGTCTAGGATCTATATATTTATACACAGCATTGGGTTTTCCTACATAGGTTTTTATTTCTAATTACTCTCTTCGCCTTGATAGATATTTGCAACTCTTTTTACAGCAGTTTTGCAAAAAGCCACATTACAGCTGAATGTAAATCATCACACAAAATCAGAATCCTGGTTACTTCACACTGGAATAAATGAAATAATTTTTCTCAACAGTTAGGCTAACATGTTATAACTCTCAGCACTTCAATTCTTTTCCATCTTTCAAAACTATGGCAGTAAAAAAAATGTCAGAAAAAAAATATTTTCTTTGATATACAGGGTCATTTCACCAGACAGTGACAAATGTCTCAAAGGATGTAACATACAGATCACCTCAATACAAGGGAGGCTCAATGTCCTTTTGCTTTGTTTCTATTTACCAAAGAGATTTCAAGATAAATGTATACCTTAAAAAATTGGCTTATGCTGTCTATATACTCACATTTGTAGGAACACAATTGTTGTCATGCACATCTTAAAAAACACTTTGCTGATTAACACAAAAGTACAGAATCTGGGGTTATAGTCTGTTTATGCAGAAAACGGACTACCTCAGGTGACAGCAGAAAAGCCACCATACTTGGAAATAAAATAAATACCGGGATAGCCGGTGCACTTTCCATTAGAGATAAATGCCAGTTTTTATGCCTGTATGGAAAAAAACCCCACCTACATTCATCACAGCAGTGGGTGCAGTTCAATCTGCAGTTACACAATTTTAAATTAATATTTACTTTTCTAAAGCCAGTGTAATTCTGCTGACAAAGTGGCCTGAAAGAGTAGTTCAGCTGATTTCTCAACTGATCTGGATCCCATGGGTCAGATCCATTGTGTGCATGCTAGTTATCTCCCAGGTGCCAAGCAGCAGCAGAGAAATCAGTCAACCTCCTGGGGTCATGGAGATGCGGCACACCCTGGGTAAAGATGGCATGAATGTATGAGCCAGACATCCCTCCTCCAGGTGGCTGGGTCATCCAGGTGGGTGACCTCAGGCCCTCACGTCTCCTTCCACATTAGAAAGCTTTGTTTATTTATACAAGATTCTTACTGCACCACTGTGGCTGGAGCTCCCTTCCCTCAGCCTGGCCAGTCACGTGCACCAAGCTCTAATTAGCTCTTTTCTAGGATCGTACAAGAGGCTATTGCAATACTGATCAGGTTTACAGGCTGTCTGTACTTTGCAGGAATGAGTTGGTAAGATATTTTTATTGCCTTTATGTAACAATAACCAAGTGCTGAACTCTAACTGACAGACTGTTCAAGGTTTTTCTGTCTGCACTTTCAGTGCCCACACCAGCTCAGATTCCTCCTTCTCACTCATCTTTTACACCTTGGATTCATCACTTCTAGTCTCTTTCCCCAAAAAAACTCCCTAGCATCTCTTTTCTGACCCAAAACAGAGCTGCAAAGAGAACTACCTACTCCATGATCAGCAGAACCCTAACCACTTCTTCTCCATGCTGGTGCTTTTTCTTCTGAAACCAATGGGACTTATTAGCTGAAGACAGATTTCATGACCTCCTTGTCCCAGTCAATACATTTTAAAAATGAAGTCAGACATCTACCTCATTACAACCCATACTCTCTAAGGAGCACTGCAGCCAGCTCTGGGCTTCCAGCACAGGAATAACAAGGGGCTGCTGGAGTCAGTCCAGAGGAGGCCACCACAATGAGCAGAAGGATGAAGCACCTCTCCCATAAGGAAAGGCTAAGACAATTGGGTTTGTGCCACCTGGAGAAGAGGCTTTGGGGCAACCTCATTGTGGCCTTCTAGAACTTGAAGGGAGCCTTCAAGAAAGATGGAGAGAGACTTTTTACAAGGGTAGTGACAAGGGGGAATGGATTCAGACTAAAAGACAGTAAGTTTAGTTTACATATTAGGAATGAGGAAGAAATTCTTTACTCTGAGGGTGATAAGACACTAGAACAGGATGTCCAGAGAAGCTGTGGATGCCCCATCCCTGGAAGTGTTCAAGGCTAGGCTGGGTACTCACTAGGGATATATGATTTGGCATTACATATCTTGATACATTATGAAAATTACTTAAGACTCTTGATAATGACAAAGAAAACACACTAAGCTTTGGAAAAAGAAATATGTATCTGTAATGATCCTAGTTATAAACCATTCAAGATATATCACTACCTACACAGGTGCTAGGCAAGTATCACCTTCTGTAACTCCACCAAACAGATGTCAGTGTCAGGTTTCTTTCTACTAATAAGTTTAATACTAAGTGTCCTTATGATATTAGCATATAAACTGCGTGTGACCCTTGTACAGATCAAACACATATGCACAGAAGTATTCAACAATAGTGTTTGTTTACAGTACAAAATTAATTCAGTTAAATCTCAAAGCTTAAATGTATGCAAAGTCACTCAAGAATAAATAATTTATCCTATATTTTTCAAAAAGTGCTAAATTTTTGGCTAAAAGAACCCAAAACCAAGAGCTTTATAAGAAAACTGAATTTTGATTCAAAAAATACTTTATGTGAGAGACAAACAGGCTCCCTAATTTTCTGTTTGGCTGAGCCATGAAAAATGACAGATCCTAACCACAATGAATCACAGAGCTGCAGTTTAGATACCACAGGAAAAGAAACAAACTTATCTCGCATGACCAGCAGCACATTTTTTAAGGTGTAATAACAACCATGCATATAAATTATTACTTTCTCTAATTCATCACACCCAAAATCATGAAGAACATCAGAGATGTTCTTCTATTGCATTTCCACTTTCAGGCACCAGAGGAATGAAGCCTTTGCGCAATGCCTATCACATCTGGAAAGGTGGGGCAAAAAGGATTCTTCCAAATTGAAAATTCAGAAAGCCAGCTAAGTGTTAAAACTTAGTATTCTAGATTTTAGAATGTCAAGTAAGGTGCTAAGGAATTTACTACACGGCATGTGACCAGTACCTGGTTTAGAAGTTGTTCACATACACGTCTCTGACAATATTAATGATCCTAGCTGTGTCAAAAGTGTGCAGTTATATGGCTTCAGCCTCAAATTGAGTAATTCCTTTAGTAAAAGAGAACCTCATACTGTTACCTTGGGGAATTGTAAAAGTCAACACTAAACGATCAATTTTATCCATAATTCTGAAAGTACCAGTCAGGATTAAACTGTAATCATGACTTGTTATTAGATCAGTATATGTCTGACTAATGCTTGGATGCAGGAGGATTTATCACAAGTTCAGTTACATCTAATGCTTTCCCACTTATATTGCTCCCTGCAGAGCTAATCGGATCTCCGTGGAAGTTTATGGGAAATTCAGCTACTAAAGTGACAGATACACCAGTCTTGTCTGTCCCTTCTTTCTGGCATGCATTTGTGGGAAGAGATGGGATGGAGTTGAGCTGGGGGCTGTGGGACATGCCTGCAGAAGCACATGGCAGCACAGGGCAGCACAAAGGAGCACATGGCAGCACAAAACAGCACATGGCAGGACAGAGAGGCATATGGCAGCACAGGGCAGCACAAGAAGCACACAGCAGCACAAAGTAGCAGCACAGGGCAGCACAGAGAGGCATATGGCAGCACAGAGAGGCACATGGCAGCACAGGGCAGCACAGGGCAGCACAGAGAGGCACATGGCAGCACAGAGAGGCACATGGCAGCACATGGCAGCACAGAGAGGCACATGGCAGCACAGGGCAGCACAGGGCAGCACAGAGAGGCACATGGCAGCACAGAGAGGCACATGGCAGCACATGGCAGCACAGGGCAGCACAGAGAGGCACATGGCATCACACGGCAGCACATGGCAGCACAGAGAGGCACATGGCAGCACAGAGAGGCACATGGCAGCACATGGCAGCACATGGCAGCACATGGCAGCACAGAGAGGCACATGGCAGCACATGGCAGCACAGAGAGGCACACAGCAGCACAAAGGAGTACATGGCAGCACATGGCAGAACAGAGCAGCTTGTCTCCACATGACCTTTGGAGGAGGAGGTGCCATGGAGCAGAGCCCTGTGGGAGAGGATGTCACAATAGAGATGGACAAGACACTTGCTTTTTCATGCAGAACAGCCACGCATTTATTCACATAGCTCATTATCATTATTTATACCATTATCAGAAGGCACAGTGTTTAAATCTAATTGGTCAGCAATTTGTTGAAACTCAGTTCACTGGTTGGGAATGGCTAGTGTACATGTCCATCAAGCTTTTCTATTTCTAGATATGTTTACATTTTTATCTCCTGGAAAGCCAATGTTTCACATGGGTAGAATTTCCCTCCCCCCAGGTGCGAGCTGTCCTCTCACAAGAATGGATTGTTATGCAAACTGATTCTCATTCTTATAATTCTTTTCTCATGGGAAGTTATGAGATAAGCTGTTAGCTTAGCTGAAGTAACAAGGCCTGATTTTACCAGGCCTTTCTTTTATAAGGCTTTACCTGTATACAAGAGGAGCCTGCCGGGAGCTGACAGACAGGTGCACAGCCCCTGTTGACCCCATGGAAGGACATTTAGGACATGTGGGGCTGACATGGCAACGTGGGATAGGTCACAGAGTGAGAATTACCATGTAAGGAAATACTGCGCCATGCAGAGCTGTATAAAACCAGCTCCTTTCTTTGAATAAATGATTCAGATTCCCTGCCAGTCCAGGTATGTGTCTCTGTTGTTACAGGTATTATCTCCTTTTCTTTTTGCTTTTTTCTCAAAACTGTTTTCTTTTTTTTTTTTTTTTAGGTTTCCTTCTGCACTGGTTCTGGCATGTATTAATTACCTTTTTGTTCCTCATCTCTCTCATTTTTTCGCCTATCATTTTTTCAGTTTCTAATCTAGCCAGCTCATTGTAGCACAAAGTTGAGGCAAACTGTAGCTACAACACAGGAGGAGAGAATATTCTCCTCAAAAGGAGAGAATATTCTCCTTCTTTTTTTTTTTTCCTCAGGCATCCTCATAATTCTTTGAAGAGATATCCTTGTAATGGTGACTTCCAGGGGCAGTGAAGCACACACACTCCCACAAAAGCCCAGAAGAGATACCAGGAACTACTGGTATTTATAGACAGTGCAAGCAACTGTCACAAAACCTCTGTCAAAGACTAGGCAGGATATAGCCTTGAAAAATAAGGATACTTATGACACCTATACAGTCTTCCTTGTGTGTTTTGGATGACTGAGTTGAATGAATGAATGAATGAGCAGGCAGCTGGAACAATTTTCTCTGGTACTGCAATTTGTATGATCTGAATTTTTGTAGACTCTGCACATTCAAAGAGGCCTGGAAAAAGATAGGCATTTAGTTATGAAAACCTCAGTGTTGAAAATATGTATGAAATATATAGCTACACTTCTGCCTGCTGTAAATCAGCCTCTCTCTTGTTTGAAGTTAAGCTATATTTCATCCAGCTGCAGATGAAAATGACTCAGGGTAGAAGCTGTCCCAGCACACTGTCGAGAAAGGGCACTACTGTTGGTGATCTAGATCTGAAATGCTGAATTATTAGGACCCAGAGTCACTGTTGGACCCAATATTAAGGTATCCTGATTCCCAGCAGTAAAACGAAGTTACAAGCAGGTACCTTAGCATACAAAGATTTATCCTATTCCTTGTGAGGTTAACTTGCTACTGATGCTGCACATGGAAATAACCAGCCCCGCCATGATTCCTTAAATATCAGGGATTAAGTTTAGGTTTATTAATTATGGAGCTGTCTCACTTCAATACTGAAAGATAAAATATATAAAACTATGCAAAGAAGAAGAACAAACATTCCTCTGCAGGCTGCGGTGATGGCCATGGTGAAGCAGCTGAGCCCCTGCAGCCCATGGGGATCCACACGGGACGTAGAGATCCACCCACAGCCTATGGGGATCCACGGGGGATGCAGAGATCCACCCCCAGCCCATGGGGATCCACGGGGGGATGCAGAGATCCACCAACAGCCCATGGGAGATCCACAGGGGATGCAGAGATCCACCCACAGCCTGTGGGGATCCACAGGGGATGCAGAGATCCACCCACAGCCCGTGGGGATCCACAGGGGATGCAGAGATCCACCCCCAGCCCGTGGGGAAGGTGCCCATGCCAGAGCTGGTGGATGCCTGGAGGAGGCTGTGATCCAGTAGGAGACCCAGTGGAGAGAGGGGGCCCTGCTTCCAGGCTGGAGCAGCCTGTCCTTGGAGGACTGCACCCCGTGGAAGAGTGACCCATGTCACAGCAGATTTGGGAGGACTGTGTGCCTGTGGGGGGAATTCAGGTTGCAGCAGGTGCGGCAGGGCTGCTGCTCGTGAGAGCGGATCCACGCTGGAGAAGTTCCTGGAGAACTGTCTCCCATGGGAGGGACTGCACGGCCTCACAGGGAAAGGACTCCTCTCCCTGAGAACTGGAAGAAAATCTTGGTGATGAATTACCAAAACTCCCATGCCCTGTCTCCCTGTGCTGTCAGTGGGAAGGAGGGAGGGGCTGGGGGGAGAAGGTGTTTTAAGGGCTTCTTTTACTTCTCATTATCCTGCTCTGATTTTGTTAGTAATAAATTCACTTTGTATCTCTTAAGATGAGCCTATTTTGTCCTTGGAGTGTTTTCTCCAGCTCCTTATCTCTACTCATGAACCCTTTGTTTAATTTTCCTCTCCTCTGCCCAGCGGTAGCAGGGGAGGGTAAGTGAGTGGCCTTTGTGGGTGCCTGGCGTTTGGCCAGTGCTAAACTACGACAGGGTCACATATATTTCAGTGAAAAATCATATTACATGAGCAGCCCTCTTGATCAACTCCTCCTAGATCTAAATCCTTCACCTTCAGGATGAGGGCAAATCAGCAGCAGAGCAAATAAAGATTCTGCATGTTCTCAACAGGCTGAGGCTCAAAATGACAGCACAAAACAGAGAAGCCCTAAAGCTGCTGAATCCAGTAACTCAACATGTCTCCTGCCACCAGCACCTTGCAACACAAACCAAGACATGGATTATCTTCACAATGGTATCTCTAGGTCGACAGTAATAAGTATTTATAGAGAAACTTAATGAGTTTTGTCTTTTTAATTACATAATTATAGCAAGAGAGTATCCAAATCAGGAAACCAGGAGAGCAATAGCAGCAACCCAAAGCCTTGCCAGCAGAAAAGCTGTGATTAGCTCAGGTCCCCCTAGACAGATTAAGGTGTATTAGCAGAACAACATGAGAGAAATGAGCACTGCTGACAATGACCTTACTGATTTCATGGTGAGAGAGAATTTCAGTCTCCAGATCTTTCAAATTCCACGTTTTCAAGCAATGGTAAACGGTCACACTTCCAAAATAACTGTATTTTTAGAATAGAAGAAATAAACAGGGAATTCCTTGACTACTTTTAAATGGGTATTTCCATCTTGCCCCCTTTCTTTTCATAGAATCACCAATCACCAGCACATTGGCATTTATGCAATTAACAAACAGATAGCTACCACAGCAAAAAAATTAAGATTAAAAACTATACAAATAAAGACATGTTAGACAAAATGACATGAATTAGTTTCACCAGTTCTGCTGTTATAAAAGAATATAAATGGAATTCCCTGATAAAACTGTTCTCTTTCTCTCTTAGCATATTAGATTTGCATATATGTACTGATCCATTTGAGAGTAGGACCAACAAACCCTAGGAAACTAATTTAACCATTTAATCAACCATATCAAATGCTAAGATCTTTGGAGAGTGTAGGACTTTAACAGGTGTTTATAAAAATCAAAAGGAAAAAGGATAGAATACAATGAAAGAGAACAAGATAGAAAATATTGATTACCACAAGAGTGATGTGCTTCTCTTTTACTGCTGGATTGTTCCAGAATCAAATTAGAATAATAATTAAAAATAAATAAGCCATTATTTTTCATCAGAGGAGGCACTGGTGTTACACAAAGGAATTTGGAATACATCTTTGTAACAAAACAAGCACAGCCTGAATCTTGTAGTGGTTAATACCTAAAACAGTTTGCAACATGGTGCAAATAGAGTGCACTGTTCACAAAAGAGTGCATGCCTGACATACAGAAATCACAAAATGGTATAGAAATGTCTTACCGTGCTCTTCTTCTAATAGCAGTAAACCCTATTATTTAGCACTGTCTTTATATCTCCAGAACAGATATTAGAAAATAAATTGAAGCTTTGGAAGAGATATAAACCACCCTACCAAGAACAAAAAACCCCAAACTGACTTCCCTTCAACCCCACAACCTGTATGAATACTGTAGGCAACCATATTTCTGTTGTTTAAATCACCCCTTGACATCAGACATGCCGACAGCCAACTGAAATGGTCTCATAACTTGGCAGACTTCCTTCTTTAGGAAATGCTCATGGTTTAAGGAGAACCCTAGACATCTGTCAGGTACCTGAAATCTGGTTTACATCAGAATGTTTCTATAAACAGCATCTTTAAGCCCCATCAACATCTGTGGACAAGGGCTGATAAAGCAGATGAGGTCTTTCATGCCTCCCTATACCCCCTCCAAAATGGCACTCTCTCTTCTTTTTTTGCTGTGTCACAAGGATATAGTTTCTAACTCCCTTAAACTGGACCTTCTGAGTGGTACTCTGATGAGCTTAATGGGTATTTTTATCTTTTTGCTTTTAGGAGGTAGATACTTTCTAACAGCTTGTTTCTTCACCTAGTGATTATAACCAGCAATTTTCCTTAGCAGCACTAACTCCAGCTCAGGTGAGATCATTATTTTGAGGATATATTAAAACTTATTACATCACTTGGTTAACTGATTATATGGCCTGCCATAAAAAACCAACCAAACAAAAAACCGAAAAACCAATCCCTCCCCCCTGCAAAAAAAAAAAAAAAAAAAAAAAAAAAAAACAAACTCAAAAATTTAAGTGGAAAAACCCCACAAATCCTGATTTTCATGCATTATATTCCAAAGTATCATGAAATTCTGATTTGGCAGCCCAAGAACAACTACAGAGCTCATTACACATACCAGTGTGCATCTATTTGTCTGTGTTATATGCACACATTGTTTTAATGCATTTCCTCCTTTCTGAAAGCCTATTCTTCCAACAGATTTAAATTACACCATTTCCTCAACACAGCTTCACAGAAGGGCAAGTTTACCTTATACTGAAAACAATCTCATACTAGCCTGCATGCAAATGCGACTTTAGAAAAATTTTAGAGAAAGATTATGGGGAAGTTCTCATTTGTGGGGAAAAGAGGAAGCATTAAAACCTGCAAGGCTGATTTGTGAGGTGTTTAAAGAGCCTTACAGGGTTCCAGCATTTCAGATGTTACCAACAGAGATACATCAATCAACAGAGAACAGCTGACCTATTGAAAGGTGCATGGCAGGTACTTTTCTCACATAGCTTTTATTATAGAACTCAACCCTGATAAGAAGTCAGCAGTCCTCCTTGTAAATACTTCAGTCCACAAACAATAGATGGCTTATATTTGCAAACAGGATAATCATCCCAGAAGACTATTATGGCAAGGCGATGGACCTTAAAAAAAAAAAAAAAAAAGGAAAGCAAATAAAGACAATAAATTTTAAGAACTTTAGATAGGCTAAAGGATGAGAACTGAAAGGGTTTAGCAAAAAAATCCAAACCATACACCACCACTCCATCCCTCAAAAAACCTAAACAAAACCAACACACACACACACAAACCCAAAAAAACCCACAACCCCAAAAAAACCCAACAAAAAACCAAACACACACCCACACAAAAGGGATGCCAATCTCTTAAGATTTTGCAAAAAGATCTATTATATTTTGCAGCAACATGAAGTCTTGCTTGCCAAAAAATTTACTTTGGTAAGAAACCATTGAGATACGCTACAGTGCAAAGTAACATATAATAACATCCTGTGATGCAACCTTCATTTTTAGCCATTTGGAGTGAGGTCATAGATATTTTGTATCATATGCTGCTGTAAGCATAGGCAGTGTAGAGGGCCACTCATGCTCTCTTATAAAAAGTACTGGGATTTAAAGGTAATTTATAGAGCTTTGATAAAACCAGCATCCCTTTTCAGTTGGAAAAAAATCAATTTTGGATTTTGTAATCTAGAGTTTCTCATTAGTTTATGATCCCAATGTAACAGAAGTGCAAGAGTTATTGAGGAAAAAAAGAAGAAATATCCATCCTCTCACTTACTGTGTGTTACGTGTTCTGTGGTGTCCAAAGGCGCCGGTCAAGACTGAAACGTAATTGTGCTTGGATCTGTAAAAACATGAAATGAGATCATATTACTGTCAGTAACCTGAATAAAAGATTACACCTGGGTCCATTTTGGGGCAGTTGGCAGAACTGAATCTTGAGGAGATTAAATGAGATGAATGTCAAGAGACTGGTGCAATAAGACAGCAAATCACTTCCAGGTATAAAGCATACATGGCAAAGGAATAAAGGATGAAAAAGGTTCAAGGTGAAAACTGATCAAGCTGTTCTGGGCCTTCACACAGAGGAATAAGGAATTGAACCTGGCAGTAAATCTACCATCGAGTAGGACTTACCCAAAAGAAGGCAGTGAAATAATTTGGAGGCAGAAGTATCAACTCAGATAAAGAAAATTATTTTATGAGTTGAGCGACATGTAGTTCATGAGGATTACAAAGAAATAATAGGGCAAAATATAGCCAACCTTGCTTCTAACAAGCAAGCTCCCTTCTCAATATGGCTTTTTATGCATTGCTACTGTCCAGATATGCAGGTAAGGTCTGTGTTCTCTGCTCTGATATAGCTCAGTACTCAGTACTTTGCCACAGAATTCAGAGAGCAGTTGGTTAAAAAACTTGTCTGGTTCTTTAGAATAAGGAATGTCATAGGCAGCATCATCCTTAAGCATCATGATTGGATTGTATCTTTAATTAATGAAGTTAAGTACCTTACAGCATTAGTCCAGGTCAAAAATAGTGAAGAGAATTTAAGAGAAAGGAAGAATCTAAGATTCTTGAATAATGAAAGGACAATTACAGTAATCAAAATCCACTGGCCTTTATGTCATAAGGATACAGTGATTACACTGATGATCATGGATCTGGTCGTACAAAGCATATGGACAAAAGCTCCACCAAAACTCCATTTAATTAAAATTTATTGATTATTTTTCTGACCTCTTAAATACTTTCTGTGAAATTTGCACACCATTAATTTTCACTGAAATGGTTTAGATGAAAACAATGATCAGAGAAAGGTTTTTCTTGAGAAAAGTCTACCTTTTTATTTTAGTGTTACTCTGTTCCAGAAGAACCATAGCCAACTATATCCTCCATATGTCTGGATATGGAGCCAAAAACAGACAACATGGAAAGAAGGAACTAATATGAGATTTGATACTTGTAAAGGTGGATCACCATTGACTATGTTGACTTTAAGCTTCATTAGGAAACACTATTCAGCTCCTATCTGCCTTCCTGTAATGCTATAAATCCCCAAGTTTTACCCAAAGGCACTGGCCTCTCAAGGCTGGAAAACTATTTAATTATTAGACAGGAGGTCAATTTTTGAAAAAGCTTTTTTCCTCTGAATCATGCTTATATTGTGTATCTCTCACACAGGACTGGTACAGAAGGATCCCAATTTCCTGCTTCCATCTTCCAGTCCTACAGGGTGTCTGAGGAGGGGAGCAGCAATTGCTTTATGCTTGCACAGGCTGGCCTGGCCAGGCTGCCACAGCATGGAAGGCTTTGTGCCAAACTGCTGCTCTACCTGTCATGGAAACCTCAAGGGTGACCTCCTGTGTAAACTAAATATTAGTATAGACTTGCCCTGTGTTCCAGATGACAAATTAATTTGTTTTACTCGATATTCTGTGCTTATTGATTTTGTACAGGTGTAATAGGAGAGGAGAGTTTGCAGACCTTGTTTCCAAGCTATGTTACGAACAGGCAAGAAGGGTTGTGCGGCAAATGAGCCCTCCAGCATCGAGGCCCATCTGACTGCCAACCACTGAACCTCTGAGAGGACACAGCTGGGCTTTGCCAGTTCAAAAGCCCAGGAAACCAGCAATAAAGGTATCTAACAGAGAACAGCACAGTTCCTTTTGCATTTTACCATAACTATCCAGAGGGGGAAAGTTTAACAGGAAAAGAAAGCACAGGAGGTAGTAAGAGCACAGCTTTTTCCTACCTCAAGAGGAACAGTGAGCAGCAACCATCACTACTCTAACAGTTAATGATACTGCTCAGATTGCAGAAGATTAAAACTTGTACAATTGATAAGCGAACTAAATAGCTAAATATTTTTTTTTTTTTGTTTGTGGCTAGTAACTTCATGTTTCACACACGCAAGTCCTTGTTTTACATCAAATGTTTGAAGCATGACATTTGAAAGGGGACAAAACCGAGGACCTTAAATTTTGAATTCCCTGGGGTTTTTTCAAACTGTGTAGCTTTAAAATACCATTATGCAAAGCTACAAAAGTCTAAAATTAATTGAAGACACTAGTGTTCAGCTAATAGAATTTGGCTTAGTCATGCTTAGTAGGGACATAAATCTGGAAGTCAAAGACAACAATTAATTTAATTGAAAACACAATGTTAAATTAAGCATTGGGTTGCTTATTTTTAATTTAACCAGAATAAATTTTGAAAAATGCCCTAGCTTACTTTGGATTTGCTTTATAAGCACAAAGCCCTACAAGCAACACTCTAACACTCTCAGTACCTCTGCTCCAGATGGAAAAAAAAAAAACTTCTCTTCTGCACTAAGTACTTTATGTATAATTATGTTGCAAAGCAAAGGATAAGTTCTCAAAGTGTGGATCGCTCTTAAATTGGATGTTAATAAGAAATTGGTAGAGTAAAACACCAATGATGTATTGTATAGCACAGAATTATCCAGGAAGGTGAGTCTATGGGATGAGTCCACAACCCATTAAAAAGAGCTGTGGCAGTAATTCCAGTGGTTTCAGCTGAGCTGAGTCTACTTAATTTCACTGATGCCTTTGAGGAAAAATGGAAAGAATAGAAGCCTGGATTTTTCTATTAGTTTTCAACACAAAGGGAAAGAAGTAGAAAACCCAAGAGACTGGTCACAATTAAGGAAGTTTAAAATTTTATGAGAAATACTAAACTAGCAGAGTTACTTGAACATTTCTCTCTCAACTTCTTAACCCAGCAACAGCAAAGCAATAGATGGACACCAAAGATTTGTCAAATACACTCATGATTCTATTTATAGCATGTATTCCTTTAAAATATCTCTGGGCCTGAGATAAAATACCAAAACTCGATCACAAACCAATCAACAGTTAGTTACAAATCAAACAAATACCTTTTTGAGTAAGCTGGTTACCATCATCAAAAGTCTGCACTTAACTGCGGCTAATTCAGTGAAGAAAAAAAAAAAATTAATACTAAATCCCAGGGTCTATTATTAAAGAGACAAGCAATCCTGCCTTCCAAACCCCTGTAACATAGATGCCAGAGATCAAAACTCAAAACTGGGACATCAATTGTTATGTGGAGTATATTAGCACAAAGTGCTAATATGTCCCAATACAAACTCTATAGCCTTGAAGATGTAGTTTAGCTGGAATAGCACTGCAGCTCTGTGTGGATTAGTCCAATGTCAGCAAAGTGCTCTCTGCTGTCCCTGTATCAATTAAAGATGGCCATAAGAGAAAGTTAGTTTCATAAGAGAAAGTGGCACTTAAACATGCATATAATCATTAATGATATAAAGTTATTCCTAATTATCTAAAGGTTCAAATTAGGTAGTCTAAATTCTTCAGCTCTGCAAACACAGGAAAAAACAAACCCTATCCATTTCCCTCACTGAGAGGCTATGTGAGCTTTATTGAAATAGTCTGTCAGCCTGCAAAGTGTTTCTTCCTGTGAATGTCACTATTTTTACAGCTATTGCCATCAAAGTCTGCTTCTACAGGTAATTTTCTTAATGAATTACTATTTTCTTTGAACATAATTTTTAACAGAGAACCCAGGAGCCAGCAGCAGCAAAAAAGCAAAATAAAAAGGAACAGAATGTAGAATACATCATAAAATATTTACCTAAAGGAGCCACAAAAGTATCATCAGCTGACATTTACTCAGGCTTAGGACTGTATAATATTACTATTCAAGGAAAGATGATGATTGGGGGATAAATCTTGCTTATGTGAACAGTCCTACTTGATCAGTCAGTGTTCTTTTCAGTAAGATGAATGCTTTTGTCGTAGGTATATTAACACTCAGAAAGGACCAGTATGTGATATTTTGCTGTATTGAATCATTCCAGTGAAACACAACAAGCCTTTCCATGGTGCTCTCAGAGATCATTTACCCTTCACATAACCCCACTAACTTATTTACCTTTCCTCTCTGCTCCCTACACTTTTCAGTCATTTTCTGCTACTCTAATCAGTGTTTTGCCTAGTCATCATCAGTCATCATTTGCCTACTCCATATTATCTATTCACTGCTAACCTCACTTTTGAGTCTTGCATGTTACTAAGTGGTCAAAAAGAAGTCAGAAAGCCTTATAAATGCATGAAATTGCAATGATCCCTTTTTAATTGGAAAAGAAATAATACATACTATTATGAAGTTATTTTGGCATAGACATCCAGGACATCCAATTTCAATTCCAGGAGCAGGCCAAATACTTCAGAAGCAGCAAGGCAAAATGAAGAACAGTAAGAAGTTGTTCAGAAATGGAAATTCAGGCAGAGGTCAACTCCAGAACACTACACTACAAATTACTTTAAAAGACCCCTACATTTTTTTGTGATCCTGACCAAGAAACACAGTGAGAAAAGCCTTTGAAAGAAACCTTAGAGTAGATAATGCTTGTCCTTCTCCAGCTGATGTCAACAGAAACACTGTGCAAAGGTCTGCTGCATTCCCTGAGATGCCTCTGTGCTGGCCTGGCCCCCAAATCCATAAGCATGCGAGAAGCACAGGAAGCTCTGCACACTGCTTAGGAAGTTATGAGTTAGAGAGCGGGGAATTTCCTGATTTATATGGAATGAATTCATCATTAAGGTGTTCATTAAATTCCTGCAAGCAGGTTCAGTTTCAGTTCAAGGTCTTATACTTCTCCTTCTCTGCCATGTTCCCCTGCTAAACCTGACTCTCCAACCTGTCAGATGTTCAAAACCATCTTACAAGTGTGAAGAGGAATAAAGAAAATCAACATGGCTGGTTTCAGAATATTGGCTTTACTCTTATCAGTAATTCTGGACTCATCCGTCTTGATGAAGCATGACTATCTGCAAATAACCTGCAATTTGTGAAAGAGCTGCGAGAATGCACTTGCTTTTATTTATACCCATCTTGTCAGAATTTATTTTAACTGGACTCATCAGTTCAACATCATTCTAACTGCCTCAGTCATCAGGTACCAGCAGTCTCTTTTCTAGGAGGTCTACCAATCTCCTAGAACCTTGGGGCATGAATAAAACTTACAGTGAAGATAAATTAAGGAAGTCTTTGGCAGTAAATAATCCAGACTTCAGTTGTTAGCCACTCTCTCCTGCCCTTTCAAGGGAAATCTGAGCTGCTTTTGCAAGGAGAAGGTTTAGTGGTAGGCTCTGGATATCAATCACCCTCTGCTTATTCCAGCATTTCATTAAAGTTTTCCCAATTTTTCTCTAGTCCTGGAAGACAATGCTTGTAAATTTTTCATGTAACAGGAATCCTAGCCAGTCTTTCAAAGTATCTGGTAGGTCCCTTTCTGCAACCCATTGTACCCTTCTCTCTTGTATTAGTCAGTTCTGTTCCCAGGCCCCTAAACATGTCCTCTGTATATGTACCTGTGGCATAGCAACTTGCCCCACAACTTTTCACCAGACTGAAACGTTTGATGATTCTGACTTCTGTCTGAAAAACAGTCAGAAAGCAAAGGAAGAATCGGTGCTTTGAAGCCAAGAAAAAACACGAACAAGCCCCACCTGATTATGGACAACCAGCTTTATGAGCAAGTTCCTGTCAGTGTATGCAGAAGTTCATCCAGCTCTTTTCCCAGTCCACAAATGGCATAAGATTTTGGATAATGCCATATTGTACTAACAGGGATCCCCCAGGTGAAGGAAGGAATGATGCATCTGACTCCATGTTCTCAAAAGGCTAATTTATTATTTTATCATACTGTATTATATTAAAGAATACTAAACTAAACTATATTAAAGATTACAGAAGGGATACTTACAGAAGGCTAAAAAGCTAATAATGAAAACTCTCTCCAGAGTGAATGATTCTCTCCAGAGTCCCGACACAGCTTGGCCCCGACTGGGCAATGAGTCAAAACAATTCACACCAGAAACCACTGAAAGAATCACCTTTGGGTAAACAATCTCCAAACACGTTTCAGACGAGCCAAACACAGGAGAACCAAATGAGATAAGAATTGTTTCCCTTTTCTCTGAGGCCTCCCAGCTTCCCAGGAGAAAAATCCTGGGCGAAGGAATTTTTCAGAGAATGTGAATGCCACAATGCCAGTTCACTTATGCTCCCTCAGAGGATACGAAATAACATGAGGCAGGTAACACAGGCAACAAATGTCATGCTTAATGAAAGTTTTGGAATTTTTCCATGTTTTCAGATGAGGTTCTGCCAGCATCTTGACTTAGTGGAGTTACATGTCCTTGTTTTTATTGCTTTACATTTGTACAGCAACACACTCTGCGAATACAATGGCCATTTGTTCCATCATTGCTTTCCTGCCAGTTCCCTTAAAGAAATTCCTCTAAAACTCCTGGATGAAAAGTTTTACTGGAACCAATGTCAAGAAAAAACACAGATAAATTCTAAGGATAAATTAGTTTGCTCAACACAGGTCAGAATTTTAACATGGACAATTTACTTACTTCAAATTGTAATTGTTCTCCTTTTTTGGTCTTTTTACTATAAATGAAAACTAAATGACAAGCAAAAGACAGGGAGAAACTTATCTTAAACTTTCTTACAGATACTATTAAACCATAATGGTCGTTCTGAAAAAGCAAGAATAGTATTTCTTATTGCTTACAAAAAAAATCAGCATTTTGGGGGTATTTTAGTGCATTACAGAACTGATGTTTATGATCACAGAACTTAAACATTATAAACTTAATTGTTTACAAAATCTAATACTTACACAAGTCTGTGATCAGAATTTAATCCTAGAACACAAACAAAAAATGAGTAGCAAATATTCATAAAAGACCATTTTCATAAAATTCAAGAATTATTAAAATATTGTGAACAGCAATTTCATAGAATGAAACCATAGGATCCTAGATTCCTCATCTAGGTTGGAAAAGACCTTTAAGATCATTGAATACAACCATAAACCTTACACTGCCATATCTCTTTCTGGCCAACTCATAACCAAAGGAAAAAAGAGGAAAACTCATTAGCATTGTTATTAATTTAATATTTGGCATCATGTACTGTTCAGTATTCTTATTTTTAAATTAACAATGATGGTTTTTCATTGTAAGGCATTAAACCAGCCATACTCAATAGAAACTTGCACTGATTTACAAGACAATGAGTTGCTCAGCACTCACTGAATTCACTTGAACTGCTATAAATTCAAAGACTTGAAAGCAGTATCAAAGCAACCTTCTTTTCCTCTTTGTATTCCCGTAGAATAGTACTTGGTAAGCCAGATCCATTTGTCACTGGTACAGTAAGGACCAGCAAAAGCTATAAAAATCAAGCTAATAACTTTTTGCCCATGACGGGTCCATCAGATTTGGAATCCATTTAATTCATTTTTTAGTGATGATCAAACTTTTTATTCCATTGAATTTCTTAAATAATCTCTCAAGAATTTTTTGGACATGAATAACCTGTCATCACAAAGGTGTGGTAATTCAAGGCCTTGTTTTCACAAAATAATCACAGTTCTGGCACCATGCAACAAAAGCGAGAAAAGCAATTTATTTGCAAACTAGAAGTTAAATACCTTCACATAAAGACTGGAAAACACCACTACTTTATTGTGAGGTGCAATTGTACATATTTCTATAATGGCTACACACAATGCAATTAATTTATTTTCAGAGAGTAGGAGAAAGGAAAAAACCAAACAAATAAAACCCATGAGTAGTCATTTACTGTCTGGACTAAAACGCTGCCATTCAGAGTAAATAGGTGCTATTACACATTTAGTGATTTATTCATCAGCATTACCCAGGGAAGGCAGATTGCATTAATACAAACAAAACAGGCAAGACTGTCAGCATTATGTTTTGCTGAAGATTTATGTAAGAAATAAAGTCTTAAGTTTTATTTATTCAGTCTAGTTTGGGAGAAGAATATGAGCATATTACTATACAGCAAGTTTTGAGAATTCGAATATGAAGTGAGTATATAAAATCCCCGCAGAGGGTCTTGCAAGTTATTAAACTAACACAGAATAAATGTTTTTTCCATATGAGAAGTTCTTGTAACTGCTAGACAGTGAACTCAGAAACAAATTCTAATTTCTAAGGTTATATTGCTCTGTCTGTCTGGTAGTAACTTTCTGCATTTTTTTTTTTTCACTTTAAGGATTTACCTTAGCTCAGCTATAAGAAGTGAACTAAAGAGTATAATAAGGTCTTACGTATTTCAAGCTACCATCCAAACTTGTAGACTGGATAGCAAAGGATTATCTGAAACTTGCTCACCACCTTTGTTTTATTTTCATTACACATACAATCCCACAGATATAATAAAACATGATAAGGGACAAGGCTGAAGAATCACATTAAGATGCAATCTCATGAAAAGTTAAGATGCCATGAATGAAGATGCAGTGTTTATTAAGGGCTTGGGATCATAAATACAATTATTCACAAACAAAACCTATTCATCAAAAGTGAGTTGAGATTGAAACTGCATTTCAGTGGAGTCCAGCTCTTCAGTGTAATGCTAATAAATACATCAATATATTGAATTTAGATTACAGTGGGAAGAGAAAGTCACAGACTGTGGCAGGAGTGGGCTCAGTACCTTGTAAAACTGCACCTGTCATTTTTTGGTACAACCTTATTACATAATAGATTTTACTTAGTCGGTTTCCTCTCAGACAGGTTGTATTTGGCCTTGTTTGAAGATGATTAAAAACCTAATTGCAAAATGGAACTCAGTGATGCCACAGCTACCTGATACAAGTACTGTGCAAGGATTTAGCCTGGCTTTGCAGTGCAGGGGCTCCATGGGCAGTGTTGGCACAACCTCTGTGCACTCGTGGGATGGATGTTTTACCAAAAAGGCAACTCTATTTCTCACACAGTGTTCCTGAAGAGAACAGGTGCATAGCTGGCAAGGGAGACCCTTTAAATCAATGCTCTTGAAGTAAGAAAAATATAGCAGTCTACAAAGTATATCAGTAAGAATAAACTCTCAGTTAAATCCACACATTTAGAAATAGCCTCAAGCCTGCTTCTAAGACACAGAGATACTTTAGTCATTAATATATGCTAAGAAAGCTTCATGTGAAATTTTTCATATATATATATATATATATATATATATATATATACATAAACCTGGTTCACACCAAAACACTGTTTAAAAGGCTTGTTCTCATTTCAGTTATTGAAGTGTGGTTTGGTGTACTAGGTTATTTAAAAACTGTAGTCTCATTGCTTCAATAGCCCATTGCTTCAATAGCTCATGGAAGTCAGACAGTCTCTGTGTATTGCAGTTAATCTCAGAGTATGACGCTAAAAATTATTGTTTTCTCCTCTGTAAAGAACTTGTGTCTCTAGTGCCACTTAATGTTCAAGGGAATTATGGTGAGGGAGAGGCATCAGAGTTAAATGGTGCTGGAAAATCCTCTGTGTCAAGGGTTCTGGCTGCTTAAATGGGAAATCTGCAGGTGGGGAATGTTTTGGAAAGGTCACAAGGGTGACTCAGACATTTTGTTGTACTACCTAGATGCCATTTAGCAGCAACTCTGCTAGGTTCTTCCACATTAACAACTCTGTATCTACGAGGACAATAAAATTTAAAAGCCCCAAGAGCTTAAAAAATGAGTTCTAGAGGGAGATGTTTGCATGCTGCTGACCCGGACACTCCAGCCTGCCTTCTTTTTGCTCAAATTTTAGTCACTCCAACTCCCAAGGGAAAATTCATGAGAAGAAACTCATCTGTCACACTGCACTTGACAGTCCTTGACTTTACTTGTACTGGCTTCTGTTGGAAAGCTAATACTGCTTCTGAGAGCAAAGATGGGGATTGCCAACAAAAGAACCAGAGAGCCATACAAGCTGCTATGCACCTGACAGTTCGTTGAGAATTTGTGAAAGGAAAAAAACAGGAAGGAAGACATTCAAAGCTTCAAGAATTTTGTAGCTAGTAAAATACAGAATTTGTTATATTATAACTTGGATTGGGAGAAACTGTCTTAGGCCAGTGCAGCACCTGACAATACAAACAAAAATTACAATTTCCCCACGGATAAATTATTGGTTTTGACTTCTGAAAAAAAGTACAAAATTTTCAAAGCCTCTGGTGCAATTTCTCAAAAAAAAAAAAAAAACAAAACAAAAAAAACCAACAAAAAACAAAACAAAACAAAAACCCCCTGACTCTTCCTAAATTTATTCCTTTTCTTCCTTTGTTTCTTCTTATAAGTGGTCCATGAACACAACTTTGAAATCTTCAGCCATCACAACAGGAACATTCAGTACTGCTGAAGAGGAAGGGACCACAGGACAAATATTTAGTTAAGACCAGTCAAGCACCGTATTTCACTTTCCCATCACACCTTCTGTATTGGCTCATTTTATTTTAATAAAATGACTTAATTGTATTTGCTAGTGGGAAGTTATGCTCTATTGCTATGATTTCTTGTGGAAATCCTTTTTGCATTTTAATGCCAGTAAACAGAATTATTGATAGCAATGCTGATCAAGGAAGTGGCAGGTAGGGAATTGTTGAACCAAGTAATCTTACTTTAGTCTTGTGAGGTCTGACACTACATGATATCTCTCTACGTTTACATTAGAGATAACATTTCAGTAGTAAATTGCTGGAACTCTGTAAATAGCGTTTTTTAACAGGGTTTGGGCTCCATGGTAAATCTGAAGGATTTGAGATATGCAATTTCATGTTAGCCATTTTTTCTAGTATGGTATTTGTATATTTCTGTGAAAGCTTGGGAAAAAGTCCTATCATAAGCAAGCTATATTTTATTTACTTATTTTCAGTAGTATTGTGCTTGAAAAAAGCACAATTCTTCTGACATGCACAAAAAGTAGTATTAGAAATAAATAAAGACAAAGTAGCCCTTCTACTTTACACAATCCAAGTAAGGCCACACTTGAGGTCCTGGGTCAAGACTGGGATATCTCACCTTAAAAATTTTGTGACTCCATTTAATAAGATCCATGGAAGAGCATAAAAAATAATAAAAATTCTAGAAGAGATGAAATACACACCGTGAAAAAACAGGAAAACCTCTCAGTCTAGTCTAGACTATAGACAATTGAGGAGACAGCTGCAACTATTAAAAGGTTACCACAAAAAGAAGCAAATAAACTGTTTTTATTCATCTGGAGAAGGCCAAAAATCAATGGACAAGAATTTATGAGGACACTTAGATAACATGTTAAAATAAAATTTTCCTAGCCATAAATATAAATACAAATTGAAATATTTCATAGAGAAAGGAGATGGATTGCACTACCAGAAGCTTGGAAAAACCATACAGGAGAACCACAGTGCCATGAGCAGCTGAGTAAAGACTACACAGCTTCCTGCAGTCCTTTCTCAGTCAATTTTGATTATGATTCAGTAATATGAACTTCTAAAATGAGATTCATATGCAAAGGTGCATGTGAGACATTGGCTACACAACTCTTCTTTTGAGGGAAGCAAAGAGGACTAACACAAATAAGGAAAGAATGTGACAAGAGCGCATAGGTGTGCAGCAACTAGTTGGGCTGTTTTCCAGTACAAAGATCCTGTTGTGAGTGTGCCTTGCAACAAGAAACTACTTACTTAGTTACTTCTTCAAATTATCTGATATATTTATTACCCAAAACTGCTCACAGTAGGCTCCCCAGCACAGAGAATGTGCACTCATAAGCAGAAGTAAATGATTCTCGGCACTGTATACACCCCGAGTGGCAGTGACAAGTGAAATAACCTTCCTCTCTGAAAGAAGGAGGCAAAAAATTGGAATAATTTTCTTCCACCACACTGAAGCCAGGTAGGAGTAGAGAGTAGCTCTAACCTTATTGCTGTGGGGATTTCATGGCAGCAGACTCCAAATATGACTATTGATTTTCTAGACGGAGGATTCATAAAAACTTTTGAAGCCCAGATAGATTTAATCTACTGCATTTCTTAGAAAATCAGTTACCACACTGAAAGCTGTTTGATTATTCAGACACAGTCTATCTTTGGCAAATCCTTAGTTCATTTTCTATCCTTTTTTTCTTTATCTCTGTTTCTTTAATTACAACTTGTCTGGTGCATATCCTTCACCCACAGCAATTATAACAAGCCTATAACAGCCTTCATTATCTCTTCCTTCAAGATCTCTTTTAAGTCCTTGCATTATGCTGAGGTCAGACTAATGACACTACCATTGTCCAGATCATTATTTTACGGTGTCACACAAGGTTGGACATGATATGGATTAGAACTAAAAATAAACATGAGGAAATACAGTGGGTAGAGCTGAAAGAGGACTATCTGGCTGCAACTGCAGACCTTTCTAAAACTAAATTTTCATTCCCAATCCTTGAAACAAAAGGTACAAATGTCCTGAAATAATATGAAGGCAATAAGCAGTTAATAGGTATTTCCACTCTTCTAGAGAATAAGTATTTCATGCTGCAAAACCTTGAAATAGAAATTAAGTTCAAACATGCAATGTGCAAGATCAACCTCTGAGCAAACACTCCAAAATTTTTACAAGCTCAGAACACGTCAATCAAATAACAAAGGAGGAGAATGACTGTAAGATAACAAAAAATTACCAAGAAATGCAAAAGTGGTTATAAAGACTGAACATAATGTAATGTCCATTTAGAAAAGCATGTTCTACTTATTACTTTAATATCACTGGTGTTCCTACAGTAAAGACACTTTATAATAGAATTGGAAACATTATTACAGCTCAAGCAATGACGAGATTTCACTTAGTACTGTTTTACAAATAGAGAAACTGAACTGAAACAAGTACAAGGGCCTTTTTAGATGTTGATGGTAACTGAAGATCTACTTTGGAGCAGAAGCTAAAAAAAAATTATCTGATTAGTCAATGAAAATTGAGGTTGAGAAGTAAACCTTTACTTACTTAAACATATTTGTATCAATACAAATGTAAGTAAGTACAGAACTAAAAATAAATATAAAATTCAACAAGAGATCAGAATAAGTTTTGTAACTTTTGGTGTCAATAGATGACATAGCCTTCCAGCTGAAAGAGATATGGGAGACCCTGTCAGGAGGGTAGGAGTAAACAGAAGGGCAGATTTAGCATCACAATCTCCCATCCTGCAAGGGAAATACATAGCCTTGGTGGAACAACCAAATCACCTACTTTGGGGGAAGAACTTCCCACAGCAAGGAAGTCAGTGGGAAATCCAAAGGGGGGAGAAAAATAAAGTCAATCCAATAATTTACACTTGCGTAAAAGCTTTTCAAATCCACATTAAACACGTTGGCAACTCCTTATGCGTTAAGCATTTTTCTCCAGTAAAAATGTAATAAAGTTTAAGGGACTCAGGTATTAGCTTTAATGAAACGCCTGTCAGGATATTATGATTTCATGGAATCACAGAATATTTTGGGTTGAAAAGGACCTTTAAGAATCAACTGGAGCAACTGCCCTGCAGTGAGCAGAGACATCTTCAGCTAAATTGCTGCTTAGAGCCCTGCCCAACTTGGCCTTGAATGTTTCCAGGGTCCAGGATTGGGGTATTGCTCTCTGAGCAAGCTGTGCCAGTGCTTCATAAATGTCACTGGAACAAATTTCTTCCTTGTAGCTAGTCTAACTCTACTCTGTTAGTTTAAAACCACTACCCCTTTGAGGCAGTGCCTGAACCCCGCGAGCTCCCCACAGCCCCACGCCCAGTGTGGGATAAGCTCCAGCAGCAGGAGGATCTGAGCTGTGGCTTGCAGTGGATGCTCCACAGTACAAGCTGGTGATTGAGGCACATGGTGGAGAAAAGGACGAGGAGGAGAGCTTCTATATGGGGTCTCAGAAAAGCTTTACTCAATGGAGGATCCAGGAACAGAAGGTAAGAACTTAGGGGCGCAGGGGTTCATACACAGGGGAGGTCTCAGGGGAAGGTACAATTCTTTCACCAATAGGAAAAGGGATGGGGAGGAGTAACAGGCGGGGTTTACAATACTTCAGCCAATGAGAAACACAAAGGGAGGGGAGCAGGTCAAACAATCCAATGGGACTTCAAGGGGCAGGGAACTTTCTAGAACAAGGGTTTGGTATAAGGTAGGATTGACAACTGGTGGGAGGAGGAGCAGGGAACATTCGGGAACAAGGGTTTAGGGCTGGTTTAGGAACAAGGGTTTAGGACTGGACAGGTATGTGGGAAGATACAATTTAGGGTTAGACCAACAATGGAGAAGGGAAACAGAACAAACCATTAAAAGGAAAATGCACCACAACACCTCTTGTCGCATATCAACAAGCCCTGCCGAATAGTTTAGACCCATCTTCTCTGTAAGATCCCTGTAGGTACTGGAAGTGGCTCTAAGGTCTCCCAGACCCTTCTCTCAGCCTGTCTCCATTACACAAGTGCTGCAGCCCTCAGAGAATCTGGTCTGCTCTGGACTTGCTCCAACAGGTCCATGGTTTTGTTGGGGGCTACAAGGCCAGACACAGGACCGCAGCTGGGGTCTTACCTGAGTGGAAGAGAGAGGGTGAATCACGTCCCTGAATCTGCTAGTCATGTTTCCTTTGATCCAGCTCAAAATACAGCTGTAGGTATTCTGTGCTGCAAGCACATGTTGCCATGTCATGTCCAGCTTGTCATCCACAAGTAGCCCCAAGTTCTTCTCAGCAGGGCGTTCCTGAATCCCTCCCCCCTCCAGCCTCTATTATTGTGCTGAGGGCAGCTCCTCAGGGAGTCCTACTGACTAATTCCTTGGACAGCTGGAAGTTTCCTTTCTTAAAATTCCTTTCCTTTCCTAAAATTCAGGGTTCTGACTTTATTCTTTGCCTGGCCCATATCACTTAGGACTGCAAACTTCACCAATGATCCCCACAGCCCAGGCTGCCTCCCGTCTTGACATCACCAATCAGCTCAAGTTGGACTGTTCGGTCCCGTCTCACATCCCCTCTAGCAGGGCTATTACCTGGCTGAAGTTAAGATTTAGGGACTCAACACTTGCCTACACCACTTCAATTAAATAGATTTTAATTTGCACTTTAGTAGAGATTGACTGCTAAGACTAATTCACTGAATTTTCTCTTTTCTCTCCCTAAAATGTGGCATACCAGAGAGGAAGGATAGTGGGATAATGAAACTGCACAGTTATTTACTACAATTCCAGTAAGAAGATTGAATTGTCAAAAAAAGGACTTCCTGCGTGACACTTAAAATACCCTTAAAATACTTGATAAGATTGAGCTTCTAACAACTGGTTTAGATATTGAAGTTTCCACCTCAAATATAGTTTTAAAAGGAAATTATGGGGAAAAAAATAATGCTTAAGAAGTAAAAGCACAATTGGCCATTATTTGTGTCTGAATGTGAATCTGGGGCAAAACATTCAAATATGAATGTGGTTGAGCACGTTTAAATGTTTACAGCAGAGATTACTTTTTCATTTGTTTCAGTGCTGCTCTCAATAAGAATACAATACTAACCTATCAGATGAAAATCAGTGTGAACATATCAGTGTTAAGGGAGAAACATCAGCTTCTGCACAACCTGAGAAGTCACAACTTCACCTTGTGAATTTTTCAAGGACATCTCCGAGGAGAAGATCATGGCCGTGACAGCAATCACACACACATCAGGCACATTGTTGTCAGATTAATTTTCACCTTGTCTTGTTGGGAAAACGAATGCAAAAATGTTTACATCTTTAGTTAATGTTTTCATGGCAAAGGTCAATTATTTTTGTAAAATAAGATTTCATGTTACGGGTATTTTATGGAGTCGTGCAAGAATTCCTTTTCCTGACAATTCGACACTTTTACTGGAACTGTAGTAAATTCACAAGTAATTGAGCCTTAGGATAATATTTTAACATTATAACATCCATTCTTTGCTCTTTTAATAAACATACAGATTTCTTTGTTGGCTGAGTGAACACATTTGTCTTTCAAGATTTTCCTGTCTAGAAATTGTATGTCCATTGATTCTTCATTCCATAATTCAGTGAACACCTCACACATACGGAAATAAAGTTGTCTTACTGATTACAGAATCTCAGACTTTTAATAGGAAAACTCTTTTCAATTTACCTTCTGTGTACAAATAAAAGTCATCATTCCAGGTATGTTATGTGCAGATTTAGAAAAAAAAAAAGCTGTATGTGCATAAGCAAAATTACATTTTCTAATTACAGAAACATACATAATTTAAGAGGCAATTGACCAACAAATGTTGTGCGTGAATCTGTTTAACCCAACTACATAAGTCATTTATAAAGTGGGAATATAGCTAAGATAATCATTTGCAGAGGCAGTATAAATAGTAATTAAGAACAGTTTGAATGTTTGCCTCCTTTCCTCTGATATTTCCATATAGATGTCATAAGGAAACAGAAGGAGAGGAAAAACCTGCAACAAAATCTAAGCATGAAGTTACATTTAAGATTTCAGGCAGACACTTCTGCAGGAAGCTCAGAGATTTGCCCAGAAAGATTCAACTGCATAACCAAGTCCTTAGGGAACATGTTTCCAGGCAAAATTTAAGAGAAACACAACAGCTACTCACCTTCAACACTAAGCCAACTGTGTACATAGTGTTAATATTATCACCTTTCTAATGAGAAAGAAACACAAAGTCCTGACAAATCTGGACACTATGAATGTCACTGCTCTTTGCCTGGTAACATGACAGCCATCATCAGCTCTGCCTCAGCACTGCCAGGGAGTTTATTCATCAAAATCCAAACCTCCTTAATTGGCAAACTTCCCTCTTCAGTCTGAGGCACCACAGGATGTTTAAAAGCTACTGGCTCCAGCTCCACCTCAATGATAAGCAAAAAGTTTGATAGGTACCCTTCATATTTAACCAATGTCTTGTGTTTGTGGGGTCCCCAGACGAAGGGAGGAGTGATGAATCTGACTCCATACTCTCAGAAGGCTAATTTATTATTTTATGATACTATATTATATTAAAGAATACTAAACTAAACTATACTAAAGAATACAGAAAGGATACTTACAGAAGGCTGAAAATATAATAATGAAAACTCGTGACTCTTTCCAGAGCCTTGACACAGCTTGGCCCTGATCGGCCATTGAGTCAAAACAACTCACACCAGAATCCAATGAAACAATCACCTTTGGGTAAACAGTCTCCAAACACCTTCCAAAGGAGCAAAACACAGGAGAAGCAAATGAGATAATATTGTTTTCCTTTTTCTCTGAGGCTTCTCAGCTTCTTAGGAGAAAACTCCTGGACAAGGGGATTTTTCCAGAAAATATGATGGTGACACCAATGCCTTTTTGAAGTACTATAAAATCCATACAATTGTTATGACAGTCCCAAAATCTTCTAAACCTGGAAGACTGCAGGATTTGAATGTTTGCATCAGACTTCTGTAAGTGCTGTTATCAGTCTCACATGGACTCTTTCAAGGAATATCAATTTGCAGCAAATGGAAAATCTCCAGAACAAATGAAAACATCAGTGTATCAAAAAAAGCCAAATGCAAGTCCAATTTGAATGTGACTGAGATCTGTCATCGCAGAGTGAATGTCTTTACCACTAGATAGTCTTTCCATCTTGTTTCTCAAAGAAAGCTTGGAAAAAGCTTGGGTTTATCCCACTGTGGTACAGAATCACTTCTAAAAATCTCAGGGAAAAAAATGCCTGGTGTGGAAGAGAGTTCCTGCACACAACTGTGTCAGATGCTGGATTGAAAGCTGCATTTGCATGTCCTGCCACTCTGCCTTAGCATCTTTTTCCATACTTGGTGGCTGTGCATGTCTGAACCCTAAACACTCCTCCAGCAACACACCAAGCCTTCCTCAGGTAGAAATCAAGGTGTAGTTACTCCTGCATATGACAGGAAAGCACTTCTGCACAAAACTTGTGGTGCCGCTTCATATTTGTACCTTTTCAAGACTATTATGAAAAATAAACTCCCAGGAAGTTTCCTACACTTCTAACTCGGTCCCCAGCTCTGCTGTGTGTGTATTTGGCTCACATACCCCATGGCAGCCATACATACAAGGTGTCCTGTAAAGCAAAAATGTAAGTTGTTAGCTATTGTTAGCTTTTAGTTCCCTCATTTATGCTCACATCTTTCAGCTGAATGTATAAACCTGTACTGAAGGGTAAAGAATGACCTTCCCTAAGAATGGAGCACAGCAAAAAAGAATAATTTAAGCAATTGGCAGGGTTGGTGGGCATGGGGGGAAACATTCCAGCCTCATGAGAGAAACTACGTGCAAGAATGTAAGCAAAACAATATAATCCATACAGAACAGAGGGAAATTCTGCAGGTATGCAAGAAACATTATGTTCAGGTAACATGAGGTGAATCAGGTGAACAACTTGGCATGGCAAGATGTGCTAATTTTATTATAAAGCCTTATTTTATTAATTTTTTTTGAGACACATGAATCCTGCCCGTGTGTTACCATTGTGTGCCCGTACATATCCCTCTGGAAAAAATGCATTTTATGCACGTCTGTACTTAGATCTGAACACCAATTCAGCCTCCAGATAAAAAGTCCAAGTTATCCTTTGGAAAAACACTGGTAACCTTTAAAATGTAATTGCTTTTGCAAACTGACAACTAATTATCCAAAAGCAAAATGCACATTAGGCATTCAAATAATGAAATGTCAGTCAATGTAATAGAACTGTCACTTTTTTCTTTTTTTACTTTGAGAAATTATTTTAGTCTTAAAATTAATCTATATCTGCATAGACAAATGCATTTTGCAATTATGCTTATTCACATAAAATCTTACAAAGCTGTACTATTTCTACCTACAGACTATGTGTTTATGTCTTTCAACTACCACTGGTATTTTTAAAGGTACAAATACCACTACTGCTACAAGCTGCTTCAGGTCTGCATTTATTTTTGAGTGCCCTCTGCAGCATTTTGTTGCTTTCCAAGGGAATTTTCTGTCCACTGATGATTGCTAGAACATACTTATTTTACTGTGTAATGAACCTGGAAGTCAGACATCCTTACACAGAAACAAACCATGTTAACATTAGGATTGTGAAGTCTGAAAACATGGTTCACCATGGAGCTGCAAAAAATAGTTATCTAGAGGATGTGTTCCATTTCCCTAAATAATCACAGATTTTGTACAAGGCAAGATTAAGGAATGTTTACTTAAAGCATAAGTTTTTAGCAGTAGGGAAGTGATAAGTGCACAGTCAAGACTGTTCGGTAGCCCCTTCCCTGGACATCATCACATCAGATTTTTTAAGATCCCAGCAAGCTCTGAGGCCAACACACCTGCATCCTCCTCACAGATGCTGCAGGAGGCTGCCTCAGGGAGGGGAGCATGTCCCAGTTACATGTGCCTTGGTCCAGCTGCTAAACCCTGTCAGGGGGCCAGTGAGAGCAGATGCTCAAACCTTCTTCCTCCTTGTCCCTTCAGGGCAGAAAGGATGCTTCTCGCCCTTGTCTTTCACTTTACAGACTCTCCCTGAGGTAGGACATGGCTATGTCACATGGAAACACACAAGACACAGTTTTCTCCACTTTATCAGAAAAGGTATTAAACATGGCAGTGCAAATAGTGCAACTGAGAATGCAATCCTTTGAGTACTGTAACATTTGCATCCCAGTATAACTATTTTTTAGAGAGCCCTAAGTGTATCACATATGTGTAGGAATGAACACGTCTGCTGTAGATTCACATACTGCCTGTGTATATTCAGATTCACCTAGACTGAAGCAGATTAAAGCAATTACAATATTTTCCAAAGCCCATAGGTATGTTTTATACCAATGTGTATATAAATACTCATCTACATGTACATCTATTTTCTATTGGGATACAGGCACAGGTGAATGTGTACAATATAAACCAGAATTCAATGAGAGCAAAAGAAACAAAATAAGTTCCAAATAATACAGTTGTGAAACTAATACTCATGCTGCAATACCATATATAAACAAAATATTTTGGAAGTACAAAATAAAATGTGGAGTATTTGAATAGAGTCAGAAATGCAACCCTGTTCCAAACACATCCATCCTTTTACCAGTAAAACTCATTATAAGTCTCTTGAAAATGGTATGCAGAGTTCTTGTTAAACTTACTTGGTGGGCACACAGATCTGTAACTTTATGCTAACTCAGACATTCTAGTTTAGCCACATATTTTACAGGAAAAACAGAAATAGGTAGTTTAACTCCTTTCGCCCTCTTATTAATTTTTCATTACAACAGCACTTCAGTCAATTAAAAACCCAAGAATTATTAATTTCTCCATCTCCATGTATATGCAAATTACTAAACTTCTTTATTTAGTATATATAGCTCTAGTTTAATGAGCTCACAATGAGACTGATTCATAACATGCAAGAATAAAAAAAGAGATTGCCTTGCAGTTGTGAAAATTGATAATATAGTTCATTTTTTAGGTACCCTGCAGATGCAGGCACTATTTTTTAATCATCCTGATCAAGATATCTGTAAGACTTCCCTGAGCATCTCTTCCTGTCCAGGCATCTGTGTCTAATTCCAAGGAAAACCTCTTAGCACAGCAAGAGCCACAGTCACACCTTGCTGTAGGGGTAGGTGCACATCTGAAAACCAGAGCTATAATCACACAACACATGCAGTTTATGTATGGTGACAGATGCAGGAAAGTGTCATTCTGATGTTCTCACAAGGACAGTATTTGGAGTTGTCTTCAATTTTGATATTTCCCATTTTGTTCTGGTCTTTAAATGTACACCCTTCCTTCTTTGTTGGATAACTGCAGATAAATCACAGTTATGCTTTTCTTTTATAATGGAAGGTTCATACTTACTTCCAGAAAACATTCACATAATAAAATGTAGTATTAATAAATATTAATGATGAAAGCTTGAAACCTTTTCTGATGAGCATTTGTGCCTGCAACATGCAGCAAGGCAAACATCTGTTGTAGATAACACAAGGGAGGTGGAAATATGACCATTCAGTTAGCAAAACAGAAATTTTAGTACTGATTTTTGAGCTATTCATCAAGCTCAGTTTTTTCAGAAATAGAATAGGAAAAAGAGCAAGAATGGCTGGGTAAACATCCCCTCTCTGCTTCCTCTGTGAACAGACAGAGCTAGCTCACGCATTTTAAATATCCACAGAGCCAGTTGTTATGAAGACTATGCTTTGATGCTGTGTTGATATCTCTGTGATTATCTGAGTCATTTGCATGGAAAAGGAAAGAGCAAGGAACACTCTCTTACATTATTCCATGGTAAAATGGGAAGATGGAGCAGCCATGAAGCAGATATTCTCACTCACTCCCCTCACCTTCCCACACACATTCCCAAGATTCAGGTACATAATAGTGCTATTTTAGAGCTGAGTGAACTGTGACTAGTTCATAGCAGGCTTTTTCAGTGAACCAATTTTAATTTTTAGTAATACTAAGCAGAGCTATCATAAACAGAAAGAATCATTTTGTGATGACAGCAATGAATTTTTTGCTATTTCCTCTATCACAGTAAGGAAATGGGAAACACATCCAAAAAACATTTTCTTCTGCATATTCATCATCACTAGATCATATTTTATTGCTATTATATGAACACTCTATTGAGATACTTGTGCTTAGAGAACACCTTCTTATTTTTGCAATTTCCCTTTTATAACTCTAGAATTCCAGCTAAT
This sequence comes from Motacilla alba alba, assembly GCF_015832195.1. NCBI lineage: Eukaryota > Metazoa > Chordata > Aves > Passeriformes > Motacillidae > Motacilla > Motacilla alba. The sequence goes on along the minus strand of NC_052020.1, from coordinate 1,941,223 downwards.
TTCTGCCTCATTACTTTAATATAATTCCTCACTGATGAGAATCTTAGGAGAAGGGACACATTTTATGACTTCAGTTCTTCTTCATGAAAAGATTGTAAAAATATGTATGAAAGCAATTGAGTCCAACAGAAAAAAGGACAGGCATTAAAGGCTCAGCCCAGATCTATTTATTTTTAAAGATTTTTCTCCCTTATGCCACTGAAGGACCAAAGGAAACAAAAACAAAACTTCATATATCAGGTAAAAAAAATTAATAAAAGTAAGACCATCGTATGAGATTGATTTTGATTTTTCTTAGTAGAACCACCAGCTCCTCCTAGGAATAAAAGAGCAAGGGTGGGGATATATGTTTAGATTAACCTGATAAGAGATTCAGAACTTTTGCGACAGATAACCACAGTACTAGTTTCGGACTTGAAAAAATATTTAGGTGTTATCACTACCACAAAATTAACCCAAAGTAGAAAAATTAACAGAAAACCAACAAAACAAGCTGAACTCATTTTGTAACACCATGGTCCTTCTTCATTCAGATTATGCAATTAATTCTCTCCTGCCATTTATATCCCCAGCATCATCCCATATTGAGCTTTCTTGGCACTAGGAGTCACTCAGAGCCAATTAACAGTCAACTATCCATTTCTCAGGACTGTGTGCTTTCTATGTTTTTATGCACACAAGGAGCAGCTGTCAGATCCACCTTTCAGCGGCTTAACAAGCACTTAGATGTTCTCTCCAGGTTCAGTAGCTGCTCACAGTAAGGCTGCTTTCAATCCAGTCGGGGGTTGAACTCTTGCTTCTTCCCTAGCAGTGGCCTTGTAAAATTACCTCAGCTGGAAGTCAGTCCCCACTCCCTAAATTTTCATTTCTGCCTTTAAGTAATGCGTTGTGTGGAAGGCTGTGCAGCAGTTTCTGAAAGTGATTTCAGGACATATGGGAAATTCACAGTCTCCAATTTCTCAGTTAGTTGATGAATGTCAGGGGTCATCGAATAACAGCACGATCAACAGTTTCAGCACTACCACTGTGCAACCAACACTTACTTGTTAGGACGTGAAGTGAAGTACTGTCATGGCTAAACACTTTCATGGATCAGGGAAATGGGGAGGAAGTAGGAAGGCAAGAGATCAGAAGTTTCACAGTGCCTCTCACCATAGCTCTGTGCTAAGTACTCAGTGCTGGAGGAACCCTAGTGCAGATACGGAGGAAGCAGGATTTAGAGTGAGTCTACTCATCCAAAATACTGGGAGACACCCTATCAGATGAGTTCTGCTGATTACAGACAGGAGAAAATGCAATTATAATGGGTTATGCTGCCTTTTCCAAAACTGTGCTCACATGCAGTTTCCCTGTGGATTTTTTGGCCCTGCTAGCGAATGTCATCCTTGGAAGCACACGAGTAGAAGTAGATGGATCCCCTAGTGAGCACCTTGCTAAGATAACCCCCACAAAGAAACCATTCCATGTCCTATGGTAAACTATAATTGCTGGACTTCCAGCTAATAGTATTCCTTCCCCAGGGCTCTGTGTTTGTAACACTACACATATCAGGAGTGATGAGCAGCTGAGCTGACACCTGCGGCCTGTAGGAAAGAGGCCTTTAGTTTGCACATCCTTTTCAACCATTTTAGGCAAAGACACTGACCCACAGTTATAAGGAATAACAGTTGTGGAACTTCTTGAAAATGCTACAGTTAAAATAAAGCTGCCAAGGTGTCCTGATATAGGCCATCAAGTTTCTTACATAGAACACTGTCATGAAACTAAATACTGCAACAGAAGCATGCCAAGCAGACACTGCTGATCTGAAATGTATCCAAAATAACTAAACCTCCTAAGCTGGGAAATTCTGGCTGGAAATTCCATTACAATAAACTTTTGAGCACTCAGAGATTGCTGTGGGATTTGGAAAGTAGTCTGTTCTCTGGGTCTTGTTAATTCCTTGATTTATCCTCACTTTTGTGTTCAGCCCCAAATAAGTCAGATCCTACTCAATTACAGTCTGAACTAGAGAATATTTCCGTACTCAGCTGAGTAGTGTTCCATCACTGAAATAAAAAAAGGCTACAAAGATGCAGTACTGTTATTTTTTCTTTTCTTTCTTTTTTTTTTTTTTTTTTTTGAGAACCAAAGCTTGCTATGCCTATTTTTTATTACTACTCCATTTTTCTAGAAGCCTACTTAGACTGGGAGAATACTACCAATTAGCTGTCTATCTGTCTATCTGTGAAAGTTTATCACAAAAACAGAAGGAGTAATCCAGATTAGGACCAAAACCACCCCCCCAAAAATCTCCACATCTGCAGAAGAGAATTCCACCAATAAACCTGTTCTGATGCAGATATAGCAGGGAGAATTTTTTCCAAGCAAAACACAGCTAGACCTTGACTAATCCTTCACATTGAAATGAAGTTATATTTTTGTACCTGGGAAAACTCTAATAAGTATTGTAGTCAAAGAAACTATTCTGCTAGAGAAGGGAAATAATCCTGTACTCACATGTTTAAAAGTCTTGGACTGATTCCTCAATATTTGGCATTTAGAATTCACTTCTAATTTTCTTGCCCAGCACAGCAATCAGTGCCAATCTCAGTCACAGGTGCATTGACAGATTACTAAAAGATGCTGAGGACTAGTCCTAAATTCATTTATGAGTTCAGTTCTGCTGTCAGAAGGATAGTATCAGTTTTCTTTGTCCCTATCTAGTTTTTTTCCTTGATTTTCAATTTCTCAGAAGGAAAGTCCCAGACTCCCACATTTGTCCTTTCCTTATTGGAAGCCTCCACAGTGAAGATGAGGCATTATCAGATGTTATAATGTGGGAATTGCTGATCTCTTAAAATTTGTAATCTTGACACTGTTATATATTAAAAGATAAATGTAAATAATAGCTTTTAACTGTAGTGATATGTAAGAAGAAAATATGATCTAGAAAATTTTAAAATGTAGTTAATTCCTGTATACCATTAGATAGCTAAGTTAACCATCAATCCCTGATAATGACTCATTCATTTATTTAGCCAGGAGGGCTGATGCCCCACTTTTTGGTGTATTATCAATAAGTGTCCTGATTAAAAGGAAAACAACTATTCCTTCCACATGTTTAAACAAAGGTAAGAAAAAACTGAGCTTTCACATTGAAAAGTTTTGTCAAATTTCATATAGTATTTTTTGCAGTAATAATTTTGAATGCCATGGTAGGAAGTGGATTTGCTCTGCTCCTAATCAGCCTTGTGAAGATGCAGTAATTTAGCAAAATTGAAATTTAACTCTTACTTATGTATTATTTTAATAGATTCTTGAAGCTTGAGCCTGTTACCTCAGGCAAAAGGCAATTTCTCTGGAGGATTTTGAAGAATGTGGCTCAGTTTTGAAGTCAACCCTTTGTCCACAACAGTGCAAATAGACCAATTTTTATGAAAATTTCAGGACTAGAGGGTAAAAAACACCTTGGCCAGTGTCCACTTCAAATTGATATTTGTTGCTGAAGGCTGATGAATGGGTTTTCCATGGAATTGTTACACTGAAAGCCCCGTAGGAAGCCTGTCCTGCCATAGGAGGGAAGGAACACAGCCCGACAGCGCAGGATCCCATCAGTGAGCGTGTTCTTCCTCAGGGTTACAGGATGCTGCTGCAGCCCCTCACTTGTGACCCACTCTCAGCTGTTTAACCACAGCCAAACAGGTGACCTGGAGCAGCAGGTGGTCACACTGGCCCTCTGAAGTACGTGTGACTACACACATCATGCTGCAGGAAAAACTCCACAGAAGTACCATATCAAATATTTATGATGTTGACATACTTGTCCATACTTGTGCAAAGCCAGCACATCAACCAACTCTTTTTGAGTTTTATCACTCTGATATTTTATCCTTTTAGAGATGAAGATACTTCATGACGCCGTGACAGTTTTGTTAGTCTCAGTTTTCTTCCAGATCTGAATCTTCTCATGGGAAAAAAAGGAAAAAAGGAGGTTCATTCTCAAAACTCACATGCACAGCACATGCTTCACAAGACCAGACTTAACTACTGGATCTCTGTGTCATAGTCAGATGAGATAAGGCTTCCCTAGAAAAAAAATTACAGCAACTGAAGAAAAAAATATCATATATCACCAGTGAAAAAAAGTTAGGTAATTTTTTTCCTCTTCCTAAAATCAGACTATTTCAGCTAAGGCAATATTCTGGAGTCTCAAGTGCTAGCTGCAGGCTGCAGTGCTGCAGTGCTGGTGGCCGGAACAACCAGGACAGATGTGCAGAACTTCGGCACTTGTCCCTGCACCCCTGGTCCAAGCTGGAATGCTGCCAGTGCTCCTCAAGCTCTGTGAGCAGGAGGACAATGTCAGCTGTTCCCATGGGGGAACAAGGCCGGGCCCTGGCTGCCCTGAGACTGTATTCTATACAGACTATAGATTAAAACTTGCAGATGGGAGGTGATAATAAATTCATTAGTTATTTAGCTCAGTCTGATTACTTGTTTAGAAATGAAACAATTTTAATTAGTTGCTAGGATCCTTGCCCCACCTCTATTGGACTTCTGTTTCTCCTTCTGCCTTATTTTTATTTCACCAGACTGCAACTTGTTCAAATTTGTCTGTCAGCAAACCTGATGTGTCAAAAAAATGTTCAACTGAGAAGCTCAGTCTTGAAGTGCTTACGCTATCATATAACACACACAATGTTTTACTTACACCCTGATAGTTAAAATTATTAAACTTGTATCCCACCTAGCATGTTGACACAGCATTACCAGGAAAGAAAGTTCATTTTGTCTGCACATGCAAAATCATGAGAAGAAAGACGTGGCAGAGCATTTTGACTGATACAGCAAAGAAGTTCTTATGACATAGAAAAGTTGTGTGTGTGTTTTTCCTGTTTTTTTTTTTTTGTTGTTGTTGTTGCTGTATCTTTTTTTTTTTTAATAATACACAAAATTCAGTCATTTGAGAAAATCATCATAGAGTAATTGCCACACCAACGCTATTTAGCATGTTCCTTTCTCCTTCTTTCCCTGATTGAAACCCACATCAAGTAATTACATGCAATTAAACATATTCTTTCCAATGCTTTTGCCTTGTTTTCTTTTTTTTCATTTCACTACAATTACTGTGAATTCTCTTTTACTAATCAACTTGCACTTTTCAAGCAAATTTTTATGCATTTTATGCATCAAAAGGGCCAATACCTCAAAGAGGAGGATTTTTGTAGTCTGCCCTGATGGAGGGCCATTTCATCCAAATTTGATAATTTTCATCCAAATTTGTTCCATGCTTCATCAAGGGTCTGATAATGGGCTCTACACAGCAGAAATAGTCAAATTGTGGTTTGAACCAGAGAAATTTTTTTTTATTTGCTGTAAAGTAGCAATTACATGAATCTTCAGCTACAAAAGGGAACTTCTTAAACAACAGTGTTGTAAATCAAGTAGTTTGTTCACTTGAGATAGGAACCTAATAAGAGAAAAATACGAGAAAAATATTCTCCAAAATAATTCATCCCATCATTGAATTTTTAGGCTGTTTGACATACAGATTGCGTTTTGATGCCTGAGGGGATCTTAAGAGCTACACAGGCAACGGTATGGTGCAAATAACAAATACATGTAAGTCAGCATTGACAGACATAAAGGGCAGGATCTCTGTCCTTTATCAAATCACGATTGTTAGTATCTTTCTAGTCTCAAATCTTTTAGGAGCACGAACATGCTTCAGCCTCCATTAAATAACATGGTATTGACTTCTCTCTATACCAAGGATAGAAGAAACATGTTACAGCCTCACCTAGAGTAGTTATAACAACTCCCATTTCTAATTTGCAGAGGTGACCTGTCCAATTACTAAGTAAAACAGAATAATAACAGAAATATATTCAGAGACCAACAGAACTAATAAACATTTTCTTGTGGCTTCTTCCACAGATCATCATACTTGTTTCTCATCCTTTCTGCGAACCAGTTCCCACCAAAAACATATTGGGAAACCAGAGAGCCTGAACAAATCCATTCCTCCATACAGCTTCATGTTCATAGCGCTCAAAACACCATGGAATTTTCCCTCAGCACATAAGGGTATGGTGACAATGCACTTGAAGACTATTACTGCATGATGCTTACAGGCAATCTATTCAAACAGACTGATTCACCTTAACATCAGCAGCCCTAAGCACAGCTGAACACACCACAGGAACAAAATAACTCTCCTAGAGCTTGTTTCTATATATAACAGGCTGATGAGCTCCATCCACTGTGCTGCATCCAGTGGTTGCCTGGCAGTGATTTCAGCTCACCTATTTGAATTTCTGCTGAAGTGGAAGGGCAGGTTGTTAGCAGAGGCTGGGACTAGACAGAAGGCAACACTGGAATCAGCTGGGGACTCAGGTACTCAGTAGCTCCCCACCTGAGAACTCACATGTTTTTTGTTTTGCTGAAAATCCAATTTTGTCACTGGTCTGGAAAGAGGATTATTCTTGAATCATTTTCATCTGAGAAACAGTCATCAGTCCCATATTATAGAAAAATATTATTATCTACATGTGTGATGTGCCTTTGATTGCATCATAATTCTGAACATGAGGACGATACCCGAGGCATGGTCCTGAGCTCATACTGTGGTTTGGTCAGTATGAATATATCCTCAGGGCAGACACTGTAGTATGGCAAGGGGTTACACTCCCTAGAACAAAGGTGTTCTATCCTCAGGCATGTATGATCCAGAAAATCAAGTATAGAATCTCTTTTGTCCTAGGATGGTTCTTGCTTGGAGTCAATCCAGTAGTGATCATATAACCAGTCAGAAGCAAGACATTATGAGTAAAACCCACAAAACAAACAAACAAAAAAGGTAATACTTTTATTCTATATATAAACTCCCATGTACTGGCAAATTACCTGAGTTGTGTTTTCTCTTGCATAAAGGCATACTAGCAGCATATTATTGGGGTTTGAGTTTGCCAGGGTTTGGAAAACTACAGCTTCAGCAGCTGAGATAATGCTTAGCTTAACTACACGTGCCACAAAATAAGGAAAGTGGATGATGTTAATAGATTCAATTGTTTTCCCACTGTACTTTCCTGGTCATTTAAATATTGGAATTTTAGTTTGGTAAGAATAAAGGGTAAAGCATGGGATGGAAGATGTGTGAAGGAGTTTGGAAAAGATAAACATTTTGTCCTATGCACAGTTAATAAATTAGAGAGAGGTCTGGTGTTAATACATGTCAATTTTTTTCCTCTAGGTGTTAGACCATCTATTTTTGTCTGAATATTGGTTGCCTGTCTGAAGTGAAAATAATGAATAGTGGATATGTTGTGGACAGTGGAAGCTGAAAGTCAAACTAATTTACAGATGGATCCTGAAAACTCAGCAGAGTTAGACTACTGAAGTCAAAAGGCTCCAATATCTTATTTTCTATTTTGACCTAAAAAGGATAGTCTGGTAATATTTCAGGTTAAAATTAAAGTCGGAATAACAATTAGAATTTTAGTAGTAAAATGTTACAAGTTCTGTACATGACTGGAATCAACTTGGTCCACACAGCTATGAAGAGGGTGATATCAGCAGTAATCAATTCCTAATGTTATTGCTTCCTGTGGGTATATTGAATTATATAAACATAAATGCTCAAGAGCTAAGTTTCTGTTTGGGTTCTTCAAAATATAGACTTTTAGGGATTATAACAATGCCTGGCTTTTCCTTCTTCCTCAGGGAATTGCATTGAGTTGTAATTGTGGTCAGGATTAAGGTTTGGAAAACTGAGCAGATCTTAAAAGTAAAATTTTGTTTAGCTGCTACATGCTTACAGAGTTAGGAAGAATAACATTGACAGTGGCCAGTGCCAGTATCAAGCTACAGCTGTGATTAGTGTTGAGACTGGGCTTGGAGCTGGAATTCAAGAAGCAAAATCTCACCTCTTTCTAGCTGGATTGCAGTGCATCCACACATTTGGAGGTGGTTTTGTTTTGAGAGTGTACAACAATGGTTTCCTGAGTTTGGCACACATAAACAAAATTACTTTTCTATGCAGATTATGCTCAGCAAGTCCTAGAGGTCTTCAAAGGATGTACTTTGGCTTCTCAAGTCTTTTTACCACAAGTCCAGCTGATACGTATGGGCCTGGCCAAATGGCCCTCTCCAATTGCCTCCATGGTTGGTGCCTCCAATTCCTCCCAGTCTTCTCTCAGAAAGGACTTAACATAGAATCAGTATTCTCACCTTGTATTTTGCTTTGACAATTTATGATTCTATTTTGAATCAGAAAAAATCATCAGTAACTCAGATGGGCATAGGAAAATACAATATTTTTCCCAGTCAACCTATGATACCGCTGAACAGTTTTATGAGGGAAAGTTTCATTTGCCTTTCAGCCATCAGGCATTGGCCAGCATTCAAGAAAGCATATCCATTCAGATGAAGAACTGGCTTGTTTCAGTACGGAGCAGCCAAATTCATCCTTGGAGTAAAACCAGTTGATATTTGTAAGGGATATACGGCAGACATTAATTTAGGCCATTGTAAGAGGTAAAAGGGGTGTGTTTTAGGTATCCTGGCAGGACATACCAGTAGATCATATTCTACAGAAAACATGTAAATCTGGGAAACAGAGGTTTTATTATTAACTTCCATGGAAAAAAAAAAAAGGCAACTGAGTTAGTAATAGCTCTATAAAGTGTTTATCTCCACAAAGAAAAACTGCCGAAGCACCCACATCTGGCATCTTTCCTCACCTCATTTTAGACAGCATATGGATAGAAAAATCGCACAAATATCTATATACAATTTAGTAAAAAAAGCATTGACCCTGACTGCCATTTTAGATCACTCATTCACCATCAATATTAGTGCAAAAGCAAATACCAAATACTAAATCTCTGCCCCTGAAGGCTGCATTCTTTATGGAGCTTTGTTGTGACTCACGGTTGCCCTTTGGACAAAGGAAAACACTAGGAAATGCAGATGCTACAGCTCCCTATCTCCCATGTGGGGAAAAATTATCATACTTGGAAAAGGAGGCCACAGTTGAGGAACATGCCATGAAACTTGCATCAGGGAACTATTCCAGCCACCGTAACTTACAGCATACCTGGAACTGTGCTAAATTACCATCTGGATTTACCCTCTGTTGACTTATCACAAGAAAGATAATTGAATTTTATTATTTGGGCTTTTAGGGATTCTTGGTCACAGCCTTAATGGCACAAACAGTGCTTTAATACTTACTGGGAAAGACAATAAGAAAATAACTGCTTTGTCTTCCAATGGCATGAATTAATTTTTAAAAAGTGCAGGATGGAATTACATGCTCCAATGACCACAGAACTTTCTTGTACTTCAAAAACTGTAAAGCAGTGAGGCACAGAGAATTTTTGAATCAGACTGACATTCATCCACGGTATCTTGGAGTCACAGGGATGGAACTTTCAGTTGTGTTTGCTGTTTGGAAAATATCAATAAAAAAGAGAACCTAGGTAAATACCATTCACAAGCCAGATGACACTAAGTAGGGCACCCATATCCACCCTCAGGATTGCAATGCAAACTCTGACTCTGTCTCCAGCAGGAAGGCATCTGCTTGTTTGGTATGAGAGCGCATATCTGAGATTCTCAGACATGAAAATGATAAGGCTTTTATAGTCACAAGTGGCATATTATACCAGCTTCAATTTCCTACCTTTCATTACTGCTATTGGACCAGAAAACATCATACATGAAGCACCTGCATTATTGAAGTATCAAAAAAGCCAAGAATAATAGATACATTTTCTAAAAAATGCTACAAAACACATTACACGATATCTAGATCTTTTAAGCATCTGACTCATATTTTGTTGTAATGAAGAATTTCCTACTGGATGGTGTTGAATGCTGGCAGACTGTCACAGAGCAAGCCCTTTGAAGCACAGTTCTGGGCACACAAAGAGAAAGAACATGTTCAGGGACAGTCAGCATGGATTTATCACAAATAATGCCTGAACAACCTGGCTGCCCTCTATGGTAAAATAGCTACAATAAATATTATGTATTAGTATTATATTATATATTATATATTATATATTATATATTATATATCAATAAATATGTAGATATATAATTAATATAATCCCTAATAAATATATCATAAATAATGGTAAAATATTTACAATATCTATGGGCAAGGGGAGAGATATGGATGTCACCTGCCTTGGCTTCAACAAGAGTTTTGACACTGTCTCCCACTACACACTTGTAGCCCAGTTAGAACATTATGGTCTGTGCAGTCTGTCTTGACAGTTAGGTGAGTAAAAAATCTGGTTGGATGGAGGGGTTTGGAGAGTAGCAGTCAATGGTCGTTCTCCACCCAGTAGGGGTCTGTGTGTCAAAGGGATGCCTTAGGAACTGTACCGTGACCTCTCCTGTTTACTATCCTCATGAGCGTTCACTCAGCTCTTCCAATGATGAGCAAGAGATGGTGGAGCTCAGCAAATCAGCAGATGACTACGGATGGGGGAGCAGCTGAGGCTGTCAGTGGCAGCAGGGGCAGTGCTGCCATTCAGGACTTAGAGAAGGAGCCTGGAGAAGAGCCAGCTTCTGGAGGACTGAACAGCAGCTTTTGAATACCTGTGAAGAGGTCCTCAAGAAGACAGAGCCAGGCTGTTTGAAGGTCTGCCTGGCAGCAGGATGAAAGGAAACAGGTATCTGCCTCTGATGATATTAATTCCATAATACATGCTCATGCAGGAAACATGAAAGGAATTAATCCTCAGGTTTTATTGAATGGATAAAAAACCTTTTCATGGCTTTACAATCCGTCATGCATTTCAAAATGCTGTACTCAAGGGATTTGACATTATTCCCACAGGCTGAAGACATCCAAAGGATTAAGAAATTTTTTAAGTTTGTCTGAACCACCATTTTTCTTCCTTGTCCCTTAATCTGCAGTGCGTAAAGTTTGTCTTGAGGTGTGGATATGAACCACGGTTATTACATATATCTCACATTGGTATAAATACCAATTTTTAGCAAAATAATTGCTTTACATAGTCATATTGTATTTCTGCATTATATTTGCAAAATCATGTTTTAGGAATCATTTGTCGACACAGTCTCCAGAGAACAGATGTTTACCTAAAGAGTCTGATTCCTTTTAACTTTTTCTGGTTTGGGAGGAAATAAGCTTTGAGGTCTCCAGGATTTGAATGCAAAATATTCTTTTCACTTTCAAGTTTGGGCCATTGCTTGCTCATGTGAATTGTTTTCCAACTGTGAAAGGGCATTTCCTACTCTAGCCACCAAGCTGAGAGAGTTAAGATGAAAATCGTACATTAGAGAAGAAAGCAGAATAACTTTAAAGCTCAAAGACTCTCTGACCACTAAGTGCAAAGAACCACTTACCTGAGATCAAGGCACAGTGGAATCAGCATCAGCAGAAAGAAAACACAAGCAGAGACTTCATCATCTGCAGAGACCTGACAGCACCTTTGAGTACCTAAGAGAGCTGGAGAGGACTTTTTACAACGGCATTGAACACAGAACACAGGGGATTGGCTTCAAACTGAAAAAGTGTTGGATTATACCAGACACTAGGAAGAAATTATTTACTGTGAGGCACTGGCACAGGTTACCCAGAAAAGCTGTGGATGCTGTATGCCTGGAAGTGTCCAAGGCCAGGTTGGATGGGCCCTGAGAAACCTGATCTAGTGGAAGGTGTCCCTCCCCATAGCAGAAAATTTGGAACTGGATGGTCTTAAAGGTCCCTTCAAACACACAGCATTCTGTGATTCAATGATAATTTGGAATTTAACAAGAGTTATGTGATAGTAAACGATGAGACTGGGTTAAAAAAAATCTAGTGATTTTTGCTTGCCTTCCACAATTGCAACCAGACCAGCTAGGTGAAGCAAATATTTAAATAAAGGAACATAATACACATTTTATTTTTTAGATTTCAGAATTCTGAAACAAGAGAGTGTTCTTTGATCAGATGTATGAAACTTACTCTTCTTTGCAGATAAGAAGCAAACAGGGCTTAAGTGGAGTAGCACTCCATTCTCTGGAGAGGAAAGTGCTCTAAGGCAAGCATTTCTTAAACAGATGACTAAAACACTGCTGTAGTTATTTGTATAATACTCTTCTTCCTGTATCCTATATGCAAATTATTACAAAACTGCGAGCTATTCCATAACTAATCCAAAGTCCATAGTTACAAGGTCACATCAATGCAGTACTGAATACTTACAGCAAGGTGGGGAGGAAAAAGCCCTCACAGACCATTATAAAGTGAAAGGCTAAATTTTGCTTTCAAAAAGCCAGTTACATTGGGTAGGTTTTTTGATTTTCAAAGACAGCAATGGCTTTTTATTATATATTAAACCCCATATATTATGTCCACTGCTGTTTATCCTCTGTTTTGAGAAGCAGAATCTCTGTGTAGAGATAACACAGATGTTTGAAGAGACCTGGACGTGCTCTCACAGACATACTTGAGCTCTTGGGTTGGAAGAGAAACCAAAGCTTGGAGATCATAAGAAGCTCAGGGGAGATCACAGCATGGGCCCCTGATAAATGGGTGCAAACAGCAGCCCTGCTGCCTGTCAGGATTGGACTGAGCTTGGTGGTGCCAGCATTCCCACTTGTGTGTCCCTGCCCAGGAGCTGCTTCAGGATCCTCCAGTTAGCAAGGTAATGAAATAAAGTTACTCTGCATTTCAGCTATGGGTTTGTGCTTGTTCTGGCTGCCTGCCTGCATCAAATCACACAGGAACCAAGTGCTAAACTTGAGCAACATCTTTAATGCACAGAACAGTCTGGTTACAAAGAGCAAGCCAGCTTTAGACTCAATAAAAAACACTGATTTATGCTCTTCTGATTGCAATCCAACCCTGCTGCTTCCTCCATTCCCTTTTCCCTACAGTAGCTGAGACTTGGATCAATTGACTTCTCCAAACCCAGGTGGACTTCATCAAATCTCTTTCTATAATCTGTCAGGCACTTCTAATCACATTAGTGATTTCCCATCATACAACATCAGTAATTATATTATTAGACTTGGGTTGAGGTTTTTTTTCCCCAATCTGATATAAATCTGCCTCTGCATATTAATAACTTTTCTATCATGAGACTTTAATGAAGCAGAATATCAATGAGATGTGATGGGTGGAAAACTGTTAGTGATATAAAATATGTTCATTTGGGTATAGACATGTCCCTATTAGAAGTGGTTTCCTTACAATGAGAAGTCTTTGTCCTTTTCTTCCCTTTCATTTCCCTCGATGTGGGACAATTGTAAAACTTTATTTACAATTCATATGGAGAATGATTAAATAGCTTTCATTCTCTGAGTGTTGAAAAACTCTGAAAATCACAAAGGCATTCACTTGGTAAGAAGAAATTACAGTGATATTGTCTCATCCTTGGCATCATTTGTTACTTTAAAAAACTTAAGAAAGTATGTCAAATTGTGGCAGAGACTGAAGCTTTACCTAAAATAAACTTATTAAAGAAGACAGTTTTTATTAGCAAGTCAGAAACCAAATGATTAAACAGCTTTCTCTCTTTCTGAATACCAAATAGAAATCAATGTACATTATACAGCTGTGGCAGCTGACACTGCAGAAGATCCAAGGACAGCATAAAGACTGTGATTTACTGAAAATATTTCACCCCAGCAACAGCCATAAGATGAAGTCTAGTTTGCCCTCATAATACATTCCCTTGCTCTTTTCAATAGGAATTTAGAAAACTTACTTGCATAAACTGTAAAAAGGTGGCAGTCTTGTTAAAAATCCATAACTGTTGAACTAAAAAGAATTGCTTCTCTATCCTAAGCAGACTCTATAGAAAGCTTCTTGAAATATCATGTGTTGCTACTCAATGGCAGGCAATGTTAAAACTTTTTTATTGGTGGTTGTGACAATTGCAGCAATAGAAAACATAACTGTAAACTGTGTTCCTATAACCTGTTTGCAACACTCAAGAGAAATCATAAAAAGTGTGTGTTGAGCCAGTGATTCACCCATAGGGGTTCTCAGCATGTCACCTTTGTGGAGATCTTCATGGATAAGTGTACAGAGAATCTGGATCTACCCATTCACATGATTAAAGGTTGATTGCCATGTAACATTACTATGAATGCACCTACAACATACAGTTGCACACCTGACAGCTAAAGTACTTCAATAAAACATGTAGGGGTTTTTGTTTCTGGTAGTTTCTTTTTTTTGTTGGTTTTTTTGTTGTTGTTGTTGTGGGTTTTGGGTTTTTTTTTGCAAAGATTCCAAATGGGGCACAGGAATTAATTTTCCTTAAACATAAATACAAAATTTTTACACAGTTTCACAAGTTATCCTTGGTCCACTTTTTCATTTGCTGGATATAAGATGGTAGAACTGGAAAAAACAGATAAATGTGGGGCAGAGTAGCTAAAATTCAAAAAGTAAGCAACAGAATGGCAGAGATAAATCATGGAAATAAAAAGATTCTGGATGATGCATACTAATAACCACAAAATAAATATATTTTAAAAAATCAAATTATTACTAGAAATCATATTCATTTTATTACTCTAATTTTATTGATAGAATCCGAAATCATTTACCATTATTTATTAGCATATTACCTGAACAACATAAAACAATATTACTCACAAACCAGTGCTTTTCTGAATGGTTTGGGGCAAAGATTCATATGCATCATACAGCTAATATACCTTCCACTACCCAGTATCTACGTTTGTGTGCCTAACAGATGTAAATCTTGAGAGGCCCTGGATTAAACAATTATACTGTAGGTGATAATCAGGTAGGAAATATTATGCCTGTAGACAGACATCAAGACAATTTCCACACTGACTTATGGCATGTAAAATTGTACCAGCTGCAGTGGAGGACAGTTACAATATGTCAATGGAGTTTATAGATGATGCAAAGCAGAACAAATGTTTGCCAATTCTAGGTGATAGATTTTATCAAGGTCAAATTGCAAATCCAGAGAGCATGCAAACACTCAAGAACATGCATTTAAGCTGCAAGTATTTATAGTGTGCAAAGATAAAAAGCTTGCTAGTGTGTGCCACTCACATCATGTCAGTTTTTTGAAACAACATATTCACCATTTGATGTCAGGTGAATGCATCCAGGCTGTGTCTGGTCTAGTTTAGGGAAAGAGATGAGGGTTTTCCTTCTGGCTCTGGCTCATGTCCATGCAGGTGAACTGCTTTACTACCCAAATCAGGCTGATCACACCTGAACTGCAGACTCTAAAATGGCCTTGGGTGCTGGCTGAGCATTTTTTGGGACATTGCTACTTGGTCTGAGCCACCTCTGCTAGGAAGCACACTTGGATGTTATGGATGATTTGGGGTAGTTTGCCTAGCAGTGAGGATGACACCTGAGAGCCCAGTTTAGTTTAAGTCTACACCTATGTGTACCACACACTATAACAAGTCTGAAAGGACAAAAGTAAAATTGATTTCAAACAAGGGAATCTCAGGCAGCAGACAGACTTTACAGCTTTGCTTTGCATACAGGGCTTCAGCTAACTATTTTCCTCAAAAGTTGAGTGCAGTTATTGTTGTGTATCAGAGTTTATGCTACCCTGACAGCACGGGGACAATAAAATTTCATAACTGGCTATACCAGGTCTTGTATTCCCCTGGCAGCCCACAGTAACTCCCAGTGACCCTGTGGAAACTGCATTTACATCTTGCAGTGGAACAAAAAGGGTTTTTATATCAAATGATACCAGAATTCTTAGACATTTGAAAAAAACAGGATCACTATTTGGCTTGCAGTACATACATTATCTTTTTTTCTATGGACGTTTAGGAAAAGCAATTGGAGGAAAGGCCAAACATCTGACTCATTCCTAGAAGAATATGAATAAGGACTCCTCATGTTTACATTTGACAGGATTGTCACTGGCTGGAATTACTTGCAAGGCATATAGGCCCAACTCATAGGGACGTCACATTATTATAGAAATAATTAATATTATTTTAGGGTTAAGAATAGTGAAGGATTCATTCTCTTAAACTTTGTCAGGTAGTTCTCTTTACAGTTGCAGCAATAATGAAATGTAGGACATAATTTTAGTGGTTTTATATACAGATACAGAAGAATATACCTAACAGACAACTACAGATAAAATATATATTTGAGGACACACAGAGAAGTATCTTTATATCATAAAAATTATTAATCCCTACATATTAAAGGTAAACTAAAAATCCCATAAAACACTTTTTTGGAGCAAGTCAAACAGAACAAACATTCACAGTCTGGAAAGGACAAGACACACAGTATGTGCATAGATGAAGGAGATTAAAAAAACACTTACCAGGAAAACACTGCAAGCCAGAAGGCTGCAAAAAAGCTTATACAATGGAGCTCACGTTAGCTGTTATTCAGGATACCTAAATTTAGGGAAATATTCAGAAAATAATTAAATGGGGCCTGTATGATTTCCAATTTTTGACAATGTAGTAAATGGGCCTTGCTTATGTAGTGATCAAAGAAATTTCAGAGAGGGTGACTGCAGACGTGGAAGGCAAAACTGAAGCAAATAACAGTATTTTTGACAAGTTAAAAACAAATTGGTTTAGAGTTTGTCACATTCCAGTGTTCTTTCTCCATACATGAAAACACTGAAGAATGTTAGCACAACAAGAATTTTTACAGCTAAGAGGACTGAATTGCAAAGGGGAACTGAGAGGAAGAAGAGTGCAAAGCATGACTGAGGAGTAACTGAAAGACGTGAGAAAATGTGGTAAGGATTGATTAGAGCAGACCACTGATCTATAAAATCCTGAACTTGTAAAGGTATTAACATTGTACAAAAGAACAAAGTGCAAAAAGAGTCTATAACACTAAAATATCAGCTAGTTTTTTTAAAACTAATGAAAGCACTTGAGAAATAGTGATGGGTTTCAGTCTAATATAATATAAAAAATATTCTGACATGTCTAATACTGTGTTCTTTGCAGAAAAAGCCAGTGTTGCATATTGACTGATGGAGTGTGCTACAGACTTTTTTTTTTTCCTGTATGAACATCACAGAACAGGGAACAAGTCTCTTGAATTCCTTTTCCCAAACCATTTCTGATGTCATTTAATATGTCTGATACAACTGCAGCAGTATTAGTGGGATGGAAACACAAGGCTTGTCTGTACTGAAGTGGAAGTGCAGGTCTGGGCCTCACCAGGTAACAATTCAAATCAATTTGCTTTCCTCATGTTTTGCGATTGGAATGCTGAGAAAATTTGAGCTTTCTCTGATCCAGCAGCCTTCAAGGGCCTAACAAAGAGAATACACAGATGCCACTGGGAAAATTATATGTGTATTTAGTGTCTAAAGCAAAAAGTAATCAAGAAAAATGATTTTGTAAACACAAAATGGAAGGTAATCCAGATTGCCAATTCTTTTTGTCTTTTTTTATTCTTATAAGCAGTCTAATGTCAAGATCCAAACATACATTAATGTTTGAAAAGTTGTTCTCTGAGATGAACCTAGAATTCCCCAGGCAGCAATGCAGATTTACCTGCCCCAAAAATAACAGTAAAAGGCTTTGAACAATTATTCAGCAGTGTCAAATATCAATTACTTACTCCTTGCAAATATTATAACACCCATTTTCTGGTGCCCAAAAAGTGGGAAAATCTGAGTCAATTCATATAGTTGCCTAAGCTGGAAGTTAAAACTTTTTGGAACCCTATTTTCTGTAAGTTTCATGGACATAAAGAACAACACCACAAAACTTTTGAGCTTACAGCATTGGGAAAGCATCAGGGAAAAAAAAAGACAGATGTTGTCCCACCTACCACACATGAGGATCATGTTATCCTCACTGCTAAAATCCTCCACCCACTTAAATGACAACCTGAAGGCAACACAAGTGTCATCTTTGTTGGGTGCCATTTATTCAGGATATAATGAAAGCATTTCTGAAAATACAGAGAAATAATCTTCCAAACTGTGGTCAAGAACCTTCCTATCTGTGGAATGCCTAAAAGTGAAGAATAGATGTTAAAATACTGCTGTACTAATGTGCCAAGGGAATGATGCCACACCACACTACCAACTAGGTATCCAGCAGATAATTGGAAGGATGGTCTCATGAACAGCTACTGCTCTTCAGCTGCTGTTTGTTTATATTCCAGATCTCCTGAAACAACATACTTAGCATACAATATAGGCTTGGATGACTAAGGAAACACTGACATGAAAGAGCCTTTCAGGTGACTCCTGATATTTGTTCTGCTTTCTAAAAGGGGAAAAAAAAAAAAAAAACCAAAACATTTTCCTTGGTTTTATTACTTATATTCCCTATTTCCATCCTCATGGTTAGCATATGTGCATACAGGTATTATTTTAATGTGTTTTAATCACAGTAAGAACTGCATCCAGGAGATGCAGTGTGGCAGTATAGGGACAGGCGAAGCGGAAGATCTCGGGCTGTCACGGAAATGCGGCAGGGCCCCTCTCCCCTGACTCCCAGAGATAAGGGATCGCCGTCGGTAAGAGGTCAAAAATGTAACCCCCTTCTAACACGGCCTCTTCCCGTTCTCTTCCCATTCTCCTTACTAACCATAAAAGGCAATGTTAGACCCCCAAAAGTAGAAGTAGCACCAAGGCTATATAAGCCGACGAGATAACAGATTAAAGGTCTTTGGATCGTCCACCACATTGGTGTCTGCGAGTCCTTGGCCCGAGCGGCCCTGAGGGTGTGGGCCGCCGTGCTGTCTTCCTGAAACCAGGTCGCCTGCCTTAATCAGAAGGCAACAATGTAGTTATGAACAGGACTGGACAGAAGGATTACTGCAACTAATTCTCAAAAGAAAATATGTGTAATTGTTGATCTATCTTGACTTTGTGCTGTTGGGGATTCACAAAAGGAAAAGTAACATTTTAATAACATTTAAGTGAATAATAATGCAACTTGTATGCTTGCAAGGCTCAAGGCAAGAAATAAAACAATACTGTTCAGCTCTTAACATAGCTTAATATTTAAAACACTTTTGTTTGTTGAGTCAACAAAAATTAATATCAATGGACTTGACATGAAGTACAATGATTTAACACTTCAATAACATCATAATCCCAATGTATCCAGGAGGCTAAGGAATAAAATTCGTTGCTGTCCATGGCTAAAGCATTTGCTTTCTTTCTTGGCTCAAAATAAGATTAATGGGTTATGCATACTCACTTTTTCAGTGTTGCATTGATCATTTAGTACAAATGCTTCTCCTGAAAATTGGGCTGTTTTCCAGACTGTAAATTAATCTTCCAGCTTCACAATTAAAGACATCATGCTGAAGAATGAGGTAGTAATGCTGATTTACATTCAGCAGTTGTGTGACTCAGAGATATGATATACACTATCTTTGCCTCCTCAGCAGAAGCCGCAGGCAGTCTCCAAAAAAATCATTGTCCACCAGGTTTGTTATCACTCTCCCTGAAACACCTGTAATGCTTCAGATAGCAGGAAACTTGCTAATATGAGAAGTAGCTTCCTTCTTTATGACCTGTTATAAAAGCCAATTAAATTCTTATTGATAACATCAAACTGAGAGTCTTGAAGACATATTTATTTTACTCAGGGGATTGTCACACCAGAGGCAGAACCTGGTCCAACTTTCTTTTCCACTACAAGGAAGTAAGTCCTTGCCAGAAACAGCTCTTCTGAAAAAGTTGGCATGTATTCATCTTCAGCCCTGTTCAGTTCTGGATCTCACTATAGAAACTGCCTCCAAATGTTAATTAGAGAGAGCCCAATTCTGTAGATGCTGCTGCCTTTGGAACAGAGGCAGAACTTGACCGGTGGCTATCATTTGGAAAAAAAGGAAAATGCTCCAGAAGCCACATGTGAGAACCTATAATAGATGTGTAAGGACTGTCAGCTGTGACCTCTTCATGCAAGATGTCTTTGCCACCTAGAGTGCAGACCTGCTGCTCTTTTAAAATAACCTAGCAGCTTCCAGGTTCAAATCAGAATAGGGGAGGGGGCGGGAGGAAGACAGATGAAGAGGAGAGTCCTGCATCCTGTGGTCAGAGTGGGAATTTCCAAAGTCTGTCTCTGAGGATTGCAAAGTTATAGGCAAATGAGGAAGATCTCATAACAAGTTCCTGTTAGGGATTTTTTTTTCCTATTTCTCCTCACCTGGGAGACCAGAATTTCCAGACCCAAAGCTGTTTCAATAAAAGGTGAAGGAAACTCTTGCCAAGCTGGGCTGATCTGGGATAGTGTAGCAGAATTGCCTATTTTTCACAACCAGCTATGCTTCTGACATCTGGTTCTAACAAAGGCACTGCAAATGCTTCTGCTGAGGAGAAAACTGCAAACAAAATGGGATTTCAGCTAATTTGAGCAACCTGACCTAGGTGAAGATGCCCCTTCTCATTGCAGGTGAGTTGGAACTAGCTCACCTTTAAAAGTCCCTTCCAACCCAGAAGTATTAATTACTTTAAAAGTATTTGGTAGATGGTTTAACTACATTGAACTTAGACTGTGACTTCTCTCATACTCTATAGACAGACATTCAGTAGGTATGTTTTGATAACTAAGTTATCATAAAATCAGAGAATATGCTGAGTTGGAAGGGAGCCATCAGGATCATCGAGTCCAACTCCTGGCCCTATCCATCACGGTCTGAGTCTGTGGTCCTCATAAACTTCTAGAATAAATAACCAACCTTTCTTGAAACTAGGAAAGAGCAAGGAATACATTTATAGTTTAGTTCTCATACATGGTAGAACATGTGGAATGTCAAAAGGTTACAAACATTTTTTAAATTATTCCCCAGAGTTATAGAAAGTCTATAAGTAAAATCATAACTCCCATTGAATGAGCACGATGCTTTCACTTGAAAAAATAAATACAGTTGCAACTGCTATCTAACTCAGAAACATGCTATGGGCCCTTCTTATTTTAATCTCTTTCACCCCAAAACTGAAGGAAATTGAAAGAAATATTTAAGCATTGTAGGCATTATAATACCAACATCATATTCAGCTTATTAAACCTCTTCTTCACTAAGGTTTAAGATTCTGCTGAATAGCTCATCACTTGTCTGTAGTTAATATACTTTTGGTGCACTTTGACATAATTCTAGAAAGGATAAATGAAACTCATAAAGGCTTTTGGTGCTTAAGAACAAGTATTAACATAATTGCTCTAAAAATATTTAAAGGAGCTGAAGGTCACTTGCTGACTCTTCATGTTTAAGACTATAGTGCAGCTGGCTTTTGTCTGTTGACAATGAACTGATCAAGACTGTTGCAATATCTAGATATAAATGTCTGCCAGTGCTGTCAGGTTAGGATTTCCCTTATCATTTCTTGGTTTTTGAGATTTATAACTCCATTAATCATCCATTCATATTCAGGCAGTAAATTTGCCATCACGTACAATGAGGTTTAATTACTAGATTTTTTTTTTCCATTTGTGGAAGGGACAATTCAGATTATTTTCAGTTTTAAGAAAATTACAGCATTTAGATTAGAGACCAACATACAAACCCTTACAGATATCTAACATTCAGAACTCTCTATGGAATACAAAAACCCCTATAATTAATCTGTTATTTTAGTTCTGCACAGTCTTGCATACCTGCTAAGAAGCACTGATGAGCTAATAGATCTCTCACACAGAGAGATTTCTGTTTCATTCTAGATAAATTCAGAGTCTATGCAAAGGATGTTGGATTCAGACGTTTGAAAAGCAGCCACTGCTCCCACTAATATCATTAGAAGATTTTGGTATTTGGTACTTTACAAAATCAGGAACTTTAATGTGGGGCTTTTTGAGGCACAAGAACTACAGGGATTCCTGAACAGCACCTTTGAACTAGTTACAGCTAATTTTTTCAGAGGCAAATTTTGCTCTCAGTATGTAGTAATTAGATTCTTAATGCTAGTATGCATATAAAAATATATTACAGATCAATGTACAGGGAAGAATTTCACTCCCTATGCATGATGAATCTTAATTGCATTCTCCTCCAAGTGTTAGATATCCCTGTAGGAGAGCTGCAATCACTCATTTAGATTGGAGAAAGGACCACTTGTCTGAATGGGTTTCATAGCAACAAAATCCTGTCACATCCAGTCAATAATGCTGCCACATACTGGCCTGATGAAATACAAATTTTGTATAAACAAAAAGACTCATTTTAGACAATATGTTATATTCAGTTGTAAGGGAACACAGGTCATGGTACATGGCAGCTATTCTTCGCTTTCCATCATCAAAGTGCTTCAGAAGCAAACTAATTAATCCTCTAAGTAATTAATACTAATTATTTAGTGGATGATAATTATGGTATTCTATTGCTTTAAACTAATTAGATGTAAACGTTGTAATGATATGCTATAATGTTTTATATGCAATTGCTATGGTCTGCTGGATTATAATGTGTATCTTATGATATTTATTCCCAAGTGGTCCACTGTGAATTTCTACGACCTGTAACAGATGATCAGATGAAAGCACACACGGGTTACAGGACCAGGTTCACAGCAGCATTCATCTGCTAGGATTGCCATTACAGTAACTGGAAGCCACGGCAAAGAATAAAGTATTCAGTCCTCCTTACACCATGCACAGAAACAGCGAGGACTTAAAAATTAGGGGCTTGAGCTCAGCGTGGTAATGCACAGCATACCTGAGCAGCTGTTCAAGAATGCCCAGCAGCCCTGTTCATGCTGTTAATGAATGCTGGACATAAATCAGCTTTAGGACTTAAGGACATAAATTCATGTGAGCTTTCTTTCTTTTTCTTAAATCCAGGAAGGGCAATTGCTTTGTATGACTCGATAAGTAAAGAAAGAGAGACTCCCAGTCAGCAATAGGTATGAAGAGCCATCTGAGACTGTAAATCAGAACATCCTGTGTAGCAAGAGGGAGGGCACTCTCTTGCTTGGATGGAGATAAGGGCTACATTCCACTTTGTCAAAGGGAAATCAAACCGTGTCTCCCAGATGCAGCAGGAACCCTCTTACCCCCACACCTTCCAGGCATGCTTTCAGCAGAGTCTTTCCAATGGATTCCATCAAGTGTTTTCTGTGGCTGAGATGGGTACTGAAGTGCCTTTTTTGTGAGTCCCTGCAAGGCTCAGGGATGAGGAAGACACTGAGCTGCTCAGCACTGCCAAGGCTAAAGAACATCTAAGCGCACACTGGAGACACCGGCAGCTTTTTGCCTTTGACTATTGCTCTGACAGTAAACATCTTAGCATCACTTGAACAGCAGTGGTACTTCAACAGCACAATGAAGCCAAGTATTAGCTTTAAAGTGTGTTTCAACTAAGAAAAGCACTGTGTCAGAAATTACTTCATAGGGCTCTGTGTTTTGTTCTCCCCCAGTGACTCTACATCAAACCCAATGGGCTTGCAAAAAAAATTTCAAAATGTCATCTCTAGCATACAGAATACCCAAGATCTGAAAGACATCTGTGTTCATTGTAGTTCTTGCACCAATACAAATAATATTTTTGCAGTTCAAATCTGAAATTTCAATTTTTGATGTAATGAAATTCAGCTCAGCTTACAAGAAAATCACCGGTTTAGTACCAACTATAATAAAAAGCTGGATTCCCACTGCAAATCAAACATAAAAAGTCAAAACCCTCAGGGCTACTTATTTTTTTAAACATACATATGAGTATCCTCTTCAAACACAGACTTTCACCATTTAACTTACTCCAACATAAAAGAATTGTCATGAAAATAATTTAATATGAGACTGAAGCCAGAACTGTTGGTTACTATATAAAGAGTACAAAGGGAATTGATTTACTAAGTTCGCAGCTAGGTATGGCAATGCTTCTCTTTCACAGATTACAGCCTTTTAAGTCTAGCAAAGCCCATTTTAACTGTGTACTCTAACCTATTTCACACTAGCTGATGTTCATGCACTAGTTCCAGCTTCATGCTTAGCTATGGGCAAGACGTTTTCTTTCAGAAATATATCCAGTCTTGATTTTGCTGTTTCCTAGTGATGAAAAAATATAACTCTTTGTAAACTGCTTCCTTTTTAGTTATCCTCAACATTTAAAATATAAACAGAATAACATAACATTCTCAACATTCTCTCTCTTGACTTTTACCCTTTTGGTTTTCCTGGGCTTTGCTGCCTGCCTAAAAAGCCTTTTCTTAGGAAATTTAATGCTTTAATTATATTACTGTCGTTTAAGTTTTTATCAATAGAGTCCTGCATAAATCCATCCATTTTTTTGCCAGAGGTCACACTATGAGATGCCTGGCTGTTAATTTAAACTAACAAAAGTCATGGTACTACCTTGGTTTCAGCCCTTGGAATGTCTGTGTTTTTCCAGTATATGTTAAACAAATCAGTGCTAACCATCCAGAAAGTTCTTTTGCTAGTTACTCTAAAACTCATTTGATTAAGGTTAGATTCTAAGATGTTTAAATTAAGTAGATATTTTTTTAAGGGAAAGCATGTAATCACTATTAAAAATTAAATATCTATCTATCTATATATATATCTATATATATATATATATATGTATATAAATATATGCACACACACACACACACACACACACACACATATATATATAAAAAATGCTGTAACAATTTAGAACTTGTACCATGAAGATCAATGGGATTTTTACAGCCTCACCTGTAGCATAAGCTGAGTATAGATGTGTAAGTGATGCATAGGTATTACCTAAAAACAATACTTTTGGGTGATTCTTTATTACTTTATTGTTTTTTCAAGAATATCCTATTCAATGTTTTTTACCACTTGTCAGTATGTTTTCAAATACTGCATGTTACCTGGAGTTATAGCAGTGAACTCTGTCAACAGAACATTTTCAGAGAACAGTTTTAGATCACTCTAGTAGCTTTTAAGAGGCTGTGTAAGTCATGGTTCTGGTCATATCATAAATATAAATCTGAGGTAGACAGTGCCATCAGTTGTCTATAGGTAATTTCTTGCTTAAGCTCACAAATGCTGGTAATATGCTTTGTTTTCTGGAGCAGCCTATGGAAATGTGGATAAGTTCTCCTTGCCCACCTATTTTGAAACAGAGTTAATTAACTTAGACTAAGTGAAATGTAAAGTAAAATTCTAATGTAATTTCCAGGGGCTTCTAGAAAGTGCTCAGTCAGTCAGGAATTTCGACCTTCTTTACCCTTCGGATGTGCTCCATGAAGAAGCATAAAACACACTGTTATGCTGGCTATGTTGAATATTTAGTTCTCCAAAGAGTTGCTGCACCCTGAAGAAATTAGCATCCAAAGCACATCTGAAATTGCAGAACCATGCTTTTAAATACTGGACTTTTCAGATTAACCCTTCATTAGAGGAGTTTAGAGAACAGACTGTGCATTTTAAATTTATCTATTAAGAAACACATCACAGAGAAACTTGTTTTTTCTTCAGATCTTGACTGGCATTTGAAGAAACTGGTTATTATTGAGATGACCAAACCAAATGAAAGCAGGTGAAATAGCTGACACACTTCAAGCAGAAAAAAATCTTCAGAAAAAAACCTTACAGCACAAAAAACAATCTACTGAATCCAATACTATTGAATCTAGTTGGATTTTTTATGCAATTATTCCTCAAAAAAAAACTATACAGAATAGTGAGTTTTCACACAAGCTTTGTTCTTCTTATTTTAGGGGTTCTCTTAGACCTGTCCTGTTGGATGCTGAGATAGCAGTGGAAGCCAAGCAAACATTTTCTCTCTTATCTAGCAAAAAAAATTGAGACTGCCTTTCCAAACCAATCCTCTTTATAATAAACCACGTGTTCGATGTCACAACAGGATTAAAGCTATTGTATTAATTCCATATAATATTTGGGAAAGTTTTTCAGCAGGCAGTTTATTCATCAGGTACAGTGAAATTTTGTCCTTGAATGTTACTTCGCACACCGTCAATGTGTCTATCTATCAAACAAACATTTCAAATTTTAACTTGGCTGTTCTAAAAGTAATTTCTTTCTCTTCTTCCATGGACACACAATGGAGGTTCGCTCTCTTGTACTCAAATACTGGAACCTCTTGCCTTTCCTATTTATTTTCCCTATTTTTTACAAACTGTAGGTCTTCCATTCCCATCAAATCATCCTTTCACCCTGACATGTCTAAGTGTCTTCAAGGTTTTCTGACACTCCCAATACCAACTCCTCATATTTCTCTGTAACATTATATATATATATATATATATATATATATATATATATATATATATATGTGTGTGTGTGTGTGTGTATATACACATATATATACACATATACACACATATATATATTTATATATATATATAAATCTAGTATATATAAATCTAGTGACTTAAACATCTCAGCTTTCATGTCTTCATATTCTTTATCTCCACTATTTCTTTCTTTCAACCCCCCATTCTTGTTACTAGCCTCCTTACACTTGAACTATAACCTTTTCCTGGAAAAAGAAAAGTAATTTCAGGTTTTTTCTCCAAGATCCTAATGAAATGCAACTTTTTAAACTTTCAGCACAGAAATTCTATCAATAATTAATTAATAAGCCTCCCTGCAAGAAGTACATATCTATTCCTGTGTCCCACCATAATACATAAAACAAACATCCTGGTCACTGTCCACTGGAAAGATTATCTTCTTCTAAGAAGTTTTCTAGTTTTCTCTTTCTCCATGATCCATTCCCACCATGTTCTATGGCCATTCTCTATTTAGTAAGTTTATAAACATAAGTGGAATATTATTAAATATAAGAAGTGCAAACTACTTTTTTTATTATTACCTCAAAATCTGTCTGAGAAGTATGATTTTTTTTCTGAACAAAAGATTACCTGTGTGTCAGGATTATTTGTCTATTTCAAATTTCAAGTTCCTATAATTCATTAAGATATTACAGCTCTTAAAAATATGGAAAAAATATTATAATAGAAAGTACAGAGAAACTCTCTCTCTCTCTCTCTCTCTGTCTCTCTCTCTATATATATATATAATTGAAATAGAGTTTCTTGAACTTCATTATCTTTCCAGCAGAAAGAATACCAGAAATGCAAGCTGAATTTTTCCAAAAAACATACAATTTTAACAATACCAATAGTAGTGCTTTTTTTTGCATTCCACAAATTCAACTTGCATTTTTTTCCTTCCAAGGGAAAGTTAAAATTCTTTATAAAATTCTTTATAAATCTGAATAAAATATATTTTGACAATGCAACAACAAATGCTGTTAAGAAATTTCAACTGCTCAGCATAGCTGTTGTTTTATAATGAATATTATGTCACAGTCACCTCATATCCACCTTATGGAAACCTCATCTGATCCTTAAGTTGGTAGAGAAAAACACAAGAAACGGGAAAAAAAAAAGTTCCCAAAATTTTTGACTCTTCTCATTATGAAAGGTTCCACTCCACATTGTTGTGGTATGACCTTGAAGGATGAAGGAAGTCCTGTGCAGCTGCGGCTGTAAATGCACAGAATATATATGGGTTTACCTGCAACAATGGATTACTAGATAATTCTAGCAAGTGCAGTAGAGGTAATCTAACATTCTGTAGTGTGGCTAGTGGAATTTCTTCATTAACTACGTTATTTTTTGTAAGCTGACTACTTCAGCAATTTAGCTGAGCTGACACCAATATCATGGTACTCCACAGCAAATATTGGAATTTGTAAGGAATTAATAGGAGAAGCGCACACCTTTCAGATGGGTTATTAAAATGGACAAACTGAAATTGGAACATTTTCCTTGCATGCAGATAGCTTTTGTTTCCTAGTCCCGACTGCCTTAATCAGCCTGCTCCTTCCCATCTTCCAGAATCACACTTACTCAAACTCAACCACACTCCAAACAGCTAGACCAGTAAAATACAAAGTATTTTTGTAAACCTGGCTCTGTAGCTAGCTGCTTTTCACTGTCATTTTCCCATGAGCAGAAATGCAGTGCAAATCACTGTCTCTCTTTGCCACCTAGTGGGAAGCCTGATTTTACAATTGTCTTTGAGCTACTTTGCTTTAAAAATATGATTATGGCATCCTACATCAACATAAAACTTGGAAAGGATTTCTAGTGAGCCTTCTGAAAGCATGGTCAAGGTGTGAAGCATGCCTAGGGTCTCAATTAGAGAAAGAGTTACACAAAGAAGGGTTTGAGATATTGCATTGCTGCTCCAAAGGTAAATGTCGCTTTTGAAATAAATCAGAGATTTTTTCAAACGCTTACACAGCAGGCAGTATACAAGCATGATTCATTTCTGGAAGAACCAAAAATCTTGGCATACTTATTGACATTGTTATGTTAGCTTGTAGGTTCCTCTGTTCTGAAGGTTTGTTGGAATATTGTCAGGTCAGTCCTTCCTCAAATGATATATGCATGTAAAATTGATACAGACATAGGTGATAAAGAGTGTTAGGATAGGATTAAATTAAAATTTCTTGCATTATTAGGGAAATCATGATGTTGCTGGTCTATGACTTTAAAGAAAACAAAATCTGAAGTTTTTCCATGTATCTGTTAATTAAAATACTTCACTTTCCAACTGAGCCAACATCAGATATCAAACCCTGTCCACTGTCATCACTGCCACAGGGATGCAAGCAGTCCGAACTCAAGTCCTGGGCAGTTGTGTCTCCTGCTCATGCTTTGCTGAAACACCAGTTACTTAAGCCAACAGCTATTTTTATTTTTCCCATAACTGGAATCAAACTGTTTGCAAATGGCCCTATGTGGATGCCATGGGACAGAGAGAGAGAAACGGCAAGCATTTCTCACAGTGGCTTGTGAAAATTTTGAGGGAGCTGCAAGGGCACGATAATTTGTTAAAATAAATAATTAGCAGGTGGTGTTTTTCTACTTCTTATTTTTCTCCTTGTCAAGGACAGTGTGTGAGGAAGATGTTTTTGTTAGTTAGCCAATCAAATAGAATCTATCATAACACTCTATAAAAAACGTGCGGTTCCTTTGGATAAAGGCTTCTTGTTCTTTTGTACAAGATTGCCTCTGTCTGTTTCTGTGTTCTTCATTTCGCGAGAACGACAGCCCTACATCAACTGAACCAACTGAATCTGTGCTATCAGTACTTCAGAGTATTTTTTCCTTAGTTTAAATATTATTTCATATATATTTGATCTTTAAGACATGTTACCAATATATTGCAGTGCTAAAAGCACAGGTTGCTAATAGCTGAGCACTCTCTGCTTCTGGATGGGCTGAACACACAACACAAGCTAAGGAAAGGACACAGATTTGAGCCACGTGACTGCAGAGGTCGACCTGGCATTTTGACTCTGTTGGCTTTAACCATCCCGAGATGTATCTGTGCAGTCATGGCCAGGACAGAAGCACAAATGCAGTGTAAAAACACAGTGCTGCCCCTTGGGAGTTATACTGTCGCAATAAAAGCAGACAGAACTTAGTTTCTTCATGCAGGAAAGCAAATTCTTTTTTCGCATAGCTCATATTTATAGGAAATATCAGAAGGTACAGTGTTAAATCCAATTGGCAAACAATACACTGAAGCTCAGTTTACTCGTCGGTAAGTGGCCCATACGTATGTCCATCAAACCCCTCTGTTCCTGGATAGTTTACATATTTTGTTCTCTGATTCCCAAGGGATAGATTTCTTCTTTTTAGATTTCTTCTATTCTCTATTCCTGGATAGTTTACATATTTTGTTCACCGATTCCCATGGGATAGATTCTTCTTTTTACAGGTGCGAACATATTTTTCTGTACAATAATAGATTGTTATGCACACTGATTCTCATTCCTCTGATTCTTTCTTATGGGAACAAACAGACTAGCTGTTAGCTGCACCCAGACAAATCAGCAGACCTAAGCCATGGTATTATAAGGCCTTTATTTTATAAGATTTCTACTTCTATGCAACCTTATATATTCAAAACTGTGGGGATCAAAGGGCCATGAGATCTTTTGGAGGTATGTAACTCCTAGTATATAACTCAGAGTATGTAACTCCTAGAAGAGACTTCAGGGATTGAAAAAAATTTTTAATCATGAATTTGTGTTTTTATTTATTTCTGTTTCCAGTACTCGAACCTGTAGTATATTGATAAGCCATAATTTTTAAGATTTACAGAAGCATTCCAGTATATATAATAAATAAAATCCAGATTTGTGAAAAGTTCACAGACACAACCAAATAAAAGCAAGCACCTATTGTTTAGTGGTATTCCACAACAGGAGCCTGAGTTAAATGCTTTATATATCTTTCTCCCATTCCAAATGGATGCCATCCACACAGCTATTTGTTGCCAGTGTTCTTAAATCAAGACATATTCTATAAGATGTACTCAAATGTGCTGTGCTACTGCTTGCACTGTCACAGGTAAACAGGATGACACAGCTCTCATCTGCTAGTTAACATGAAGCACCATGACATTTTTCAGGCTGTTACACAGAAGGAAGATCATCCATGTCCTCATGGCCCCCTCCTACAGAACAGATTTATTTAAACAGAATTATCTTCTCCAAATTTCCATCTTGACTTAATGTCATTCTGATGCTGCATTTTCTCTAGAAGAGGGAATCAAGCAGTTATTCTTAATTCTTAAAATTTAATAGACTTGGAAATGGTGACTCATTACTTTGTCAGCTCCATATCAGCTCTTCAGTCTGGTACTTTTCCAGTATTCCAGTCAAGTTAAAGACAAGGGAAGTCAAAGAAAGTCCTTTATCATCTTCTAGAATAACACTTATGCTCAGCTTGGCATTTATTGAAATATTACTGGCATGTATTCATTGCCTGAAGATGCAACTTGCAAGTGGAAATGGGTCAAGGAAGACCCACAAAAAGGACTGCTTTGATGAAAAGAGAGAAAATGCATTTGATTAATCTTTCATTTCCCAAATATCAATTCCAGTCTATTACACAAGGGTAAGTGATTAGGAGAGAAAAAAACCCAACCTAACAGCCTTTTGGAGATTTTCCATCCGCTGCAGACTGTTTTGAAAGCACTTTGACATTTGTAATAATTTCTCCTTTGCTAGCTTTTTTCCATTCCTTAAGCCATATTTGGATCCATATTTGGATTACACATTCCATACAGTGTAATAATAAATGTGATTTTTAGAAATGCTAGGCAAATAGTTTTCCTGATCTCTGCAATATTGACTTGTACCATTATTATGAGTTGTGGTATCTTCTAGTTCCACAGGGAATATTCTGAACAAGCACATAAACCAAGTATGCAATTATTATGATTTGTGGGGAACTCATCGAAATTGCATCAGCTCAGGCATGACAGTTACACATGATGCCTGCTGCCAGGAAGGCTAGGCTGGCAAAGCATGGATAGGTGAGGCAAAACAGGCTTAAGCCTACATCTACCTGCACAATGAGGGCTGCTGTTCTGGCTGCTGCCACCAGCAATGCAAACACAGGCTGATGGCATTATGAAACTCCCGGAAGTCATCTTCTTTTCCTTCTTCCTTTTTTCCCCCATGTTTCCTCAGTCAAGCAGACTAATATTTTATGTACATATGTGAATAAATAATTTCTCCATGACAATCACAGTTCCCATTTATTTTTTTTAACTTTTTAATGGTAATTTCTGTATCACACGTGTTGACTTAGTATGCAACTCCCAGATTCTTGAGTTTATCATAGTTTTCCCGACCAAGAGAGATCACAGTTTAAAGGACAGCTTTAAGTTGAGTTACCAAGTTATCCAAAGAACTGGAGTGAAAGTCACTGCAATCCATTGAAGCTAAAGCAATAGAACACTTCTAAAATACAAGCTTTATACATTTAAGTGTCCTACAGTTATGTGATATGTAACATGGAATTGAGAAACTGTTAAACTGACCTTGAAATGCACTTATGTAAGAATTAGGAACAGTCAGTACAAAGCAGTAGAAGAATAAGAATTTAAGCCATTTGGAATGTCTTAAATTGATTTGAAGCATGGGAACACTAAGTATTTCAGCCCGGGAAGTAGAAGGTAGTGTTTCGGGAAAAAAAAAAAAAAAAACCAAACAAACAAAAAAACCCCAAAAAAACCAAAGATGGACAATTTTTTACTCTTAAAGGCAAATGTAAAAGTTAGAGCATGAGTAGTATGTAGGACGGTGGCAGATAAAACTAAATACTCTTGGCACTGTGAAGCTATTTAGAAGAAAAATCCAAAGATTGCAAGATCAAGTTTCTGAAGATATTGGAATAAGATCAGCTCTGATGTGAGAAGGTGAAACTCCCACAAGGAATAGTTGTCTGGTATAAAATGAGGTACTTTGGCTGAATACAGGCCAGTAAGATGTAGACAGAATGTCAGGACATACAGGACTTCAATGGTACAAAAATTACCATTCTGTGTCTATATGCAGACTGCTGTTTTCTCCATTTTACTCAAGATTCATCAACATTTCATGGGAAATCCTTAGCTCTGTGCAATTCATGCAACTTATACATAGGCTTCCATTCTCTAAGCAGAATTTTAAGAATGTTTTTTCCATTGAAAAAACCAGCTTTGAGAAAGCTTTTGATGTGCTTTGAGTGCAAAACTGTTTCCATGTTTATTGATACCACTGGGCTCACTCACTATAATATTTAATGAAAGTAGTATAAATCCTGCAAGATCTGGACATGAAATAGGTAGTCTAGGGAAGCACAAGCATTATGCTTTCTTTCATTTTCTCTGATTTAATCTGATCTGCTTCTGTTCCCATCATTCCTTCACAGCTGCAGCCACATGGCTGGGAGCCTCAAAAGTTTACAAGTGCGCAAAGGAAAAATTGGCTTCAATCGCTTCTTTTATCATTATTTGGTATCACAGTTTGGGCCATAATCTTTGAAATATTCAACTTCTGTTACTCTTTTTCTTACTGAGAGGTACAAGGAAGAGAAGGAAGTAGGGATTTCTAGTACTCAGTAAGGCACCAGCACTGCTATGGAGGCCAGACATAGTGAAGTATTTCTTAACTTTGGAACTGCTCTCTCTATTAAGGATGAGAGAGCTATCATAAATAAAGGTAGCATCAGAGCTATCCAAAAGGATCGCAACATTCTATCAACTTCAGTATTTTATATCTTATCTTTGTGTTCATATTTCCTTTCCCTGATATGAGAACATTGCCAAAAGTAATTAGATTTTTATCTACCCCTAGCTCCATGGAATGTTCCTATTTCATTTATCAGAGTCTATGGTCATTAAAGATATGCAGAGCTCTCTTGGTCTGTTCTGCATTTTCCTCAGCTTGATACATTGTTAATATATCAACACAAAGGCATTTAATAGAGAATACAATTAAAATAAAAAACAATAATTAAAAGTCCCATTGCTGATGGTTTTCAAGCCTTGTCACTTTATTTAAATTCTATTCTGCTTTAGGTAAAGAAGATCTCATACTGAACTAATTGTAAATATTGGTATAAAGTAACATTGAAAAAAGAGTTTAGATTTTCTTTCTATATACATTTTCCTACACTTTAAATAATAAAAATACTACACATTGACACAATGCATCTTTTTTGGAGCACTCTGAGTATCTCACAGCAATAAAAGGCAATACATATTTTCTCTTGGGAAATGGTATGCATGAAGTTGGTAATGTAGTTCCATTTACAGAATCCAGAAATAAGTCCCAATACAAGATCTCAACTAAAGAGGTATATATTTCACATGTCCCTATACTGAATAATATTATATGCTATACTGTAATTTAAATAATAATTGATATAGAGAAAAAAGGAAAACCCTTTTTTGTGACTTCATGTCTATTAATTAAGTAAATACTGTAGAAGTCAAAAATTTAAAAATCTGAGACTGATAAAATCAGGATACGTGCCTATGCTCTTTGCATTTCCCTGTGTTAAGAATTATATCATGAGGCAGGCAATAAAAATTCTAGAATTTTTACCCAAAAAATACCATTTCTATCAGGAACTGTGGGCTCTGGAAGTGTTCCACTGAAATACTGTGGATTGTAGACTTAACTATTTTGACGTTTTCAGATATAACTGAAATAGAAATACATTCAAATCCAGACCTGTCAATTTAAGGCAACCTGAATGAAGCTCAAGATAGAATAATTATGACTAGAATTACTAAACTGAAAAAATATTTAGAACTTGCTACCTGTATAGACAATGTTTAGTTATTGATCAAAAGAAGTTAAACACCACCAAGAGAATCACTGTTAATAGGGAGATCACATCTTTGGGTCAATTAGCACCGTAAATTTTCAGCTGGCAAAATTTTCCTATCTGATTTGTAATTTTGTCACACATTTAATCCGAATTGCATTTTGTACTTGAGTAGTCTTCCATTCACCTCAACAAACCACATAGAAGATTTCAAACCCATTCATCATATTTCATCTTAACCCTAATGTGCTCATTTGATACCTCCAGACAATGTTTTCCAGCATTAACACAAGGTAATTCTTGAATTCACCTATCCATTTTACCAGATCATTTTATGCAAGTTTTTTTTTCCCTCTCAGTTCTAATTTATATGCTGATTTAAGTGTAGTGGAAAAGAGCAAGTCAAATTTCTCAGTAGCCTTCTGTTTCATTATTAAGACTGGCTACATTTTAACTCATTGTCACACATGGTTCCCTTAAATCTCTTATTTTTTTATTCCTTATTCATTCCCCATTTTAATTCCTTATATTGTTTCTACCTAATATATTATTTTTTATGCCCTAAGATTCTGGCTACTCTGAGCCACAATTTAGCTTATAAATCCTCCATGACCGTGCTAAATGCAACATAGGAAAACCGAGACTTGTGATTTCTTTCTATTTTCTTGAATATTTGCTTGCAAATACTAGTCATATGCTTTTTTAAAATATAGATAAAAATATAGATATAGATATATACAGCACTACTTTTTTTTTTCATAGATTGGTTGGTAAAGTGCATTGACAAATCATAAACAACTATTCAAAATATCGCTGGGGTAAACATAATCTTTTGCTGATTAAGAAGGCTCCAGGTTTACTCTGAGGTGAAGGATGCATTAAAATAGATTCATCATTCATTTAAATTATTATTATTTGGTAAATTATAGTAAATATGTGATGCAAACATTTATTATTAACAATAAAAAATACAGAATATTTTGGGCTACTCATGCTTTCTGAAGACAGAATGGTGCTGCTCAGCATTACAGTACTCTGCTCATCTAAAGTCTTTCTATTAGGCAGCATTTCTGTCTTAAGGTTTTCAGACCCAAATCTTCAAATTGTTTCCCTCATGTCTTGGGTACAATCTGAAGTGCCTTTGCAGTCCTGTTTAGCAACAATTGACACCAACAGCTTCACTTGAAGACAATGAAAACTACCATGAAAACTATGGTACCTACTAAAAACCTTGGTCCCTACAGCTGAATACTTACATCTCCAAATATGACCTGATAAAGGACTATATGTCAAAAAAGATAAACATAAAATATTTAAAATATATAAATACAGAATATAAACTCTGCCAATTAGTCTGATGAAAATGATACCTGCTTTTAAATATTTTGCCATTCTAAATCAGCTTATGTTCCCTCAGATAATAACTTTATACATAAGAGTCCTTGAGCACCAAAATAAATGCCTGCACTACTAGACCTAGAGACAGCAGGTTTTTCTGTCCTAGCTGTACACTATCTGCACACATACTCTTTCCTTTGGTGAGAAATTTCTAATACGGAGAGCACCTCTGCATTAGCATTTTAGTGTGCATCAGGGGAGCAGATTTTATGTCAATCTGTTAAACATTCCACTTACTGTACTTTCATTCTCACAGCAGTGCAGTTTTGGACTGCATGAATTGGTCCTTCTTCAAGTAGAAATAAATCCAGACGCATACTCCAGGAGGACACCTAGCAACACCAAAGAACCTCCACATGTTCCTTCCACAGGAGCCAGAACTAGACAAGGGGGAAATAAAACCTCCTGAATTCCATGCAGCATGGACATAAGCTCCTCCATTCCACTGAGCTGCTGCTGCCTGCAGTCCACAATAAGCAAGTTCTTCCTAACTCCAAAAATGGGTTAACCCTAGAAGTCTCTTTTTCAGTACCCAGCAACAGAAAACATGCAAAAATTTTGTCTTAAATAATTTTTTTAATGCCGTGATGCATCAGCCGTTTACATATGGGTGACTTCTATCATAAAATATGATATTTACCTTTCTGGAGCAAGGTATTCAAATCCAGCTATGAAACACTCTCCAAATGGAGAGCTTCCCTGTGTCTCAGTGGTGTACACCTTTCTCTGCCCAGGACTGCAGAGGATCTGAAACATGTATGCCTGCTTTAGCCATAATGTACAGGTGGATTGGATTATAATTCTGAGCAAATTTAAGGATTCTCACTTAAGGAAATGCATATAGTTTAGATATGCATGTAGTTTACAATATGGAGGGGAAATGTTTGGGGTTTTTTTCTTTTTCTTTTGACAGGCAGAATTCATTTTAAACTGTGGAAGTTTTTGTGAGGCTGGCTGATTTCTCAGCATCTGTTTTCTGTGCATTGTTCATTTTTAATGACTTTCTCCCCATATTTACTTTTCAGGCCGAATTCTATATCACATACATTCCCTCCTGCTTCAAATCTACTGGCAAGCATAAAGGGATGTTTTCAGAAATTTTAAACTTTATGGAGTCAGATTAGCCTTTCACTTACACAGTCAAATTCTGTATAAGTCTCTCCTACAAAAACTGCAACATCATTTTTCACCATCCCATCCTATCGCTGCACTATCAACTCACCAAGTGCTTCAAATATAGTGGAGTAGTTAATTATACTGGAAATTAAAGCCAGTAACGTATTCATGAATCCAATCCAGGAAATTATATAAGCATGCATGTGCCATGTATTCAGCAGCTGAAGTCATATCAAAAGGAACACTGTCACTTCTTGCCTTTCTGCTCAAATTCAGACCTGTAAACTTGTAAACAAACAAGTGTAGGAATAATTATAAATTAGGAGAGTAGTTTCTCCAGCTGAAGAATAGGCACTGGTGCATAAATAGAAAAATTATAATGGCACTATGTATATGCCTATAATTGAAGGGAAGGATATATTCTTACTGGAAAACTTTCACTTTCAGTCATTACTAAATTTCCTAATGTTGTGAAATTCATATATGTGCTCTTTGACAAAGGTGAATTCTAGGAAATTTTTAGAAAGCTGGAATAGCAAATAACCACTGCTTATTTTCTATAAGGATTTTTATTCTGAAAAACCTTTGAAATTATTGGTACTATTGCCAGATTTTATGCCTGTCCCAGGTTGTTTACAGCTGAAACTTGAGCTTTTTCTATGGGTAATAACTCTATTTCTAGATAAACTATTTAAAAAGCAGAATATTTTACGTGACAGGAACATCATACACTATAAAGTTGTTTTCTATGCACTTGACCATTGACTTCCAGGAACCTAGAGCTAAGTTTAGCTTTTATCTCTCTTCTGCTTTTGTTCTGTATAGTTTGATACAAAAATTTTCTTATAGAGAAATTCAACAAAGCAAGATTCATGTATATTGGGCAGATGAGATTCAATGCTTTAGTTTTTAGATACTTTTAAGTCGTCTGTCTCTTAAATAGGTGTTTCAAAGTGTTCAGTTTTGCATTATGTACATGAAGAAAACTGAGACATTCACTAATGCAGAGGGTAGGAAGCAGGTAAAGAATCTGATGTTCTCATGGGAAGGGGAAGAAAAAAAGAGAGACAAAATTACTCAATTAAAATGAAGAAAGCTACAAGATTTTACTCTATAAAATAAAGAGACCGTTGCCATGGTATCAGCAAAATTTCTCCTTCCCTTATATGCACACACATGAATCCTTTCTGACAAAATAAACATATAAATGTGTAAGGAAAAATATTTTCTATTATACTCCCTCACAATATTTTAAATAAATATTTGCATTATATTTAGATTAAATCAGACAGGTGATCATCTCTTGCAGATCTTTTCCAAAGCAAAGCAACAAACATTTTATTGGCACTGAAATGCATATCCTCCAAAGACACTCAAGGCACATAGAAAGAAGGGTATATATCACAGAATCACACAACAAGCTGAGTTGGAAGGGACCCGCCAGGATCATTGAGTGCAATTCCTGGCCATGCACAGCACTATTCCCAGGAATCACACCATGTGCCTGAAGAACACTGTCCAAACACTTCTTGAGCTGTGCCAGGCTTGGTGCTCTGACCACTTCTCTGGGGAGCCTGTTCCAGTGCCCAACCGCCCTCTGGGTGAAGAGCCTTTTCTAACACCTAACCTAAACCTGCCCTGACACAACTTCAGGCCATTCCCTCAGGTCCTGTCACCTGTGGCAGAGCAGAGATCAATGCCTGCCCCTCCTCTTCCCCTCAGAGGGAAGTTGAAGACTGTGATGAGGTTTCCCCTCAGTCTCCTCTTCTCCAGGTTGAACAGACCCAGTGCCCTCAGCCACTGCTCATATGGCTTCCCCTCAAGGCCTTTCACAATCCTCGTGGCCTCCTCTGGACACTCACTAACAGCTTCATGTCTTTTTTGCATTGTGGTGCCCAAAACTGCCCCAGCACTCGAGGGGAGACTCCTCCAGCTCAGAGCAGAGCGGAACAATCCCTTCCTTGCCTGGCTGGCGAGGCTGTGCCTGATGTACCCCAGGACAGGGCTGGCCCTCCAGGCTGCAGGGCACTGCTGACCCATACTCAGCTTGCCATTAACCCGGACCTCCAGGTCCCTTTCTGTGGCACTGCTTTCCAGTGTCTCATTCCCCAGTCTCTCTGTACATTCAGGGCTGCCCCATCCCAAGTGCAGAATCTGGTGCTTTACTTTGCTGAGCTCCATGTGGTTGGTGATCGCCCAGTCCTCTCATCTGTCCAGATCTCTCTACA
The DNA here is from genome assembly GCF_015832195.1 of Motacilla alba alba. Taxonomy (NCBI): domain Eukaryota; kingdom Metazoa; phylum Chordata; class Aves; order Passeriformes; family Motacillidae; genus Motacilla; species Motacilla alba. The sequence continues at coordinate 1,902,432 of NC_052020.1, read as the reverse complement.
GGGCCTCCCTGCAGGCTCCTTCCAGTTTTGTATCATTGCAAACTTGCTTAGTATTCCCTTGAGTCCTACATCCAAGTCATTAGTGAAGATGTTGAAGAGCACAGGGCCTAAGATGGGGCCCTGCAGAACCCCATTAGTGAAAGTCTGATGCCACCGCATTCATTGCCACCCTTTGCAGCCAACCCGTGAGCCAGTTGCTCACTCACCACATGATGTGTTTATCCAGCTGTGTGCTGGACATTTTGTTCAGAAGGACACTCTGAGAGACAGTATCAAAAGCTTTACTGAAATCCCAGAAGATTACATCAGCTGGTTTCTCTTGATCAACCAGGTGAGTTACCTTGTCATAAAAGGAAATTAGTTTTGATAAGCAGGACTTTGGTCTCATGAAGCTATGCTGGCTGTGACCAATCACTGCATTGCCTTTCAGGTGTTTTTCAATACCTCCCAGAATAATCTTCTCCATAAGTTCACCAGCGACTGAAGTGAGACTGGCAGGCCTATAGTTTCTGGGGTCCTCCTTTTTGCCCTTCTTGAAAATCAGAACAATTATCTCCAATTTCCAGTCAGTTGGGACCTTTCTGGATTCCCAAACCCACTCAAAAATCATTTAGACAGGTTTTGTGATGGCATCAGCTAGCTTCTTGAGGGATTCTTGGATGAATCCTATCAGGCCCATAGATTTGTAGGGATCCAGCTGCAGCAGCAGATCTTACACAGTTTCAGGGTCAGCTGGGAGGTGATCATTCACAAAGTCATGGTCGTCCAGCTCAGGGCACTGATACCTCCTTGGTCCATCATGTGTGCTGAAGACAAGAAGGTGCTGCTACATTTTCATTGCACTTTAAATAGGAAGGTGTCTGTTTAGTGCACAAAGACTTCACACCAGTCACACAAAGATTTCCTTAATGTCAGTACAAACACTGATTTCATATAACAACATTATACCACCTTCCATCTGCAACTGGTCCTTGCAGAGTAAATTTAATGACAGACATTTTGAAGACAAGAGGGAACACCTACTAGCACTCAAATAATGTGTTCTTGGATAACAGAACATACACTGTCCCTCGTGCTAATTTGGAGTTAATGAAGAATTATGATGCATGTAATGAATATGTATGTTGTCATATAGATCACTGATTCACTGAAGACCACAAATTAAAAAAAAAATCACCAATCTTAGAAAAAGGTCTTACAATGGTTTTTCTTTTAAGTTTATAAACTCATCTAAAAATGTGAGCAATTGTAATTTCACTAATGCCACACACACAAGTAATATAATTTCCCAGTTCCCAAAGGAAAGTACCTTCTCAACACGTCTTCTCATAGCTGGAGCTTTGCAGAGCAGATTCAAAGTGGGTTGATTATCCAGTATGACCTGAAAATCTTTTCCAGAGTCAATACTGTCTTGAGCACAGTCCCTCAAGTCTGACAAGGTGACCTACAGTGTCTCCGTTCCTCAATCCATAGCATTGCATTGTTTATGCTGAAGCTGAAGCTGGACATACTTGAATAGGAAAGCAAGCTGTGGAGATCATGCTGTGTAAGTGACTTGTCTCCCACTGGAAACAATTTGAAACTTTACATTCCCTCTGCAGAATCTATAGCCTTTTTCTGTAAAGAGACTTTACCTTCCAGTGCTATCTACTGCATACTGGCCCCACCAGCATGACATTCTTAGAATTAAGTGATGAGAGGGAAGACAGAAGCAACTTCATATAGTCATATTGGACACGATGATCTTAGAGCTCTTCCCAACCTTAATGATTCTATGACTCTTGTGCCAGTTATCAATCCATGCCCCACCATTTCATCCTCTGAGTGCTAAAGTCACACACTTGGGATGGATGAACTGCGCTGCACACAGATCTAAAACACACATTGACTGCAGTGCCCTATTGCTCCTCCCATCTTCCTTTCAGCAAACAAGCAACAGTGAAAACTGGTGCAAGTATTGTGCTTTGCTGCTCTCTTTCTAACAGGCTGCATGCTACAGGCTGACAGGAAACATTATAAACAGAACAGAGCTTCTTTCTCATTACAGTGATTTTAATGAGAATGGTAAATGGGTTCAAATGAAACCGTGCAGGCTCCACTGATAAGATCCCCATCTCTTATAGTGCTGTATCTAACCCAACTCTGAGATGTCATTATCTTCCCTGAATGCAATTTAAAGGATCAATCTTTGTATATTTTCAGTATGCTGTGATTTCTCCAGCACAGGAAAACTGCCCTCACTTGATCTTCATTATGGCTGTACTTCCAGGTATTTCTGCTCCCAAATGATAAAACAGCTATCTACAGATTAACACATACATTGGTTTTTTGCATGCATAAGACACTTATCTCTTAGTTGTTGTTTACTCCTAAAAAATCAGAGATCTTCTGTTATGACTTGTACTGAGATGAATAATGTAATTAAACAACACCAGGAGAGAGATGAATTTAAAATGCCTAAAGTACAAACTCATTTAGTTTTCAGATATTTTTAAGACTGCCACATTTTAAGAAGTCTGCCAAAGACTACCTCAGAAGGAGTACATCAATCATCAATGCAGAGGTTAAAAGTGCAAAATACATAAATAATCCTAAAACTTTATAATGAAAATAAATCTACCAGAAAGTTAGAGAGAACTCAAACTTCACTAGTTACTTTATCAACACAGAAAAGTCATATGTCAAGGTACAAGAAAAGCAGGGTGAAACTTTGGGGATTATGAGCTAAAGGCAAGGATTTTTGCCATTTTTAAATTAAAAGCTATTGTTCCTTGTCATCACTCCAATAAATTGTTGGCATTGCTTCATATTTTTCTTGGTCCCAGAAAAAAAAAAAAGGAATAGATCTGCAAGACTATGTTGTCCCCTTCTAAAACCAGAGTACTCGTATGTTGTGGTTTAACACCAGCCCAATGCGAGGGACCCACAAGAGTTGCTTGCTCACCCTCTCCTGCCACAGCCTCAACTTAGAGGTACAAAGTGCACTTATTATTAACAGAATCAGAGGAGGATAATGAGAAGTAAAAGAAGCCCTTAAAACACCTTCTCCCCCCAGCCCCTCCCTCCTTCCCACCGACAGCACAAGGAGACAGGGCATGAGGGTTTTGGTAGTTCATCACCAAGATTTTCTTCCAGTTCTCAGGGAGAGGAGTCCTTTCCCTGTGAGGCCGTGCAGTCCCTCCCATGGGAGACAGTTCTCCATGAACTTCTCCAGCGTGGATCCGCTCTCACGAGCAGCAGCCCTGCCGCACCTGCTGCAACCTGAATTCCCCCCACAGGCACACAGTCCTCCCAAATCTGCTGTGACATGGGTCACTCTTCCACGGGGTGCAGTCCTCCAAGGACAGGCTGCTCCAGCCTGGAAGCAGGGCCCCTTCTTTCCACCAGGTCTCCCACTGGATCACAGCCTCCTCCAGGCATCCACCAGCTCTGGCATGGGCACCTTCCCCACGGGCTGTGGGTGGATCTCTGCATCCCCCGTGGATTCCCACAGGCTGGGGGTGGATCTCTGCATCCCCCATGGATCCCCACAGGCTGCAGGGACACAGCTGCTTCACCATGGTCATCACCACAGCCTGCAGAGGAATCTCAGCTCTGGCACCTGGAGCACCTTCTCCTCCTTCTCCACTGACCTTTGTGTCTCCGTGTTGTTTCCCTCACATGTTCTCACCTACTCCTCCTTTTCTCTGGCTAGAAGAAAAACTGGATGATTTTGTTTTGATCTTAAATATGTCATCACAGAGATATTACCAGCCTCTCTCATTGTCCCAGTTTTGGCTAGCAGCATGTCCATTTTTAGAGCCATCAGCCATTGGCTCTGCTGGACATGGTGGAAGCTTCCAGCAGCTTCTGACAGGAGCCACCTCTGACCGCCCTGCTACTGAAAACCAGGCCATGCAAAACCAGTACATGATACAACTCTGTGCATTCTTGAGATTATCAACTGTTGTCATATATCTAATGTTTTTGCTTATACTTGCTTGTGCAAGTGTTTATCCAAGACTATTTGAAGAATCCTAACCCTGAGACTAGCTCATTTTGTTAGATCATGGTGTCAGTAACAGCAAAGTTGTGCATTTGATCCCTGTATGGGCCATTCACTCAAGAGTGGAACTCAATGATCTTTGTGGGTCCCTTCCAACTCAAAAATACTCTGTGAAAGTCACAGAATCCATATTCTTTTTCTTGCCTTTTTTGGGGAGCCTGGTTAATTACTCTTTTTGAAAGAGGTGATATAGGGAACCTGCTGCCAGAACACTGTTTCACTGAGGGTTTTGGACAATATCCTGGTACTCCTGGTAAATGACAGAAACTGTTGCAAAAGTAAACAGCCTTAGAGATTTAAGAGAGGTGTTTTGGAGGAAAAATATTCTGCCTTTACAATTTTACCTTATTAAAGTTAAAAGAGCCATAAATTCATAATTAATTACAAAAATGGCTCATTTGTCATATTTTTCTTTAATTAGTATTGTAGAGTGCATAGCGGGGAGGGTCACCTTATGTATTTATTCAGTTACTTACCTGAGCTCAGTTCTAATTCCATAGCCTGCTTCTGCAATAATTGTAGCTGACTCCAAACTGTTCCTGATGAGGTTCACGGGGAGGATACTGCCTATCCAGGATCCAATCAGGTTTTTTCATCAATCAAAGTCCTTGGGAGCTGAAGGCTTCCTATTCCCTAATCATATCCCTGAATGCTGCATTAGGAACTAGTTTTTGACAGCTTTAACCCCTTGTCCTTTTGAAGTGGAATAAATTTATATTTAACCTCGTACTTCTACAGAACCTAAAATACATTTAATAGAAACAGAAAGAGAGAGTAATTTTCCTATTTCTCTTTCCATTTTTCTCTCTTCTTCATGTTGTGTGAGGGGGTTATATAGCTATTTCTTTACTATGTCAGTCAGCAGCTGGTTTTTGTCCACTGAAACACTCTCTATTGGTTTCCTTCCGTTCTGTTCTCCAGATTTCTTCAGTAGACATAAAGGAATAAAAGGTCAAAGCTTAACATAAAGCTGTGCCTGCATTTAGAGGCTCTGCAGCACAACCAGAGCATATTTATAGAGCAAAACAATTCTTGCTGGAGAACAGACAAATCCCAAAATTACAATTTTCAAACAGTCAACGTTATCAAAATGCCTACATTTTGGACAAGTTATTGAAAAATAACATAAACCATTTATCTGGAAGACAAGATACCTGGGTACATTTACCACTTTCAACAGGAGGGACTTCATTCAATATCCGACTGCCACATGTAGCACATAATGGCTGACTAATGTAGTAACAAGGAAAAGCAACTTGATCCTTTCCACAGAAGATGAATTACTGTGAGGCCATAAAATCAAGCTTCAGAGGACCAAAGCAAATGTAAACTAATTGACAGGTCAGCAAGTTAGGAAGAAAATCAAAAGGCTTGTTTGTTTTGTTTTTTTTTTTTTTCCTATGACTCTTTGTGTATTTTAAATTGCCCAGTCACTGGCTAAAGAAACCAGAAACCATACTGTGAGTTAGCTTCAAATAGAAGTAAAGCATACAATTCTCCATCTGACAGAAAGTAGTCAACTGTATGTAAGCCTTGACCTGAGGGACACTGACACAGGTTTGGAGATTTAGAAAAACTGGGAAACCCCTGCACCTTGCTTTTGGACCACAGATGGGCAAGGCAGATGTTCCAAGCACACACCTCTCTCTTTGCTTTTGCAGACTTGTTAGTGTGTATGTTCAAAATCGTACTTCTGAAAGTAGATGTTGCTGGGGTTTTAGGGGTATTGTGAATTGTTTCCCAGCCCTGGGCATCTAAACTCCACCTGTGTCCTACAGACAAAAAAAGAGATATTGTTGGCTTCTTTCCTCTGACCTTTCCATGTTTGCTTAATTCAACAACTTGCTCTGCTCAGGAGGGAAATAGAGATGGAGTCATTATTATCACTACTACTGAAGCATCATCCTTTAGGTTCCTCTCTTCTCACTGTTTTTCTTACTTACATAGAGAAGTTGTCAGTTTCTCATATTCTTTGCTTTCAGCTTTCATTACAGCACAAAGGCTCTGTGGACCACAAGGAGGTTTATTACGTCTGTCTCATTCTGAGTCCTAACAGTGAAAAGTAAATTGCAGAGAAGCTAGCAAACAAGAGAGGCCTTGACATTAGCTTTAATTTTGAAAGAACTAACTCTTCTATTAGTGGAGCTTATTAATTAACGAGGGATGCTTTAAAAAGAGAGGAAGTAAAAGATTTCTTTAGGGTAAAATGCTGGACTTCAGCACTTCATTATGAAACACAAATATGAACTTAGGAGGAATTTATTGTCAGGTGTATTTGAAAATGATTGTAGGCACCCAGGGAATGTTTCCATTTGTTGTTTTAAAAGGCCTTTTAATCTGCATCCAGTTTCCTCCTAAATCTTCAAGCTCTTCAGCACAGTCTTTTCACACAGTGTAGAGAGTGATGCATGCTTTGCCCATAATTTTACCCTGGCTTAGGCTTTGAAGTAGCTGCTAGTGGTAATGGAATGTGGAGCTGTCTGCTATTTTGAACTCAAAGTAGGAAACGAGAGACTGAAAATAGTTACTCTTTTGACTCTGTGTGTTCTGCATCACAGAGGTTTGAGTTTCTCATTTAATATTGGAAAAAATCCTATGAAGTATCACCATCTGCACTGCCTTCATACTTTCCCCTAGCCACCCACTATTGGCTGCTCTCAAAGATAAGAGGCTGCACTGGATAGTCCTGACAATGACTACTGTAATGTTTTTTATGCTTTTCTGAAATTTTTGTAGATCATAACTATGTCACATTGCCACAGTCACCCTTAAATTATACTTTTGGTTGATCTCAGCAGAAAGGCCAAAGTCTGATATTTTTCCCATCATAAGCAATGAATTGGGCTTGTTACCTTCAAGGACAGCTGCTTTAGGTTTTGATATACAAGAGTGTAGAATAAAAAAACAGAAGTGTTTTCTCCTTTTTAAAGTTTATCTTCTGGATCAGAGTCAGGTTTTTCAGAGTACAATAATCTCCATCTGTTTTCTGCTACCCAAGAGAAAAGAATACTGCTGCTAGTCATATGAGCAACAGCTCCTCATGTACCAGCATCATTCCTGAGAGGCAGCAAAGGGATCAGCACTAAGTTTCTGTGTCAGCTGCTACCATAAAACATGGCCAACCAAAAAAACCTGCACAAACTTATATATACCGTGTGTAAGAATAAAATATCACTGACCAAACTTTATCCTTTGGCCTATACAAAGAAACTATATTACTATCAGTAAGATTTATACTTATAGACCCAAGGACAAAATAAAGCTGCCAGACAGCATTTTAGTAGTAGAACTGTGACTATTTAAATTGTTATTCTGAAAATAATTTTAGATGAACAAATGTAAAACATTATAATGAGTCGAGTAAATCCTACTTTCCAGCCAGAACAATTCCAGACTAAGATGCTTCCTGAAGAATAAGATAGTTCTGTAGTCAACGAATCTGTGATATGATGTTGAAATATCAATCCAGACTCTTTTGGACAGCACACAGAAGAAATGCAACGGGTTATTTACTTGGTATTCAATATTCTTGTGTTATGGAGGTTATTTTGTATTTCTTTCCAATCAGCGGGTAAAGAATCACATGAAGTCCAATCTACATTTAAATTACATTATCTACATGTTCACAGGCATTTTTTGCTGTTTATGATGTTACCTGCAGGTATCGAAGACCCAGGCTCTGGCATTCACCATGGGTCTGCACACAAGAGACCAGTTTCTGAACTCAGCTGTACTGCTCAAATCCAAAGGCTATTATGTGTATCAGAACTAAAACTTTCCCATAATAAAGAATCAACAGCCTTTGTTCACCAAGCTTTGCCAAAATCCCTTCATCTGGCACTCAAAATGATCATTTGGCAGAAAATAGCATAACCCCAATGGTGTACACAAAATATCAGCTGGGGCTTAGGGCAAATCTTGGTCCTAATGAAGTTAATGGCAGAAGTCCCACTGATTGCAGTGAGACCTGACACAGACTGTGACAGCTGCGTGTAAGCCAGAGCAGACTGGTAACAGCCCTTCAGCTCATTGTACACCCTTGGAAACACACAGAGGCTTTCACAAGTCCTTTTGTCCACTCCAGCAACTCAAAGATTTTAAATTACCCCAAGGATATTGCTGGGAAGTAAAGCTACAACTGATTTCAGTGCTCTGCTGTATAAGAAAAATAAAATGAAATATTGTTTCAAGATTCCCTTAGATTAATATTTCATTAACTTTATAGACTACTAAAATTCTAAAAATTACTAGCATGGTCAAAATCTGCTCAATTTTAAATCTTTTGCAATGCAGTTTAAAAATAAAGAAAAACATTCTTTTTCAGTTAAACAGAAATGTTTAATTAAAAATCATATATATATGTGTATATATATATATAAATATATATGTAACAGTTTATCATCTTTGAAATGAGCTAACTGGGACAATGTATATAAAAGCTGTTAAAACTTCCCAAAAAAAAGGGTTTTTTAAAAAAAATCCTGGCTTATTTTTTGTAGATTTGACTTCTGGATAGCATGAGCCTTGCAGAATGGGTTAGAAGCTGCTTCTGGACTCATCTGCAAAAGAAGCAGCTTGTGGTGATCTAAAAACATCTCAAGATGAAATACTTCTAGTAACCTCAGCTGATAAAATTGCTCCTGCTGTCAGGCAGCTACTGTACCCTAAACTGAGGGTACAGGACTCCTGAGACAAAACAGATACTGAAAAAGGACTTGCACATCAGGGCATTCCCCTCTATTGCAGTTGCATGGAGCATTATCCAGAATTTCCTCCTTGCCTTTTTTTTTTTTCTGCTAGCAAAGTGATTAAGTACTGGTATGTTGAGTCCCACCACTCTGTAGGGTTACTTAATTAGGCCCACAAAAAAAGAATTTTACCTTCTTTTTCATACCACAGGAGTTTATTCAGTGGAAAGAATAAGGTTAGAGTCTTCTATTTTAATTTGCCGAAGGTAGCACCAAGCTATCCCGTTTTATCTTGATTTAATTGCTGATTTTAGGAGGAAAGCTGTCACCGGTTCTGCTACTGTTACTTTGTTTTAGTTGCTACTGCGGGGCCATTGTAGTGACTGTTTTGGATGTGCCTCCAGGAAGTTTTGGCCTGCTGAGATCCTTTTTTGACGCTCTTGAGAACTACTGATGAGTTTTTGTACCCCTGCGGCAGTGCAACCTGTCTCCTTGGCAGCTAAAAGTGACACAGCGCTGGTTGGGCTGCTCTCTGGGACGGTTCATGGATTCTCTTCTTGGCACACAATTACCAACAGGTGTAGCCATGCTCTAAGAGGCCCATGGTAGCAGCCTGTAATACACTAATTGCTTAAAGGAGCTGTTCTTTTAGAAGAAATGATGCTTGCATTGTCATGCAGGCTGCTGAACATTGCCTGGCACCTCTGTGCTCAAGGCAGGAGTCCAAATAACTTGCGACAAGGCACTCTGCCATCTCAGCAGATGGACATGAGCATAAGCAGCTTAGGGACTGTGCCTGCATATCAAGCATAGGCATTGAGGGCATGATTCCTAGCCAAGAATGCTGCAACTGCTGTTTATCTTCTGCTTACCAACCTGGAGTTGTTTATCTTCCCTTACCAACCCAGAGTTCAGGGAATATGTCATTGCTAATTAAGACCTGGGCTGGACTCAGTTTCAAAAGCATAAAATAAAACTGTGCAAAACAAGTGTCTGTCTGGCTTGAGTTGAACCGCAAGTCCTAAGAGAGGCCAAAGGAGTTCTCAGGATGAAATTGGTACTAGGGCAGACCAAAAAGATACCTCAAAATGTTGCCATTTCATCAGATTCAGGAAAATAGTAAGGAAGTGAACAGGGAAATCACTTTTAATATATGGATGGATTTTTATTTTCTCAAAAGAAAAAGTAAAACTTTGCATCATAAAGGTATGCAGTTGGAATGGGAAAAAAAAGTAGGGACCAATATGAGAAAAAGTCCTGATTGTAAACTGCATGAATTTACAGAACAATCTCAGAAAGGCAAGCTTAGGCGTATTTTTGTTTGGCCGTTGAAACACTGAAAGATAAAATTTCTTCAAAAGCAGAAGACAATAATGCATTCACTGCAAGAAAGCCCAGACCCTGAGAGATCTTTTCTTCTGCCAATTCTATGAGTCAGATAAGATTTCATTACCTGAGGTGCAGTGGTACTAGAGGTCCTAGAATGCCTCTGAAAGCCTAAACTAGCATTTAGTGTTCAGAGACCTTGTCCATGTACAGAAAAGACACGAAATAGAAGAATGGGCAATATATTTTTTGAACTATGACATGATGTGCTTCTGCTCATTGGAGACAACTGTAATATCAGATGACAGGATCAAGGACACACTGAAAATATATTGGAAATTTATTAAAACTGGATTTTGATCTTGCCACTGTTATCAAAGTTGCAAGCCAAATACTCATGAAATATCCTATCAGTATCAAAACTGATTTGAAATTAAGGTAAGTAAAGAGGTCAAACATTTGCTTTTCTGATAAAAACCTAAATAGAGATAGATAGAAGGAAAGCAAGTGAAGAAAAATGCAAAACTAAAACTGAAAAGGAGTCACTGTATGACACTTCACTGATTACTTGAAATACAGGAAAAGCTGTCCCAAAAAGTAAAACCCTGACAAAAGAAATTCAGAGACCAGGCACAGCAAATTTCAGTGCTAATATAGTCTCATTCAAGTCATTATTCCCACACTATGCGTAACAGGACAGCGCATTTTACATTATTTTATTTTACCTTCTTTTGCTTATACTCATGAAGCAATCTCTATCAAGTGAAGGCTGAAAGACATGGCTGTGTGGAAACTGGACTACAAGAGACTCAGATGTAATTTAAAGCTTAATAAATCAATATATCAATATCAATCAAATCAAGACTAGTAAGTTTCTATATATTGTATGTTGCTTTTATCATGCACTGATTCTAAGAAGTTAATGTCTTATATCCTCTTCCTCTTGTATTGGAAGTTGGGAAAGAGGAAGGACAGTGGGAAAGGAAGGTTTGCTTATGACGAAGCAATACTGAAGAATAAGCAAGAACAAGATGTAGCATATTCCAACACCCTCTGTTATATCATTATTCTCTAATGATATAACTAGATAAATTATATCACTTCAGATTGTTCCCCAGCCCTATGCAGAAAGACACATGGGATTCGTTTGTCATCACCAAAATATCTTCCCACAGTTCCATCACCTTTCAAGACCAGTGTAGCCCTGACAACTTTCATTATTACACTTGTTCTATATCAACGTTTGAACTTGAATGTATATATTTATGTTTCTGTCAGAGGACCTTAATTTCTAAGAAAATATTTTGTATTTAATATCATAAAAATTTTACAGGGTCATCATATCCCCTTGCATTGTTTAATGTGATAATTTTGGAACACAAAGTAAATTAGAAAAAATCTGCAGTTTGCCTTTGTCTGTTACCATGCACTTTTTCCTACTGTAACTATTTAAAGTCTAAATCACAGCACAGTGAAGTTAGAATTTCCTCAATGAAAAAACCTTTTCTGATTTATCACACTTCAAGTCACCCAGTTTTCATTTGAATATCCTGATGGCCTGGAGTTACACATGCATGTCAGCTGAAACATTCAACTAATTTTCTCAGATTGCTTAGACAGCTTTGCAGTCAAGCCACAGCCCGCCACCACCACACCAAAAGAATAAACTAAAGAAATATCCTTTTCTTACTTGTAAGATGAAGGTCAGCTACCAGGTTGAAGATGACGCATTAGTCTTGTCTTCACTACTAGCTGGAATAATATCTAATTTAGGGAGGGCTGGCTTGCAAAAAACTGTAGGAAATAAAGGATTGCTTTCCATCACAAATACCATGACCCAGTTTTGTAAGGCTGGAGAATGATCACTGGGCATTTTTAGGGAAAATAAAAATCTGAAAAAAATAAGCAGCAGCCAGCACTAGACAGGACGCCAACAATGAAAATGTCTGCTGCTAAATTGTGCTGTTTTTTTCCCTTTCACCTTCAGCTTTTTTCTCCTCTGCCATGGTATCAAAGCCAATGCTAACAAGGAGAGTGAGCACTTGCAAGTCAGGCATTCCATAGTCAAACTTGCACTTTCCAGCATCCACCTCTCTGAAAGGCCTCCAGATACCTCCTCAAGGCACCACTGCTCCACAAGGGAGGATTAAAAACACATCCAAAGAGACATTAATATGTGGTACTAAAGATAGACACTGGTATTATTGTTGGTCTAAGATAATTCTGGCCTTCTTCCTGTCTCCAGCTTCTTGATTTCTGTGTTCACTCTTTCACAAATTCACACTCTTCCCTTCTGAGGATTGCTCTAGCTATTCACCTCATCTTCCACTTCACTGATGCTCCTCTAGCATAAAACATCCAGACTGTTTCTATCCTGCACTGAAATTCTTAATTGCCCAAGCTCCAGCAGAAGGGGACTCATCTGAGACTCCTATTGTCAAGAGATAAAGAGAGGTCAGCTGTTGCCAAACTTGCTCTAAAGAGGATTTGTTGGCTTAGTAACCTAAGGCCTTGTTTCCCCATTCACAAAGACATTCACTGAGAAATGGCCTTTTTCTTACAGTCAGGGTTCACTGCTACCTTACCCCATCAGGTAAGAAGAGATCTGCCACAGGTGGTGGTACAGCCAGGCCAGAGCCAGGCAGGCTGAAGAGGGGCAGGAGAGACTAAACATCCTCACCCAGCAGCTGCCAGGAGGATAAGACACACTGGAACCTTGAGCCTTGCTCATGCCTTCCTCCAGCACGCTTAGCTTACAGTAACAAGTGTACACTTTTCACAAGATTACCAGAGAGAAAGACAGAGGATAAAGAAAAAGGTAGAGTCAGTAATCTTCCCTTAGGCCTCTCTTTGCTCCTGAGAGAAGTATTTCCAGAATTCATTTTCTGCTGTGGGGGAAGGAGGGCAAGAAAGCAGCTGTTTTAGGAAACAGTAAGCACAAGGATGCATTTGAAATGTGACCATGACCTACTCTGTGCTTCACATTTTGCAGGAAAATGCTTTTATCTGTTGCAGATTCACAGCTTTTAGCTCTTTCCTGAAAGGAGGGGTCTCTGACCCGTCTTTGAAATAGCTAAGCAGGAACTATTCTTTTCCTTTTAAAACACAGTTGAAAGGGGACATGATGAAACAGCATTGAATAAAATATGAATCCTTGGAGCAGAACTGAAGCTATCCATCTATCACACAGTGTCCTACCCATGAAGCCATGTCCTACTCTATTCTCTTACTGGCCTAGTGAATCCTGAGTTCATTGCTACACAACAATCTAAACTCAACAGGATGGCTGATGAGCACTCCCCATGTATGTACCCTGGTGACCATGGACGCCCAAACTTGGCAAGGGAATGGGGCATGTGGGTTTCAACTCTGTAAGACAGGAAAGAAAGATTAACATAGTTTTTTTTCAGTTACAGGCTATGACATATAAAGGAAATGGAAAGGTGAAACTTATCTTCCTTCTAAAGGAAACTGACACATCATACTGCATTTTGAAAGTATCAGTCTTTCCAGTTCACAAGGCATTTCACTAGCAGGAATCACTTTTGAGATTTAATTACAGGATAATCTAATTAGTGGATCTAGAAAGTGAAGCCCATGAAACTCAAGTTGAGAATTCACTGTTACTTTAGCTTGGTATCTAGACAAGGGTGAGTAATGCTGAACTCTGGATAGAGGCAAAAGAAAGCTACTGAAGGATAATCAGTCACAGTGACTCTCCAAAAGCCAACAGCAGTCCAGATCCTGGCATGTAGAAGGAAAAGCATAAGTTCATGGCATATTTAAGCTCACCAAAAAAAACCCCAACCAACCAAAAAACCCCTGCCCTGAAATATGGAAATTACATAATAAAAATGTCACAAGTGGTACAATTTTTTAGGTTTCTTATTAAATAAGTGGGGTCCACCAAAGCAAGGATCTGAAGTGTGGGTTCACTAGTGAATACATTAAGTAAATTCTTGGTTCAAAATTCCACTGGGAACAATACTCATTAGGTACTGTCCCCTACTGTAGATAGTTAAGAAGTATCTTAATAGAGGAACAAGCTATTAAATATTTCATCTTAATAATACCTACCGGCTGTCTCATGGTCTACTGAAACAGACAAGAGAATTTTCCATGATAAATTTATCTCTCCAAAAAGGAAGAACTGCTACAGATTTTTGGCTGAATTTTTTCCCACTTGTCTTTTTTGCCATTTCATTCCATACACTCTGGAAGCATTTGCTGCCAGAGAGGAAAAATATATTATTTACTGAACCAAACCAAAGGTTCATGTAATTTTATGTTCTGTTCTGGGTGGTAGTCAATATGAGTTACCTGACACAGAACAGGATAGATAGAAGAGGTACAAGCAATTCTGACTAAAAATTCAGAATAGCAGGGTCAATAAGAAAATACTCGCTGAAGCTCAGGATTAATACCACCTGAAATATAATGATTTATAGTAATTTAAATATTCTATCCCATTAATATTTGTCAGGTTTTCCAATTTTAGTTCTGGTAATTGGATAGTAGTGAACCCTTTCAACTCATATATTCCTATACAATATTTCACTCCTGTACTGCTTTATACTAGTTCACCAACATGAGTTAAACCAATTGAGAAACAGTCTGTTCTCCATCTGCTACCAACAAATGTGATCTAAAGCATTAATTAGATCCCCAGCTTTAACAAGTTTTTTTAAAATAGTGCTAGAGAACTATTAGCACAATTTTTTCCAGTTAACTTTATTTTGGCTCACAGTCTGGTCTAATATTTTCAACCACCATAACTACTTTCTGTATTTGAAGAGCAAGACATTCATTAGTTTTCTGTTTTACAGCTCTCTGTCTAATTTGGTTTAAATTTCTAAAGTCATATGCAAGCCCCTCATACTGCCTCCATTCTTCTTGATTGTTCTGCTCAGATAAATTTCCCCATGACCACCACCCCCTTATGTTCCCTAAACCAGAAATTAAGCATGAATTTGCAATACAAGCAGTAGGTCTTCATACTGGTTGGCCCAACAAAGACAGATACAAAAATGGTTTCTGGATCCTGTTCAACATTAGTTATTGTGTGGGAAAACTAATTTCTTTCCACACTTATTTCCATTATTTTGGAATTGTGAATAATCAATGGCCTTGATTAGGTATTTTGTCAAATAGGTTTTGATGAGATACATTGGTGGATGGATATTTTACTAGTTCTGCATCTGAGCTCTTCCGCAGAAGCAGCTCATCAGTTTAACTTATACTTTTCAGCAGAAAGAGCACAATGAAATGTCATGAGGCTGTACTGGATTGTATGGGAGGTTTCTGACCTAATTCACTTTCATTTTTGCTTCTTCTCCCCTCTCCCTCCAGTAAACCAAATACCAGACTTGCATAACTCTGTTGAAAATTATAAATGCCTCTTCTATGAAGCACTATGAAAAATCATTGCATCACAAGCTTTACAAAGAGATGCTAAAAACCATCTTTCATTAAAAGTGCATTAGGTGTTAAATGAATCTACAAAGCCATACTCAGAGACACATATATTGCATGTATGGGGAATGAGATTATATAAAGTTTGTGTCTGGCAATCTGCTACTTAAATGGAACATTAATGTAATAGAAAGCATCTGCTTCTGTCAGCAAGGTTACCATCATAAACTGTACAGAGTAATCTCTCACCGTTAATAGCATTTCACTGGAATCACCACAGACAGCACAGAAAACATATCCACTGCAGCAATGTCCAGCATATCCAAAGGATAGCCTTTCTCTTCAACAAATTTAATGCAAAATTAGACAGGGCATTATTTAAATAGTCAGTACTTTAATTTTATTCTAGATCTCATGTGGCATTCGCATTCTCTGAAAAAATTCCTTCACCCAGGATTTTTCTCCTGGGAAGCTGAGAAGCCTCAGAGAAAAGGGAAACAATTCTTATCTCATTTGGTTCTCCTGTGTTTTGCTCGTCTGGAACGTGTTTGGAGATTGTTTACCAAAGGTGATTGTTTCATTGGATTCTGGTGTGAATTGTTTTGACTCAATGGCCAATTGCGGCCAAGCTGTGTCAGGACTCTGGAAAGAGTCATGAGTTTTTTATTATTATCTTTTTAGCATTCAGTAAGTATCTTTTCTCTATTCTTTACTATAGTGTAGTATAGTATTCTTTAATATAATATAGTATGATCAAGTAATAAATTAGCCTTTTGAGAACATGGAGTCAGATTCATCATTCCTGCCTTCGTCAGGCACCCTGCAAATACAATAATCTCAGATCCTAAAAATATGAGGGTAGGATACCAATCTGATCCATATTTTCCACTTTATCTACAAAAAAATGAGAACTCACCAACACTTAAATCTGGTACAAAGTATATATGGGAGGAATATAAGGCATATAATATAAATCTGGTACAAAGTATATATGGCATGCAGTGGGGTTCCCCCCCCTTACATTAATGACATGGAAATTAAGTTATAGTTAATGGATTAAGATGTGCAAATTAATTTTAAGTTTCTAAGCAAATCCTTAACTGAGGTAATTCAGATGTAGTTCAGACTTAAATAACACTAAATTAGCAATATGAACTACCAGGGAGTAAAAACAATCACAGTAAGATTTCACACAGTAAGAAGGAAGAAATTACATATAACATTAAGAAGGAAGAAATTACATATGACATTTCCCTGACTGAACAAAATACCAGGTTTCAGTTATTTTAGAAATAGCAAGGCTTCAAGTAACAGTTAGCAAGACACTTCTGAAAACAACAATATTTGCTATTCTTCTCTTATTTGCAAGAGCCTTTTGGTCTTCATGTTTTGTTCCCTCTTCTATCACTTCAAACCCCAACCTGAAAAATAGGTGCTATCTATAGGGTTTTATTTAGACTTCATTAAGGAATACTGGATAAAGGCTTTTCTGACCACTCTGAGGCTGGAATTCCTTCACATATCCCTTTCTCCATATTTTAGTGAAAGTCTGTGGACACTTCCTTCTTAAAAACTCCTGTTACACATTTCTCACAGACAGCAGCTAACAATATACTCTATTTCAACCCCATGCAAGAGATTATAGGAAATCCCCATAAAGTCATCAGAATATTTATTTAGGAACTGGAAAATACAGATCAAAAGTTTAACCACATTATAAAACTTGGACCTATGAAACCTTTCAGCAGGACAGTATCCCACTGGAAACAGCAAGACAAGTTTTCCTCAATCTTCCCTTGTGAACTTCTTCTTCGCATAGAAAAATTAAAAACCATTTGCCATCAGGTTGATATGGATCCTTGGAATTCAAAAATTAATCTAAGTCCTAGAGGAAATTAACATTTGTTTCTTCAAAGTAGCAAGAAGCTGGGAAGGGCCATGGGAGACAGGGAGCTCCCCAAAGGCACTGACCTTAGGGCTGCCCCCCTGGTAGCTTTTCCCCATCTCCTAGAGGTTTTGCCATTTCCACATGCTGAATTACAAACCCATTTTTAGATGCAGTGTAAGATAAATATAAAATATGAGATGCAAGGACTGGGTGACAGAATTCACAGACTTTTTTCTGCATTGTGAACTCATCTAGCCCTCTGGGTATGCAAAGCTAGGAATTATGTAGGTTAGTACTGCAGCAACAGAAATCCCCTTGAGGATCTACCCTCAATGCCTCAGTCCTGTGTTGCCTGAAGAAGGGCAATGGTCAGGTTATTCTACAGAACAAAGCATAAGAAAAACAATCTCTTTTTTTTTGCCACATAAATCACCACTGCCTGAGTCAAGAAGCAAATTGTACTCTCTAATTGCAGGTTGTCAGACACAAGTATGCTTCCCAGGTCAGTGTATTAAGGAGTGGTAGTGACTAACTGATCTCACATCTAAAAACATGACTTACTGTCTCCTTTTTCTGACTTTGAGAAGACTGAAAAGCTTGTGTCTTATTAATATGGCACACTTTTTTAGAAGGACATATTTTTTCCAGAATGTTTCCAGAATAGATTTCAAGACAACCATAAATCTACATTAGAAAATTCCTTGAAAAACAAATGAGGTATTTTTGTACAAAATGCTTTTAAGAAATGCTTAGCAGATTATGCAGCAAATTTTTCAAGGCCAAAATCAAATCTAGTCTAACAAAAAACAATTCATTGGAACTTCCTGAAGGAAAAGATAAGCAGCTGGTCCACTTAGATGACATCTTTACTCTTTCTAGGAATTTCAGAAGTATGGATGTAACATAGAGATGTCACACTCCAAAGGCAGAGTGCTTGAAAAAGCCATTCATAATAAAAATTTAATAAGCACATTGATTACTTAGGAACCTAAGTTCCCCTTTTGAAAGTGAGGTAGGCACTGACAAGCTCAACTGTTCTAAAAATGTAAGTGACTCAACACCATAATTCCTTAATTCTCATGCATATATCCAATGTGAAATTAGCTTTTTATCTTTCAAGGCACAGAATTATTGCAAATGGCAACTACTTTTCTTCTACTGAAATTCAAGCAAATAAATAGACTATGTATACCATCTCCAGAATCTATTTTTTTATGTCTGAATCTAAATTATTCCATCTTGAAGGAATATTAAGGGCATTTTTGTCAATCTTCCAATTTAAGCAAGATGGCTTCCATAGCTGTGTGCAGTTCATAGCAGACTTCTCAAAGAGCACCAAAACCAAACTAGAAAATACAACTGCTTGTGGTGGAAATGTTTATATTAATAAATATTTTAAGGAAATAATTTAAATAGTTATTTGCACCAGAAGGGATTACCAGAAAAGAGAGACAGTGGCAATACATGTGCTTGCACCTCTTGCTAGCTGGGAAACAGAAAGAAAATTTTAGTTACCTTCTACAGACTCATTCAAGGTAATCTGCCAAAATCTTACCACAAAAGCCCCATTCCCCTGCTGCCAGCTAAGGGGGCTGCAAGGGAAACCGTGCACCCAAACCCGTATTTCCTACCCTTGCTCTCCTGGGTTATAAAGGTGCAGTTTGCAGCTTCCTCAGCCTCAACATGGAGCTGCCTGTTGGGGACTTGCCTTTCAATTTTGCTTTTTTCCTTGCATCCAGAAATACCTTCAGTGCCTTAATGTAGCAAAAAGACTTGCCATTAAATAAGTATTTTTTAAAAATTACCCAGATATTTTCTAACATTCAGCAAACTGCTGAGTTTTGGAGATGATTATTTATTTGAGCAGAGATTTTCCTTTCTCTTAATTTTTGCAGAGTGCTTTGCACAATAGGAGCCTAATTATATTAATTGTCCTCTGCCTCTAAAGTCTGTAAGAGACCTGGGCATCTCCATCTGTGCCAAGTCTCTAAGAACTTATTATTCTAAAAGAAAAAACCAATAGGCTAAAGCACAACATTTATGGATCTAGCAGATCTCTAAGGATCTTCTTGAGTCAATGACAAATACTTTGGCTCACAGAAACCAATCTGGTTCTATGAATTCTCATTTTGTTTCCAGACAGCGTCTGATACCTTGTCTAGAAGAACTGCACTCATCTAACCTACACATACATTTATCACACATACACTGTGATAAACTAATACCAGCATTCTGGTATAGTTATATTTAGTGATACAGTCATTAGTGACCTGAATTTGGAAGATGGAAAGTTAGGATACAATAGTTGCAAATTCAACAGGATGATTCAAAGTACTAAGTTACTCCAGGAAGAAAAACCCTCACAGTATGGGAATCTACACTCCTAAATAAATGTTGTTGAAGAATGCTCCTGATAGCAAGTATGGGAAAAAACCAGAAATGGTTGTCAATAGAGTATTTTAAATCAATGAGCTGTTACAGTATTGGAATTTGATGATGTTTGTGCCCTTTCTGACAACTAAGTGCTTGCCTGTGTGTGCTTTCCTTGATGAGAGTCTGTAATCTTTGCTGTTGCAACATTTCAGGCTGCTGATGAAACAGCCTGAGGCAGACTGGACATACATATTTGAAATACATAGCAGGATTTCTCAAAAATGAACCAACAAAACTTAGAGAGAACTTTCCTACAGAACCAAAACCAAGAGAAAACTCCATGCATTACAAGGGTAAATGTACTTTGACATCTGGGAAATGCTCAGATAGGGTTAAAATGGAGGGCAAAATCAAGTACAGACTAGAGTCCATACACACATATGGTTCCCTCAATTAAGAGTATTTTTCCTTTATTGTTTTAGTCCCCCTAATGTGTATCAAGCTTATACAATGGCTGGACAACTAACCATGGTTCTTTGCCATGGTCTACATTAGGAGAAACAGGTATTACATTATTTGCAGAAAATCACTTGGTGAAAGTCCACATCAAAGTTTTTCTGTCCCAGATGAAAGGCTGAAGGTTGGAGTAACAAATTGATGATGGTTTCAGACTGGTGATTTCATGGCAAGGAGACAAACAAGAAGTTCTCTGTAGCATCATGATACCAGAAAATTAAGAAATTCTTTCCCACAAGGTTTTGCTGATATTTTATTATTGATGAGATTTCTGTGAATACCCTTCATGCAACAGACGGAGCATTGCACTACAAAGCCTGTAATGAAAAGCAATCCTAATGAAAGCTGATTTCATTTATAGGTAACAGGAAAAAATGGAGCAGAAACATAAACCTCTCCTTTGCTATATATGGAACTTTCTTGCCAAGGATAGTGCTCTAGAATTTTTTTCCCTCTTTCTGCTTTTGCCGCACATGTAAAAGGTTTCTGCCAGTATGTAGCAATCACTACAACCTTGGAAGAGAGATGATGAAACAAACCTACTGCGACAGCAGATAGCTGGAACCAATGATGTAGGCCTGCATTCCTGGTGATAAATTCCTGCTTCCTGTAAAGGAAGGATTCACATGTTTTACTTATTTTTATATTTACTTAAACAAAAGAAGCTTGAAGTTTCAAGCCTTGTGACCCTCATCGCAGAGCTGGATGCAGGACTCCAGCTGGGTGTCACAAGAGCTGGGGCAGATGAGGGGATTCCCCTCCCTCACCCTGCTGCCCACGCTGCTTTGGATGCAGCCCAGGACATGGCTGTTTTGGGGGGCTGCAAGGGCAGATGGATGGTCACGACCAGCCTCTTGTGCACTAGCACCCCCCAGTCCCTCACAGTAGGATTGTTTATTATAACACTAAGCACAAAGCAATCTCACCTCATAGCCAAGGCACTGGCAATCCCTGGTGCAACTATAAATAACAAATGCTACTGGCAGCACTGCTCTCAGCTCCCCTGGAAACAGCACAAGCTCCATAAATGGTGGTCAGTGTTCACTCTTCAGGTAGAACCATCTCCCTTCTCATCTGAGAAATGTGACAAGATTAGAGGGTTTCTATTAGAATTAGAATTAGAATTAGAATTAGAATTAGAATTAGAATTATTCATCATCCTTGAGCCACCTCAGGCCTTTAAAATATTTTAAAACAAAAAGGAATGTTTACTTTTACCCTGCAAAGGGTATTTAATTAAGGAAAAAAATTCTCAGAAACCATTGTGAAGCACAGGCTGCCCAGGGAACCAGTAGAGTCAGCAACCCTGGAGGTATATATCGGGCTAATAGCTGGACTGGATGTTTTCAGAGGACTTTCTAAGCTGAAGTACTCCGTGGCAGTGCCAGCCCAAGCCAGACGTGTCCCATAAGAACACGCCTCGCCATGGTGTCCAAGCGACAGTGTCCCACAGGAACACCACCCTCACGGTGTCCCACGGACAGTGTCCCACAGGAACAGCCCCACACGGTGTCCCACGGACATTGTCCCATAGGAACAGCCCCTCAGGGGGTCCCACAGACAGTGTCCCACAGGAACAGCCCCACACGGTGTCCCACGGACAGTGTCCCACAGGAACAGCCCCTCAGGGAGTCCCACGGACAGTGTCCCACAGGAACAGTCCCTCATGGTGTTCCCATGGACAGTGTCCCACAGGAACAGCCCCACACGGTGTCCCACGGACATTGTCCCATAGGAACAGCCCCTCAGGGGGTCCCACGGACAGTGTCCCACAGGAACAGTCCCTCATGGTGTTCCCATGGACAGTGTCCCACAGGAACAGCCCCACACGGTGTCCCACGGACATTGTCCCATAGGAACAGCCCCTCAGGGGGTCCCACGGACAGTGTCCCACAGGAACAGCCCCTCAGTGGGTCCCACGGACAGTGTCCCACAGGAACAGTCCCTCATGGTGTTCCCATGGACAGTGTCCCACAGGAACAGCCCCTCAGGGAGTCCCACGGACAGTGTCCCACAGGAACAGTCCCTCATGGTGTTCCCATGGACATTGTCCCACAGGAACAGCCCCTCAGGGGGTCCCACGGACATTGTCCCACAGGAACAGCCCCTCACGGGGTCCCACGGACAGTGTCCCACAGGAACAGCCCCTCGCTGTGTCCCACGGACAGTGTCCAACAGGAACAGCCCCTCAGGGGGTCCCACGGACAGTGTCCCACAGGAACAGCCCCTCGCGGGGTCCCACGGACAGTGTCCCACAGGAACAGCCCCTCGCGGGGTCCCACGGACAGTGTCCCACAGGAACAGCCCCTCACGGGGTCCCACGGACAGTGTCCCACAGGAACAGTCCCTCACGGTGTCCCACGGACAGTGTCCCACAGGAACAGCCCCTCGCTGTGTCCCACGGACAGTGCTCCACAGGAACAGCCCCTCACGGAGTCCCACGGACAGTGCTCCACAGGAACAGCCCCTCACGGGGTCCCACAGACAGTGTCCCACAGGAACAGCCCCTCACGGTGTCCCACGGACAGTGTCCCACAGGAACAGTCCCTCATGGTGTTCCCATGGACAGTGTCCCACAGGAACAGCCCCACACGGTGTCCCACGGACATTGTCCCATAGGAACAGCCCCTCAGGGGGTCCCACGGACAGTGTCCCACAGGAACAGTCCCTCATGGTGTTCCCATGGACAGTGTCCCACAGGAACAGCCCCACACGGTGTCCCACGGACATTGTCCCATAGGAACAGCCCCTCAGGGGGTCCCACGGACAGTGTCCCACAGGAACAGCCCCTCAGTGGGTCCCACGGACAGTGTCCCACAGGAACAGTCCCTCATGGTGTTCCCATGGACAG
This sequence comes from Motacilla alba alba, assembly GCF_015832195.1. Classification (NCBI taxonomy): domain Eukaryota; kingdom Metazoa; phylum Chordata; class Aves; order Passeriformes; family Motacillidae; genus Motacilla; species Motacilla alba. The sequence goes on along the minus strand of NC_052020.1, from coordinate 1,879,333 downwards.
TGTCCCACAGGAACAGCCCCTCAGGGAGTCCCACGGACAGTGTCCCACAGGAACAGTCCCTCATGGTGTTCCCATGGACATTGTCCCACAGGAACAGCCCCTCAGGGGGTCCCACGGACATTGTCCCACAGGAACAGCCCCTCACGGGGTCCCACGGACAGTGTCCCACAGGAACAGCCCCTCGCTGTGTCCCACGGACAGTGTCCAACAGGAACAGCCCCTCAGGGGGTCCCACGGACAGTGTCCCACAGGAACAGCCCCTCGCGGGGTCCCACGGACAGTGTCCCACAGGAACAGCCCCTCGCGGGGTCCCACGGACAGTGTCCCACAGGAACAGCCCCTCACGGGGTCCCACGGACAGTGTCCCACAGGAACAGTCCCTCACGGTGTCCCACGGACAGTGTCCCACAGGAACAGCCCCTCGCTGTGTCCCACGGACAGTGCTCCACAGGAACAGCCCCTCACGGAGTCCCACGGACAGTGCTCCACAGGAACAGCCCCTCACGGGGTCCCACAGACAGTGTCCCACAGGAACAGCCCCTCACGGTGTCCCACGGACAGTGTCCCACAGGAACAGCCCCTCACGGGGTCCCACGGACAGTGTCCCACAGGAACAGCCCCTCAGGGGGTCCCACAGCGCTCCCACCGCCTCAGCGCGAGGCCTGTCCCCCGCACGGATTGCGGGCTGACAGCGCTCCCTGCCGGCTCAGCGCTCACCACGGCTCCCCCACCGTCAAACCGCAGTAAACTCACCGAGGCGCTTTCGGGGCTTTCGCTTCATTTATTGTGCTGCTTTCGGCCGGGATAGACTTAATTTTCTTCCTAGTAGCTGTAGAGGGCTGTGGTTTGGATTCAGTGTGAGGGTAATGCTAATAACACGCGATGCTGTTATGGTGGCTAAGTAGGGCTTAACGTAAGTCAAGGACTTCTCAGCGTCTCATCTTTTCCCAATCAGCCGGTAGGGAGGGAGCATGGCCAGGACAGCTGACCTGAACTAGCCATGTGGATACTTCACACCATGCCCACTATGTAAACTGGAGAGTTTCCTGGGAGTGGGGCTGGCTTGGTTTGGGGATGACTTTGGCATCGATCAGCAGGTGATGAGTGATGCTATTGTGTATCACTTGTCTTTCTTGAGTTTTATCTCTCTTTTCCCCATCCCCCTTTAATCACTATTTTTACTATTATTATTATTATTATTACATTATACATTATATTTTACTTTGTTTCAGTTATTAAACTGAACCCACCAGTTTCACTTCTTTTTTCCTAGTTCTCCTCATTTAAACAGGTTTCGAGGGAGAAGTGAGTCAGAGCTCTGTGGTACTTTGTCACCAGCTGGAGTTACGCCACGACATCTGTGCACGGTTTGCTATGTCTGTGCCCACTCTGTGTTTTCCAGTGGCTCCCAGAGCAGCGTGTCCATCCCCACGTGCATGACCACAGGTGACTCTGCCAACCATGGCAGTGTTCACCCAGCTGCGGGAGAGCTGGCACCACGCTCACATACACTCCTGCAAATGGTGTTTGCTCCTTGCTCCAGAGTTTTGCTTGGGAGGAGAGGAGTTTAACTAACACCTGTTCTGTCTGCAAGGTGCCTGATGGGGATCCTTGGAAGCTGGCCCAGCCCTACCATCCCAGCCAGAAGCAGGGCATGGGGGCAGCCCCAGCCTTGGGCACTGGGCACCTCCATGGGGATGGGGATGGGCTGAGGCCAGCCTGGGACATAGAATCATAGAATAGCTTGGGTTGGATATGTTAAAACTCATCTCATTCCAATGCCCTGCCACGGGCAGGGACATCTTCCACTAGACCAGGTTGCTCCAAGCCTCATTCAACCTTGCCTTGGGCACTTCTAGGTATGGAGCATCCACAACTCCTCTGGAGAACTTGTGCCAGGGTTTCATCACCTTCATAGTAAAAAAATGCACTAATTCCAGTCTGCTCTTCTGGCCAACCAAACCCTAAAATCAACATCTCATAATCAGAAGTTTTTAGCATTTGTTCTCATCCACAAATTTATATTGAAAACACATTTTAGTAGTCACACATAAAGCCATCAGTTTGTGTCCACTGTATATAGAAATTTTTTAACAAATTAACAAATAAAAACATGATTAGAGAGTATAACTATGCAATTGGAATTTCAGAAATAGTCCTTTAATTAGTTTATATAGGATGATATCAGGTACCTAAGAAATAATACAGTAAAAAAAGTATTTAAGTCACTGGAAGATTTTAATTTTGGCAGGACTGCTTTCCCTTATTATAAAAAGAACAGAACAAATTTCTCAATATGTTTAATGTCAGTACTTGCAGTTCTTCTTTCACAACAGCAGGAGAAAAAAATATTTTCTAATGCCCAAAAATGACATCTGTGAAAAAAAACCGACTTTATTAACAAGAATTAAAAGAACATCTATTATAATTTATTCACAGAAATGTCCTTAATGGACTAAATTTGCATTGTAAAATCTTTTTGTACCCAGTTTAAATATTAAAGAAAATTACGTTATTGATACTGGTGTTCCACCAGCTTTGGTTAGTAAATCAAACTCATGCTATGTTCAGCAGATGGACACATTTCTGCTGCATGTAGGGACTCTATCAGTCAGCCATCTGAGAACATCTTATCAGCACATTCATCCTTGCCATCTGATTTTAATTCAAGAGCATCACTATCAGTATTTAGATTTAAAAGGTTGAGAAAGCAGTCAGGTCACCAGAACACTCTATTGTTATACAGCCTATCTCAGATAGCCCTTGCCACAGACTTGAAACTGGTACTGCAGGCAGAGAACAGAGTGAATTCCAGTAGAAGTCATCTTCCCAGGACAGCACTTGGAATATGACTTGAGGAGGCACATAGTAGCACCAACCAAATTAACATTTTCAGCATTATTGACACTTCAAGATATATTACTCCCTGTTCAATTTAAAAAGATTCCCTGGGGAAATTTTTAAGGGGTGATTACTTTATTGGTTGTTATTGAGTAGAACCATTTGACAGCTTGTAGGGAATGTCTGAATAACAAAAGCCTTGATAGAAAGAGATCAAGAGACCCCTGGTGACTGATCTGGATGGCATTGATTTGATTTTAGCATGATGCATTTAGTTTCCATTGTTAAAAGAATACAGCAGATTCATTTACAGAATGAGTAGTAACTGTAGTGCTGCGACACAACCTAGAGCCCTGCACTGCACACAGCTCTTGCTCTAGTAAGCAGTTAATTTCATCAAGATTACTATGTCCAGCTGGATTACTCTGAGAAGGAAACACTAGGGCTGAACCCCACAACTTCTACATTGATATTCACAGAATCACTCTACTAATATATCACACTGGCTGTGAGGTGAGGAGAGAAGGAAAGATGAAAAAGAAGATTTCTATCACCTTTAAGCTCATTAATAACCTTCTTCCAGCTCAAAGAAACCAGGGAACATTTCTGCATAAGCAGGATGTAAAAACAATAGAAGCATTCTGGCAAATATAAAAACAGGGTGAATTAGAGTCAGGTAGTTATGCAATCTAAGTGGTAGTCTTGGTATTAAAATACAAAACACAAGGCCAGCTAACAAGTAACTGAACAGAAAGCTAAGCACTGATAAGACTGAATCTATTTTTTTCTTTTTTGCTGAGAAAAACAAAAAGAGGCTAGGACAATGGAGACAGGAAAGACCATAAGTTTAATAAACTGACCCAGACACTAGAGCATTTATAGAGCTATGTATAGACATCAGCTTCCTTTAATATGCCAAGAAACAGAAATTTTAGAAAAGCAAAAGTGCATCAAGTTTTACAGGATTATATCAGCAGCAGCATTTGTTAATTGCCATAACCCCTGAGTCTCTCATTTAGATGTAGTCAGTATTCAAAAGTTGTATTGCTGCTGACAAATGGCTTTCCCTTTCCAAAGGGATATTGTTGTTGAATATTCCTGTTACACCAAGAAACAGGTAACAAAGGGAAATTATGTACCCAGAGGTGCTTGCAATCAACTTATCTAAAGCTAAATTAAAAACTGAAGATTTCTTTTTAGAAGGACTTAAGTACGTCCTAAATAAAAGCCTAAAAAAGTCAGAGTTATTTCAATTCAGATGAAACTCTCTCTGTTGGCAGGGCAGCAGTTATACGTATTCTAGACTGAGAACTGCACTAAGATACTTCTCTACGATGGTTCAAAAATCCCCCCTTCTCATGTGTTTATTTTGCACTCCCTAGTTCCCTGACAGTCATATAGTCGTGGCAACCTTGTTGATCATCTTTACTATTCTAACCTGCAATCATTGGGAACCTAATATATTACCATGTGAAAGAAGCAAAGAGTTTTTATTCAGTCTGTAAGCATTTCAGGGCATATAAAATCTGAATTGTTGAATCCCAGATTTCACCTGTGGCTTAATGTGAATTTATCATTAATCCCACATCTGTGCTACATTGTGGGTTTTGGCAAAAAATTATGCCAGGCAAATATTAAGATTATACAAGTCAAAGGAAGACTGAAATCTCTTTCTCCAAGCACACAAAGATTATGCAGCAGGAATAGCATTTGTCTCACTATTTTTTGACTCACCCACACTTTGCTGTGTACAGCTATTACAATTATACTTATCCCTCTCTGTATTACATATGGTAATGTAACTTTTGGTAGTGTGTTGTAGTCATCCATAATTCACTCCTGCCATTTTAACAGAAACCTTTATGCCTGTGAGGCTGAAAAACACAGCTGGTTTTCGAACACACCAGATGAATGCCCAAACCAGTGGATTAGAGTCACTTTCCTTAATCTTGACTCTGTTAACAAGTATGTAGAACAAAACATGGTTAACAGCAAGAGATTCCATGGGGTAGGAGATATTCTCAAGCAATAGCTCTAACACATAATTTCTGCTGATCTGGCATTTCTCTGTTGCCAAGTTAATATCTTTGTCACTGCATTACATAATTAACCTTCTGCCAATTCTCTCTTGTTTTGGTCAGAATATAAGCAATTGTTTTTATGGAACAAAAAGGTCTCAAGAATAGCAAACTTCTTACTAAAAGAATCAATTTCAAGTGATTGACATTAGCCCTTGAAAATAAAGCTGGGCTCTCAGTTTGAATGAGATATCTGTTATTTCAGGTCTGAATCCAAAAAAAGTCAGTGACTGTGAATGTCTAAATGGTAGAAAAATACACACAAAAAATATAGCTGGGTGTTCCCCAAATGAGAGCTTTGTGCATCTTTCTAACTAGTCTGTGTCCAGGAGGAGCAATGCAAGGAGCTCCATGAGGTACTGCTGTGCAACTCCATCCCTTCTACACTGCTGTGCGCTGGGAAAGCCAGAAACAAGGCACCAATACTTCCTGGAAAGCATTTAACCATGGAGGAAAGGAAGAACACACTTCTTCACATTAAATCAAATCAAAATACCATGTTCCAGACCCTATCCACAGACGACTGCACCTAGCAAATTGGATGATCATTTTATGGTGATTACAGCCATGGGTATCATATGGCAAGAAGTATCCAGCAGCCAAGGAGCAGCACCAAAGATGAACATCACTGAAAGAATGATTGATTGCAAGCAAAGAACAAAAAATTACATAGGATAGCATCTTATTCTAGGGACAGTATTTTTCTTTCTGCTTTTTAAACATAAGACAAAACCTCTGAAAATGTCAGAAGCTAATTTAAAAGCAATGAAAATTATTTCTAATTTGTCATATCAAACCCTTACAGAAAAGCATCTCTATTCATTGTGTAATGCCTAAAGATCTTCTCAATTACATTTGTTTTCCAGTTGATTCTCCTCATCTAAGAAAGAAATGCATTGCTATCTAAAAAGGAATGCTTCTGACAAGTTTTTTTCTCTTTTTCAATGGCAGTATAACAGCTTTGAGCCATTAACTTCAATACAAATTTTGTGTGAAAATGGGCAAACTGAACATATTAGGATTAGGTCCTTAGAATTTGCACAACCATTAGGTAGAAATGTATAAATATTTTTTCCCTCTGAATGATATCGTAATTACTTCCAAAGCAAACGTGTTGGGACCAAAGGATGACAGTATCAGCAACAACCCACAGCAGTCTGATGTGAAACTTTTTATATAACCAACATTAAATTTAAAATATTTGCAGACAGAGACAGAGGTGCATTCAAAGGTGACATAAAGTGCTTCCTCCTCCCCAGTGGTAAATGCTGGACACCAGGAGACTGCTGTGACAGCACCTATCCCCTGACCATCAATCTCTGTTTCAGAAAGCAGGAAATCTAGTTTTGCTAGGATGGAAAAGGGAGAATATGTGTCTGCTTTTCTGCAAAAAGCAGAAGGCCAGAAGCAGGAAAAACCCTTTACTGTTACCATGCCTTCACCTCCTTAAGGCAAAAGCACTGAAATTCCAATAGGAAAATATATTCTGAGCTGTCTGGGAAGAGAGTGATAAACAAACATAAGGGTAGGAGGGAAGGTCTGTTCAGGAAGGAATGGAAAGAAGGGTGATATCAGGATCCAGTGGAAGGGGAAGGGATCTGGAGGTGGGTAAGAAGAGCTAGGCAGCACCAGTGGGATAAAATGAGAGAACAGATAAAAAGAAGGCTCTGGGAAGTTGACTTACATGCCAGAGGAATTCTTGTTAAAAAAATGTTTGGGATTCACTGACATAAAACACTGTACATGATATGGTAGCAAACCTACATGCATCATTATTGGGATTATAGATGATTTCACTCTATGTAGAAGTGTGAGACTGTAACAGGAAATGAACAAAATAAAAGCTGTAAAGCATGAAGGAAAATAGAGAGAGAACTTGTTTTTCTCATATCATATTTTTACATACAGAGAGGAAAACATTTTCATTCTGAAATATTAAGAAAAACAATTAAGAAAAAAAAAGTCTCAATTAAAGGAAACTTTTGGATTAATATTTTGTTCTGTTCTGTGGCCTGTCTCTTCTGTCCCTTTCCTTGTTCCAGCTACACTTTCAACATCTAAATGTGTATTTTAGACATATATGTCTAACAAGCCCTAGCTATTGAGTGTGCCCATCACATATAAGAATCACTACCTTGCCAGCCCTGGTATCTAAGTCTTGTTCAGGCTCTGTACTGGAAGATATTTTTATTTAAGCCTCTTGCCATCAGAAGAAATCATCTTGCATCATCATCTTGCATCATCTTCTTGTCACGTCAACAACACAGCAGGACAGCTGGAAGATAGTCTAGAAGAAAAGCTGCTAAAGACCAAGGCTGACTAGACCACATCAAAGCAGTGCCTTTTGAATGCACAAGAGTGAAAATATAGAAAGGAATTAGCAGGAGAACAGATTAGGTTTTTATAACTGGGTAACATTAAATTGTACAGGAGGTAGTTCAGGTTTTAGGATAAGAAAGTACAAAATAAGGTAGAGAAGAAAAAACTAAGTTAAGGTCAGGTTACTCTGACAGGAGTTAATACATCACTATTAGGGACTGTAGCATTAAGGCAATTGTGATCCCCTTCCTGTTCATGGTTCCTGCTGATTATTTTGCATTTTGAAACAGCCAAGGTCCTAGCCAAGCCATTTGTTTGGATTTGGCTCAGATACGTCTACACCCTGCTGAACACCCAACTTATTTCCCTGGCAAAATGATGGCATCTTGAAATGTATCACTGGAGACAATTTGTTACACAAAGCCAAGTCCACTTGGCCAAGTTCACAACACGTAATAAAACTGAGGATAGTCTGCACATTTTTCATACAACTCACCCCAGACCCCATTTCATGACAGTCCTTGCCTGCCAGATAAACAACTGCTGAGGTGTATAGTGTAAAAACACAGAGTAATATTCCTGTTGTTAATAATTTTATCACTGAAACCTGAATCGATAGATTATTACTCGACTGTTTCAATCAAATTAATTATGAGTATTGACAAGGGGAACTGTTCTGGAAGAGTAGTTGATGACAATGCTTATCTTATCACTGTCTGGGCCTGGTTTTTTAATTTGCTTTAAAACCAGCCAGTGTTTGGAATCCACACAGGTAAAGTTTCAAATCCAGCTGCTCACACAGCATGCAGTCATGGTCACTGCACTTGATTCAACATATTAACACAGTGAGGACCATAACTTTGTGTCAAGAGTCTCTTGTGAGAAAAGCAATAGAAAGGATTATAAATTCCCAAGCTCTAAAAACAGTGCATGACACTAACAAGAAAAAAATTAGTGGAAGAATACAGGAGACATGTGAAATGGGTTTCTCAAAATGTAAAAAAAGTGCCCATGAAGCAGCATAGGAGACTGACCATGCTTCAGGAAAGGACTGTATTAAAGTTGCTGGTCTTTGGAGGAGGAAGCTCTTTTGTATGGTTCAGTAAGACGTACCACAGTAAAACAATAGTAATAATCAATTCTCCACTACCTGATAAGACTGCCAAAAGGATCAGTGTTAAGAAAGATTGATTAAAGCACATGCTGCAACTGCGGTTAACCCTGAAAACATACGGAGTTGCACTGTATTAGAGAATATGAGCCTCAATTTAGCAGCAAAGCAGGATCTTGAAAATTAATTCAGAACAAAGATTATCAGATGTCTACAAAAGGCATTATAGCAGAGGAAGGAAAAAATATTTTAAACATAAGTTCTGGGGCATGCAGATAGAAAAACAATGATGGATTCACAGACCATTGGCATTTAATAAGGGCTGTAGTATGGAGACACTAAAACAGAGTCAGAAATATTATTTTAAAATAACATGGATGATCATAAATACAAGGTAAAAGAGAAATACTCTTCCTATTTCAGCTTTCATTTGAGCATGACAGGAAATGTGTTGGGAGGATATCAATTTTACAAATAGAAACAGAAGGATGAAGCTTAAGAATGTCATTACTTTGTCAGTACAAAGGAAATGAGGAAAAAAAGGCAAAATTAGGCAGGCCAAGGCAAAGTTAGCTGATGAAGATGGTGCCTTGCTGATTAATGATTGATAACAGCAGCAATTACTGACAGTTCTAAAAAATGTCATTCCATTTTAGTTCTCAATGTGTCAGACTCAGGAAAATTAAATCACATCAGAAGCCACAGACTTATTACTGAAAGGTCAACTTTTATGAAACTTTTCCTCAAAAGTTTTAGTGAAGAGATTAAATAAACCTACTCCATTAAGTTGAGACAAGTTTTAGGGGAACATCAAATGGGCTAAGAACTATTGCACTGAGAGACACTTAGAGACATAAGGCTTTGCCTCTATTTCCAAAGATCGCTTGGAAATCAAAATGTAAATATTAATATAATTCAAGACTTTTATCAAAAAAAGTAGATGTGCTTTAAACTGAAAAATGAAGTAGCATCATTTGCCTAAATTCATGCAGGAATGGTTCAGGAAAGCTGTCGGAATCCAGAACATCCCTCTGGGTGCCCTGGATGGCCAGAGCCGCTGGCAGGGGGCTCTGAGACCCTGGCATGCAGCCAAAGACACACGTGGGGTTTTGATCTTAGCCCATGGAGCAAATTACTAACTCTGTATGAAGAATTACAAGCCACACACACACAAGTTTAGATAGCATAGTAGAAGTAGTCACGAAGTGAAAGGAAGGATTTTTGAGTGCTGTACAGGGGGGTTTGAGCCTTGTACGCAGGGGTCCAAGTTTTGTACATGGGGGTCAGGAGTTCTAAGATGGAGGGACTTGGGTGTGCCCTGTCCTCTTTCTTTCTCCTTCCTAGCCTCCATGTCTTTGGTGATGTTGGCACTCACAGATTGGTTTAGAGTAGAAAGTCACCATTCAATATAGATAGTAGGTATTGGAGAAAAAGCATAAACATGTAGTACGTAATATATGATATAAAAGATAGCACCAGCCTCCTGGGAAGGCAGTGTGCCTTTGTCTGAGCTGCTGAACGGGCCACAGCAGTTCAGGGAGAAGAATCTTGTAGATAACCAGCAATAAACAACCTTGAGAGCAGACAACAGAAGACTACTGAGTCTTTCTTCGAAGGCACGGGTTGGAGGAGGGACTTTTCCATCTTTCGGGGTCATCCCAATCCAGGGGTGAAACCCCACAGAAAGCCAGTGTTACCCCTCCTATGTAATGTCACATTGACTCCTCTAACGCACCCTTTGGAACAGATGGGGCAGGGGATGAGGGAATTCAGAGCCAGAATCAGCCCACTATACTGGCAAAACTTGATACTTTCGCTTCTTCAGTAACCCACAGAATATCATGGAGGAAAATATGATCACTGACTCCTTGTGCAACTGACTGGTTTTAAAACCCCAGCCAAAAAGTGCTGTCTGTTTTACACTAGCTCATTTCTTGATCCATGCTCAGTTTAAACGTGTGAAGCCCAGACTATGTCTCTGAGAAGCTGTATATGATTGTGCTGGAGAATGGTGAGAAAACTGAGGTTTGATCCAAAAAAAAAAATGAAGACTAGATTTAAAGTCCTAGATTGGGGAAAAAAAACAACAGGAGCTCTTGAAAAAGATGCCTACTAACATACTTGCAGTACGCTAACAAACCGCAGTTTGTTTAGCAGATCATACAAATATCACTTTCTCTTCTTTACAATACATCGGGCTATCAACAAGTACCTGCCTGTTCTTCTTTTATGTTCAAAGATAAGGATAAGCCCAGTAATCTCAAGCATTTGACAGGTACACCAATACCAGTTATTTTAGCAGACTGACTTACCTGAAGATATAACTCGAAGGAAGTCATCCCAAAGTACAGGATAAGTAACAAATTCAGCAATCAGGAAAAATCTTCAACAATTAACAGAGTAAGACTCAAGGATTTCAGAATTTTGGAAATTATCCACTTAGTAACTACATGGTATCTTTTTGCCTCTTTTCACATTTGAACTGGTGTGAAACAGTAGAACTTTTAAAATGAAAGAAACAAAAAATTACAAATGGGAATCTTCCTCATATATTACACAATTGAATGGATATCCGAGAGGGAATAGTTAGAAGGCCCAACTAGTTTGTCTTCTGCTAAACAGTACAATTTACAATTCATTAAAAGAACTGTATTGCGGACATTAGCAATGATCTCAAGAAAAGAGATTTGACTCTTATTAGAGACACATAGCTCCTGTAATGTATTCACCCAGCTGACAGTAAAGGAGAATTAAGATTCTGAGAGGTAGTCACTGAAAAAAATGTTCAAATGGCAAATTGGCTCTACAGATACTACAGAATTATGTGCTGGCCTGTTTGTGTTACACTTTGGCTTTCTTACCTGAAGTCAGAGGTAAACAGCAAAAAAAGAAATGTTATTGATGGCATTGGTAGGCCTCTTTGAAAGGAGATTAACACCTTGCATTTTGAGGGCTTTTAGGTATTCCCCTGAAATTTTAAATTAACATTTTAACTTAATATTACATTTTTCTTATTTACTGCTTCTATTCTTTTTCACTCCATTCCTCACAGACTCTGCTTTTTTCTTTTAAAATCCATACATAAATTATTAGGTTATATTGATTTTATCCTACTATTCATATTTCTGATCTTAAAGTACTGATTTTTAGATTTTTTTTTTATTTGCCACCTTACTTTTTGCTCAATGCTTCCAATTCTGTTTGATGTGGCTGAGGGTGCCTGTGTGTTTAATGACTCCTGCTGCTCCAGGATGCTTATCATGTTTGCAGAGCTCACACAACTGATCTGTATGCCCAGGCACAGCTCTGTACAGGATGGACAGGCCAGCTGGGGCAGCCCTGACAACTCTGCCTAAGGGTCCCCCTGGGTGGGGAAATAAATGCTGCATTACTCAGACAGGATCTGGGATAGGTTTCAGCTCTGGCTAGGGACTGGGGAAAGGCTGGGAACCATGCAGGCACTGTACCTCACACAGCTGTGTGGAGAAATTGCGAAAATGAGAAGGAAACTGAAGGGCTGCAGCAAGCAAGAGCTTCCACTCCTCAGTTTTATTGCAATGAGAAACAAGACATGTATTGAGTAGTGCTGGATCAAGGCTGACATCATCCATCATCATAATTAATTTACCTCCTATGCTGTGTTCCAGCATATATCAGCATTTTGACATCCACTGGGGTACAGGCCAGCACAGGCCAGACAACAGCTCCTTAAAGCATGCAGCTGTGTCAGGAGATGGAATCAGCCAGTGCACAGCCCCAAGGCACTGGGAAAACCTGTGTGTTTGGGTAGGGTAGGTCATTGCACAAACACCTTAGTCACCTTCCTTTTTCTCTATGACCATCCAACAGGCTTCCCTGAGACAGACAGCCCTACACACCTTCATCCTGCTTGCTCTTAGAAATGCTCCTTGTCTCTGATCTCCATAGAAAACTGCACTTTTTTTTTCCCTGGCTCATCTATCTTCACTAGTTTCAGATAGAAGTGTTACCTGTAAACCTATGACCAGACCCCTCCATAAGATAGAGGCCTTTGCAGCTTCATGTCTCTAATTTCACATGGGACAAGGAGAATGGGACTGATGGCAAAAAAAAGGTCAAATTTGGAAGCTGCATGATGTTTTAAAGGATGAAAACCTTCAGCCAAGGCATTGGAGCTAAACTGCAAAGTCTACTCAAGAGAGTGAGCTGAAAAGAGATATGTAGCTTGATAATTGGATATCCAAGAAGCCAACAAGGGAAGGATGCTTCCTTCTTTTATGTTGTTTACAGGAGTGCTACATATGTGCACTGCAACAAGTGGAAGCTTTGAAGACCAAATATAGGCCTATCAAACACACAGAATTTAACAGTCATTTATAACAGCAAATGTGAAATATGTTCTTAAAGCTCATATTACAACTATTGTTATAACTATCGTCTCCTCTTGGAGAATGTTAAAAACAGCAGAGAAGAACAGGATCAATACTCAATACTGTCCTTATGAATAGACAATCATGTGTACAGTTATTTTTATTGTTATCACCAGCCTGGCAGCTACATAAGTTGTGCTTGAATATTGCAAAAAGTAACTTACTAACATGTATACTGAAGGGTTTACCTTTTTCAAGAATTTTTTACCAAAAAGCTGATCTCTTGATATCATTTAATACAGTTTGTAATAAAATATGTAATCAAGGAAAGTTTAAAGTGGGCATTTATGAGAGATGTATAAGTCATTAAAAGCTGCGTACAAGAAATTGTGGTTAAAAAAATTTACTTGTTACAACAGAATTTTTTGTGTATCTCTTATGTAACTGTAGGTTTTTAATTCTTTTTGCTTTTATGGAATCTTTATCATTCAGTTCTGCTTTACTATCTAAGGTATTAATGCACACCGAACTAAACTGATTTTGTTAATATTTTTGCTAGAGCTACTGTGCTCCCTGCATCCTTTCAATGCTCTGACTTTCACACGTTGGACTCAGTGACTCACTCTATAATCCTCTGTGTTAAAAAATACTGTAATTTGACTTTATTCAAACTAGTTATCAGGTTGGGATAATCGACAGACAACAGATAAAAAACCAAAACAAAGCATTAGGTGCCAGCATCCCTGTTGTCACGGGAGAAAAGACTGTCACCACCAGAGGGCCCTAAACCCTGAGAAACCAAAATGACTATAAAAGGACGAGCGAAAATATTCATGATTTCACCAGAACGACACAGGAATTTAGTAAGATGATGCAATTTCTTATCTTAGCATTGCAGTTTAAGAGACTGAACTGATGGAGTGGCCTTCTCCCAACCCCACCCTATTCGGTTATCTGTTCTGTGGGTGTACCTACATCAGTGCACAACCCATCACAATTAAACATCGAACTTCACTTATATTGTTTAGGAGCAGTTTAGCAAAATCAATGAACTACGTCCATGGCAAAATGACGAGAGCGAAGTGACAAGCCTCACACTTGATACTTTTTACTGAGCTGATTTTGTACATATTCAACCATCCTTAAGAATCTCTCTACCAGCAACAAAGAGATTCATTCTCTTGACTCCCCAAAACACATCAAAGCAATTTTATTCTTGTAGGGTTGGTGTTTTCTAGTTTGTTTTGTTTTTTTTGGGGGGGTTGTTTGTTTTATTGCTTGTTTGTTTGGGAGTTTGGGGTTTGTTTGTTTGGGAGTTTTGGGGGGGTTTAGTTTGGTTTTGTTTGGTTTGGTTTGTTATGTTTTGCGGGGTTTTTGGGGTTTTGGAGGGTTGGTTTGGTTTTTGTTTTTGAGGTTTGGTTTTTTGGGGGAGTTGTGCGGTTTTTTCAGAGGGTTGTTAGGTTTTGGGTTTGGGTTGGGGTTTTTTTTGTTGTTGTTGTTGGGGGTTTTTTTGAGCTGGGGGGGGTTCGGGGTGGTGGGGGTTTTGGGGTGTGGAGGATGAGACGGTTTCTTTGAACTATCGCTTTAAGAAGGCTTTGATGGCAGCCGTAAACCGGGCAATCCAGTTAAGGGGGTGTAACTGCGAGATTACAGAACCAAAACGTCTGTGTGGTCCCGAAAGGGGATCCAGGCTGCCGTTCAGGTCTCCTGACCTCCAGCAGCCCCCTCCGAGCCGCTGCTGCTCACGCAGAGGGCGCAGAGCGCTGCCCGCGGTCAGCGCGGCTGGGCTGCCCTGGGACCACGCCCGTGCGCTTTCCTTCCCCCGGGGACACTGCAAACCGAGCGCTCGCTTTCACTTCTGCTATTGTCCGTGTGTAGTAACTCTGGCCAAGAAAAACACGGTTCTGTAGTAATCTGTTTGTTTAGACTCTATAAGTGTTTATGGCTGTCAGCGCTGCATTCTGCAATTTCAGCTGACTGAAAAGTGATGACGTAGAAAAAATGCGGTGACTAATGATGAACTTTTTGCATACTTTGTAAAGTTTTTACTTCCCTTGAGAAGCGTTGGCACTCTGCCGCGTCTCACCACAGCTCTTTATGACACTCCCTTTCCGTTTCCTGATGGATTTAGGGCTGTGCGGTAGCAGGCACAAAGAATCAGCTGTCTCTCGATACACAGATTCACATCCCCGTCAGCAAGCCTTGCTGTGTTTCTGAGATCCTGACCGTGGTGTTCAAGCAGCTGGGTTTCCCTGAGGAGCTGCGTGTAACGGGAAACAATAGTCAGATCTCAAGCAGCCCCTGAGTAATGTGCAGGAAGAGTTTGCAGAACACAGACGGAAACACTGACAGACTGCGAATTCCCTTGGGCTTTCCCTTTCAAAAAATTACAACCTTTCCTTTGCAGCGGCAAGCTCCAAGGGACCACAGGGTACCTCATCCATCCCTGCCTCCTGCCTAGTTGGCTGCTCCCTCTCCACACTGACAGCAGCCCTGGCTGGTGTGGCAGCCTGGCACCAGGAGAGGCTGATCCCCTGCACTCCCAGTAGCTGTCCTGTGGCCTCCCACACTTCAGAGAGATGTTATTGCCTAGGTGTGTTGGTTTGCACAGCCTGGCTTTTGGTAGCACGGGGGCCACAGAGGTGGCTCCTGTGAGAAGCTGCTGGAAGCTTCCATCATGTCCAGTAGAGACAATGGCTGATGGCTCTAAAAATGGACATGCTACTGGCCGAAACTGGGACAATGAGAGAGGCTGGTAACATCTCTGTGATGACTTATTTGAGAAGCAAATTACAACAAAGTGGGGCATGCACAGTGTTTTTCTAGCCAGAGGAGCAGGTGAGAACATGTGAGGGAAACAACACGGAGACACAAAGGTCAGTGGAGAAGGAGGAGGAGGTTCTCCAGGTGCCAGAGCTGCAGGCCGTGGTGATGGCTATGGTGAAGCAGCTGTGTCCCTACAGCCTGTGGGGATCCATGGGGGATGCAGAGATCCACCCACAGCCTGTGGGGATCCACAGGGAGATGCAGAGATCCACCCACAGCCCATGGGGATCCACAGGGGATGCAGAGATCCACCCACAGCCTGTGGGGAAGGTGCCCATGCCAGAGCTGGTGGATGCCTGGAGGAGGCTGCGATCCAGTAGGAGACCCAGTGGAGAGAGGGGGCCCTGCTTCCAGGCTGGAGCAGCCTGTCCTTGGAGGACTGCACCCCATGGAAGAGTGACCCATGTCACAGCAGATTTGGGAGGACTGTGTGCCTGTGGGGGGAATTCAGGTTGCAGCAGGTGCGGCAGGGCTGCTGCTCGTGAGAGTGGACCCACGCTGGAGAAGTTCCTGGAGAACTGTCTCCCATGGGAGGGACTGCACGGCCTCACAGGGAAAGGACTCCTCTCCCTGAGAACTGGAAGAAAATCTTGGTGATGAACTACCAAATCCCCCATGCCCTGTGTCCCTGTGCTGTCAGTGGGAAGGAGGGAGGGGCTGGGAGGGAAGAAAAGGTGTTTTAAGGGCTTCTTTTACTTCTCATTATCCTCCTCTGATTCTGTTAATAATAAATGCATTTTGTACCTCTAAGTTGAGGCTGTTTTGCCCTTGGAGTGTTTTCTTCTGGTCCTTACCTCAACTCATGAAGCCTTTATTACATTTTTTTCGCTCCTCTGCCCAGTTATGGCAGGGGAGGGCAAGTGAGCAACTTTTGTGGGTTCCTGGCATTTGGCCAGCATCGAACCATTAGAGTTTTTTGGTGAAGAACATGAGCATCGATTCCACTACCTCTCACAAAAAGACTCAGGTTGTATTTTCAGAGATGTTTCAGTGCCAAAAGTTTTAGATAATCCTCTAAGTAGAATTTTTAAAGTTGGCATCTCAGGTTATATGTTCGGATTTCTTTTGAACAGTCTTGGGCTATCTACCTGAGACAACAATAGGCACTGAAATATCTTTGAAATCTTGTCCTCCAATCCCACCAATTTTATGTTTGTTTGTTTGTTTTTTTTTTTAATGTGAAGGCCTAAAAGTCAGTTGCAAGGTTTGGAAAAGGCCAATCAAGGAAATGGAAGACTTATAAGAGATACAAACTACCTGTTCTCCTTTAGCACAAACAAAGGATTACCCTTTGCCACTGAAAATACTGCCAGCAATTTTGGTGAGGCTTGCTACCTTTACCCACAGCTTTCTAGGTATTTTATTATTTTTTGGTTTATGTACGCACTGTATTAGAAATAGTGTTTGAACTCCAAAAGCAGAAATATTATGGTGTGCCTGGCTACTGTATTAATATTTTAGGAATAAAATTCTGTGGTTCACCATCTCTTCCTTTATTTTGGCCTTACCTGTTGCTTGCAGTGATTTGTGGAACTGAAAGCCCCCAAAAACCCCAAACCAATAACATGATTATTTGGTTTAATAGGTTGACATAAGTCATGCATCACCTTATCAGCATTCCTTATTCAGATTGAACCTGGAAGGTGGGAGGGAAAAAAGGTGTGTGCCCCTGGAAGGAAGTGTGGTCCTAGATCACTTGGGCAAACTGTGAAACCACTGAGTAAGACAATGGCTGGTTCAACTCTGAACATGCAAGAAAATTCAACGTTGGGAATTGCATTGACCTCCTGTGCGCCTCCGCAGATTCCTCATTCTGGAGGAGCATCCTTCTGTCCCATCCCTACCACAGGCCACTGTGTAATTTGCACAGTCAGTGCTCAACACACTATCAGCTTGTGCAATTACAAGGGTCATTGAAATCCTCTTTGGCATTCTGGCTGAGGCACTTACACAGCTTTAGGTATGGTTGGGTTTGCTGCTGGGTGGAGCTGGGAATGGCGAGCGTGCAATTAGGAGGAAAACTGACCAATGACCTCTGGCACTTCTTGCTGTTGCTGGCTCTCCTTGAATAGCAACTCTTATTGCATCTTCTGTGGGCATAAACGCATTTATCCAATATATGTAGTGCTAGGAGGAAATTAAAGGCTTAGAAGTACAGCTCTTAAACAGAGCCTTGTGATCTGGTGCACTGTATGCAGTCACAAGCTGTTTCAGGGCACCCTTTGGTGCACCGAGCCCATCCTCTTTGTTACCACCATCCTGCACTGGAACATTAAAACCCCGACTAGACATCTTAGGCATTGGAGAGCAACCAGACACATTTTTAGGTCTTGCTCCTGATTAAAAATATACTCTTTGAAGCAGTTATGTTGCACAAATAAAGGCTTAGTACTGTATATAGATCTGAAAACAAGCCCATCAACTCAACTGACTGACTTGATTAACTTTTTATTAAGAATTCCTTTAATTCTTATTGGTCATGAAAGTGCTGTTGGGTTACAGTTGCCTAAGTAACAAAACTCCCTGTCAGTTTGGTGTGTAAAACGGTTACTCAGGTAGTAGAAGATGAATATATAAAAAGTTTATTTGAAAGAAGGCCTGAGCTTATATTAATGAACAAAAAAAATATTAAATACATATACTGAACAAAGAATGTTGGAAACTGTCTCAGATGATTGAGGGAAGCAACAAGAAGCTAGGGCTGTTAGACATGGCAAAGGTAGCAGCTCCAGGAGCAGGGACAGCAGCTGTGAACGGAGCCGCATGAGTGAAGAGTTAAATTTCTTCATCGCAGCTTTTATGGGTGTGAAAAATGCCAATCACTTGGTTTTAAAATTTTAAAAGTTTAATAGTAATAAAATGGTTATAAAAATAGTAATATAATTACAGTAATAAAAATTTGAACAATTGGGATTAGGACAATATGAGACAATAAAAACAAAGAGTTACAGACAGTCTGGGTACCTCTTTCTGGGCAAAATAAGCCCGAAAAAGGACACACATTAACAGAGGATTAACCCTTAAAAACAATAGCCTGTTGCATATTCACACACCTCATACATGATGCATAAATTCCATTTAAACAAAGAATTCTGTCTGGGCAGTGTCAACTTCTTCCTCTGAATGCTGACGGCGTCTTCGGGGCTGAGTGAGGCAGGAAGTAGTTTCTTCTGATAAAGGAGCAATAAATTCTTTTTCTCTGAAAGATTTAGGTGTCCTGTGGCTGCTATCTCGATGCGAGTCCTCTCCTTAAAAAAACTATCTTACATGGCATAGTTTCTATTTTAACATTATGTTATAACCTAAAACTATATTTAACACACTACTTAAGAAAATTAATACAGCATAACTTTCTAACAACACATATAATATTCATTTTAGTATTTGCGAAAAGCCAGTCATATAATACGCATTTTTCACATGGGTCTAAGTTTTGGGTTTGTGATAAGAACAGTGTTGCTAACAGAGGGCTGTTTTAGATGCCGCTGAGCAAGAAACGCTTGTGCTGCGTCCAGGTGCGTTCTGCTCCCATGGGGGCACAAGCAGCTTGGGAGGGGACACAGCCGGGACAGCTGAACCCACATCACACAGACCACGGACCCCGCTCTCAGGCACACTGTCTCATTTTGGGGGTTGCCCCGTCCAGGCCAGGACAGCCCTGGCCCCGCCGCCCTCCCGTGGGGCAGGGCCCCGCAGGGCCGGGCTGCCACGGCTGCCCCGCCGCCCGGCCCGGCGCGGAGCGCTCCGCCCCGCGGGCAGTGCGCATGCATGAGGCGGCCTGAGTCACCGCTCCGCTCCGCGCCGCTCCCCGGCAGCAGCAGCGGAAAGGCGGCCACCATGAACCGCTTGGGGAAGAAAGCAAACGAGACCCTCATCGAGATGGCTCTGTCGGCGGACGGTAGGAGAGGGCGGGGAGGGGGCAGCGTGGTTCTGTTCCGCCCTTGCCCCCCGGCGGACGGGGAGCGGAGGCGAGCGCAGTGTGGGGGGTCTGGGGGGCTCTGGTTCCTCCCCGGGGTCTGCAGCCGGTGTCTGTGAGGTGGGGCTGATCCCGGGTGAATCCTGACCTCTCCCGCATCGAGCTTTGAATCCTTCGGCTTTCGCTTGAGAAGAACAAAGCCACTTTTCCATGAGCAAGTTCCAGCTATGATTCGATCTTTATAATCCTCAAATAAATCTTGGAAACGAAGGTTCTCTTATCAGCACCCTGCCAAGAACAAAAAAAACTAGAGAATCCGCTTGATTTTTATCTGAAAAGACGCAGCAGATACAAGGGTCCCTCTGCCGGACAGCAAACTTTGAGCCGGCCCCGAAGCCCCAGCTGGGATGGGCGCCGGCTCCAAGGAGCTGAGGTTGCCCTTGCAAGGGGGCTCCGAGCAGACCTCACCTCACCTGGCGAGGTGTGAGCAGCCTTCTTCTCCCTCGCCCCATCCCAGGTGTGCTGGCACCCCTCAGCTTCGGATAGACCCTGCGGCAGGGCATGTGCAGCCAGTTGATTTGTGTGGAGGCCTTGCTTTTTTCTGTAGCCATATTACAGTTTCCACTTCATGTCAGTGTGGTATGTCATTACTTATAATAAATGTGGTCATATTAAGATTTTGTGAAATAACATGACGCAAGTGTGTGTTTATCAGCACCTCCCCTGGCAACGTGAATCAACAATCAGAAGCAAGAGAGCATGTTGATATTTTTGGAATGAGACTATAGGTTTTTTTTTTAAAAAAGGAAAATGCTGACCTAGAAAAATTTCTTTTTTGGGAATAATGCTTTGCCATCAGTCCTAGAAGTGAAAATCTTAAAGTAGGAAAGAACCACTAAGTCCCTGTGTTGGTTTCTTGGGTTATCTGTTCTCCTTCACGATTTGACTGCACTGTCTCTTTTAGAGAAACATATATAGTGGTATTTTAAACACCTCGAGCACTAGCAGCAAATCATGATTTTCAAAATATTTGGCAGTCTTGTTTCAGAGAGGTATCATGGCAATATTGACTGTGAAATTATCCGAAAGAAGCTCTTTGTAGTGACAGCAAAGAGGGGTGTCGAGCTGCGGGGAGGCAGGCGTCCGCAGCAAGTGTCAGACGAAGGTTTGCCCTCTCTGGGAAGGCCTGATGAGCTGGCAGGCTTCTCAGGAACCCGAGCAGATGGACATTACAGCCTCTTGGCCAGCAATCCTGTTCCAAAGGGGATGTGAGAGACCTGAGTCATCGCCCATCCCACTGCCTGGGAGCGATGAAAAGTGCTAGGACTGAGCTGCTCTCTCCATGGGTTATTCTCCTGAAGTACTTTGAGACTAAAAAATATTTAGAGAACACACAAAATATTCCTATTTAGGGAATGATTCTATGAAGTCAGATTTGTAAACTTCATTCCACATTATTCAGTTTTCCCATGAGCCTTGTGGGATTTTTATAGTCGTAAATAGTCAATATAAGGAGATTTGAGGGGTTTGAGCGTTCAAGGATGGTTAAGAAGGATTTGCTGTATAGTACCACATAACTCTCCATACAAAATCATATTCTAATTCAGTTCAATTTTGTTAATTAACCACTTCTCTTAAGCAGAAACAAATTGAATATGGGCTGAAGTGAGTAGGCTTTTTAAAAGTTATTTTAATTTGTTGCCTGAAAGTCCCTCAAGGTTAAAAAAACCCCCAGAAGAGTCCTTAAATTATTGTTTAGAAAAGTTAAAGGTATACATATGCTGCCAGCAGGACTTCTTATAGATCTAAACATATGCTTTGTGCCTTTTAGGAAAAGCCTCCTAAGGCTCTAGATGTCTGATGTGTACAGGCAGGGCCTGTGTAAGTCAATAGGAACAAGGCAGGAGAGAAAACATCTGCTGCTTATTTTCTTTAAAGACATGTTTGTATTCGGATAGTATGTGCGTATTTAATTCTGGTTTACTACTGCTTTTCATTAAACTTGAATGCTGGGGAACAGGTTATGTGGTGCAAAACTGTCTACCAACAACAGAAAGTTTAACTTGCTTGTTTAGAGCCTATGTGCCAAAACTTTTACCTTGAAGAAGCTTCCTGGCTTCCTGCTGAATTACATCTGTGTGAGGTAAAAAATTCCAATTTTGTGTGTATGATTTTGCTTTCTGTTGGAAGGTGTGTGTCATTTACCTCAAATATGAAAGTCTAAGAAAACTGAACTTGCAAAATTGGAATGTAAATATCAGAGGAAGAAGACTGCAATGTGTTGCTAGGATTGTGTCCATGTTCACTTTCAGTAGCTTTTTTTTTCCCCAGCATGTTGATGCTGCAGTAGCTGTGTTGTGGGATAAATCCCAAGCCTGCCAGTTTTCTGGAAGCTTGCTGTTGGCTCCATGCCATGATTTGAAGTATGCTGCCTTTATACATGTGGCTCCTCTACCAGAACTTCCAGGAGCCTGGTTTGCGCTCAAAATGCTCTATGTGATGTAAATTCAAATGCTTACCTAGGTTGGTTGTCATCTTGCTTGTTTCCCTCCGAGAAAGGTGGAAAAACATTGGTGAAGGCCAGCGGTGCTTGTGCCGCAGTGCTGCTTGTGCCACAGTGCTGCTTGTACCAGTGTGTTGGCATCTTGCAATACCTTAGCATTCAGGGCCAAATCCTGCTGCTGTTAAATAAAATGATACTGAACTTATTTGATCAGAACTAATACCAGTAACATAAAATACAGGCCTCCTTTCAAAACTACATCTGTCACTCATTACTGTCACAGTGTATGTAGTAATTTCTGATCTATTTGTGGAAACCTTGAATGGGATATCATGTTCCCACAGGCCTAAACCAAAGAGTTGGTTAAGAGGAAACTGTTTGATAGTTTATTCCTAGGTAATGAAATAAAAGCTCCAAGAAATTTATACATAGTTCATAATATAAAAGGCAGGGGAGAAAATACTCTCTTAGCCCAGCCAATGTCTGATTTCTGAGTGGAATTTCTTTACTGACTGCCATGAGTCACTGCAGGGGCACAGTGTAAATACAGGTTGGTTATTGGAACTTAAACCTCTTTGTAACAGAAAACCCGTGTTTGTAGTAGGAAAATCTGCTTTTGGGAGCTCATCCCAACAATTTATATCACTGTATAGCTGTGACACTTTTAATGTGAAGATGAAAACGTCAAGCCCATTCCACTGCAGCTGTTAAATACAGATTTTTCTCCAAAGATTGTGTCAGTTTAAAAAAAAAATTGCTTTTGGACAGCATTTTCATTTTAGGTGAGCACCCTGCATATGACATTAAACTAAATGTCTGCAGTTCAGCGAGCAGCAAAGGAAGGATTAAGTACCCTGCATACCATTTAAATCCAGTAGCAATTATGTGGGATATTCAGGCCACATTTTGGGAAGCTGGGAAATAAAGGTGGATTCATAGAATCATTAAAGTTGAAAAAGACCTCTAAGCTCCCTCAGGTGCTGAACTTAGTGATGGTCTTGCCATCACAGGTGAATGCATTTTAGTCTGTTTGTAACAAGGGGCATACAATTTCACTTTCTCACTCAGAATATGAAAGAAAATGCTCTGCAGCTGTCTCTCCCTTACAGTAGTTCCTGGAGGAATGATTTGGCTCAGCAGTGGGGCAGATATTCTGTATAGTGAATGCCAAATAAACACCAAGAAAGCCACCAACATCCCTTCTGGTGTAAGGCAGAGTGTTGTTCTCTCAGTGATTCCCTCTCCATCAGTTTGCTGCTAAGGCATTGCCTGGTGTGCTGTGCTGTTCTGAGGTGTTCCCTACAGAAATAAACTGATAACTGTATTATAAAATGGAAGTACACTTTAACCTTTATGTACAAAGACTTAATAATTACTGTGATATGATGAAACACTAGGACAAGATAAAAGGGCATTGATGAAAATGTCCTTCAAAAATCATGCTTGAGAACTGTTGGCATATAATTTGTAAGAAAAACCCCAAACAGAAAAACAAACAAAACCACCAAGAAACCAAATACCATGTCTTCATATTTTGTATCTTTAAACCAATGAGTTGCATGTGCACATGGAGGAGAGAAATAGTCATCTAACCTAAACATGTCATCGGGAAGGTACAGGTAATGTGGAAACGTGATCAGATGTTAAGAAGCGAGGTAATAATGCAGTGAACTTTTGCACTAGTTTTTATTGTGATCTGGGGATTGAACTAAAGAGCAGTGTAGTTACCAGGTTGTATTTTCTTATCTAGCAGTAATTTTATTATATTTGGTGATAGCTTTCCATGTGCATAGGTGTGTAAATGCAGAAAAGGGAAGGAAGGTTCTTGTGTTGTTTGGCTAGGGATAGTTCTTGCAGTTATAACATAGTTATGGAGGGATTTACAGTTATTTGTTGGTACTAAAGGTGAATAACATGTCAGAAATTATTTGTAGATTAAACTTTGTGTGTAGTTACACATTGTGTAACATTGTGTATTTTGTTGTAACCACTATAACATTTTGTGTTAGATTAAAAACTGTGTGGGGGAGGAGCTGAGTCTGTTGGGATTTGTTTACTTGGATTTCACTGCATAGATGTATGTTTTTCATTGAAACCTAAAGCTGTAAAGCTGTGGTGTTCATGCCTTTGTTCACCAGTGGCTCTCAGTGAGGACCAGTAGACGTGATGAAGTTTTGGAAGTGAATGCATCTTTGCATGAAGGGCAGTCTTCTAACTGGAAATCCCAAGGGATTCTTGTCTTCTTTACTAGGCTCAAAAGGGTAAATATGAAATTTGAGGCCTTTGGCAAGATAGCAGAACCCCAGCAAACCATGTGGATAGGACTCATGATGCAGATGGTTGTCCTTTCATTTGCTGTAGTAGCCCTAAATTAGAAAGGGCCCTGTGGTTTTGTTACTCAAAGGAGTTGTCTTAACTGTTGGGTAGGATATCAGAAAGTCTATGTTTGCACAATTTATAGTGTGCTAGAAATATACCATGCCAGCAAGTAATGGCTAGCAGATGTGGATTTCAGGCCACTTGGTTCTTCCAACTACTTTGCCTACCTCAATTCTGTTAATTGACTGGTGCTTACATAAAAAAAGTTCAGGCAATGGAAGCCATGGCCCATTGCCCTGATCATTTTCTTGATTGATAGGAGCAGTTTCTCTTTGGGATGAGTATAGGAATTCCAAAGATGTTCCATCATTTTTAAAGTAATTTGGACAAAAGTGCCAAATCTTGCAATTCTTGTAAGTCTTGCAAATCTTGCATTTGTTTATAAAACATCTTCCTATACTGGTATATTTTTATGTTGTGTAATGTGAGAAAATTAAATACTTGGTGAATACAGTAGCAAAATTTACAATTATGCCTTTCATTGGAGGCATAACCAGAAATGTACTGAGTGAGGTAGAGCATAAAGAACAGAAGGAACAAAAATTTGCCATTTAAATTGGCCATCTGAAATTAACATCTGGATAACATGAAATTGAGGAATACCACCAGAAGACAGTAAATTTGAGGTGATTTTTAAAAAAAATACATTGCTATATTTGCGACATTAGTTTCCTAGTTTATGTTTCCCTTTTCATTTGCAACATCTCTCATACAAGGGTAGGAATGTAATGTGTGTGCACAGAATGAATAGTTCATTGGGCCCTCCACTACTTCTGGACACTTGTATATTGCGAACATGGAAAGAAACTGGAGACTGTTGCCCAGGAGTTTCCATCACTGATTTCAGTGGAAGCTGGAGAAATGCATTAATGAATGATGCTGTGAGGTGTTCAGCGTATCTCTGGACACACTAGGAAAGCAAGTCTGTGCCTAACACTTCTTGAAGTGCTCGTGGTTCCATTGGGCTGTGATGAAAAACATTCCCGCAGTTCCTCTTTCTTCATCGTACCTTGAAGGAGAGGCAAGAGCACTTGGCATTTTCATGAATGTGCAAGGCCATTGCTGGAGCTGTTTGCTTGCCTCTGCAGTCAGTGCTGATGAAATCTGGCCCCGAATATATAAATTCTCTTAAGGGCAAACAAGCACAGCCCTAGTAGTGCTTCATGATTTGTCAGAACTCCTGCAGTCTGGTGTTTCTACCACCCTGTTCTGCTGAGATTTATTTGTCATTCCAGTCCCTCTAAATGCCATGCATGTAAATGCCGTGCAGTTTAAAAATACCTGACTTTATCCAACTATTCCTAGTCTGGGCTTTCTCTTTAACTGCATTTGAACCTATTAATCAGTTTGTGTGTGTCATTCTGCAGAACAATGATACCTGGGAGGTCTGAATGCTCACAGCATGCTTTGAGTCTTGCCTGTGCTGGTACATAAAATACAGTGATGGTTGTTACATGAATTGCATTAAAATACCATTCAAGTTGTCTATTACAACACTGTGTTTGTGGGTTTTTTTGCTAAAAACAGATTTGCATAACTTCTCTTTTTTTTTAATGTATTCCCTTTTTTGGTATCCCAGTGGCTTTTAATCAAAAGGGAAGGTGGTTTTGTGGTTCTTTAAAAGGGATGCAGCTGAAGGTAAACGTCCCATTTTGATTTAAAATACCCAGTGACTATACTAGAGATTAGGACTAGGACTACGTGTCTTTTCCAAATGCTAAATGAGATTTTCTTACTGTTAGGAAAAGATTTCCAAGTATTTATGCCTATGTAAAATAGTTATTTTTCTTTTATGTCTAATGTGTTGATAAATACTGTTCTCTGGAAGTACTTGTTTAATAATGGAGAAATTTAATATGTCAGTGAAGCAGCCTATACTTGAATGCAATCTTCTTCTTTTTAAGAGATTTATAAGATTCTTGTAAAATATTCCAAATAGATTTTCTTGGATTCACTGAGAATGTTTTCATTGTTAAATAGTTTTAAATTTTTAGGAGCATCTCTGTGTGCATGAATCACTACATCATTTTAGGATTGAACCTTTGGCTCAGCGGCACAGTTACTACTCTTCAGATAATACCAGCTGGAGTAATGACTTTGTCTTGCTTTCTTACTAGTCAGCTGGGTGGGTTTCCAGTTCCCAGTGGCAACTCCATTCAGCTCTGGAGGATGTGCATGAGTTTAGTTGATAAGTCATTGTAAAACTGCTTTCCTTAGATATGGAAGCACTTGCAATAATCATTATGATGCTCACTTGAAGGGAGTGACTCATTTCTCTTTCCTGTTGACCAGGCCCAGTCATGGAATAATGTCTGGGGGTTTATTCAGATGGTAACTTCAAGACATCTAGGAATAATGTTTTCTTTCATAGCATCTTAAAGATGAATATTGGGAATTTTCTTTGTAGTACATAGTAGCTACTTCGTAACAACTGCTGTGTAAGTTTCAGGATTTGTTAGGATTGGGTTATTTGTTTGTTTTTATTTTAACTGGACCATCAAAATTTTGCTCTAGGGATAGGCATGTATATAAACTAAAATGCTGATGTGTCAGACAGATGTAGAACAGTGTCAATGGTCTGAAAGCTCCTTGCTTGGTTTTGTTGGCTGAAAAGGGTGCTGTTATTGTGTCTAAGAAAATTGTGGAAATAATTGAAAGCAGAATTTTGGAAACAATACCGAAATAGCAGAATCAATAGTAATACTGTCTTACTGCTGCTAAACAATGCAGTTTATTTTAACACCCGCATGAGAATCCTGTCTGTGGCTTTTCCTTTGCAATAGCTCTATCACAGATCCTAGGTGTGCAAATGCCGATGATTTTCTCGTCTTAGTAGTAAAACAGATTTTGATCCCTAAAAATACCTCTTCATCTGCCACCTGATTTTGGAAGCACTTAATATGTAAATGTTTTTAGTGGTATAAACGATCTATCAAGAGCTGTACTTGGTGCAGATGAATCAGGGTTATGGAGGTTGGAAGAAAGGAAAACTTAAAAGCCTTCTCTTGCTCTCTTTTCTGATGCAGAGTTGCTCTGAGCTGTGCCAGACTGCAGCATCTGCGCACCAGCTGCACCATGCCCAGCTGTACCTCGAGTGCAGCATCATCAGACAAGCTTTTTTCTTTGCCATCTCCCAGCAGACTTGGACATACTGAGGGTGCTAAAGTAAAAGAATTGTCATCTTCCAGGGAAATTGCAGGTTAGGTACAGTTAAAGGAGCTGGAGCACCCATGGCTGTGACTGTGCTAGTTATTATAAAAGCCAAGGATTTTTTCATTGGCTTTTGAAGATGAGTAGCACAGTCCAGCCACACATGGCTAAAATCCCTTTTCTCCCTAGCAAGGCCAATTTCTCTGTAATACTGTTTTGGTGACCAGACTCCAGTGTCCTCCAGAGTGTGCTTCTTCTCTATCTAGGAGAGTGCTGGAAGCTGAAAACGTTCTTCAAAGCTGAAACCACTCTTCAAAGAGCATCAATAGTTGAGTGAGAAGTCCTGTGGTTAGGTCTGTCCTGAGATTTGACGTGCCTAGTCGGGGCACTGCTGTTGTGGCAAGGACATGACCTGTGGCAGGTTGCATTTCTCCTGGAGAACGTGCAGTTCCTTTTTTGGCGCCGCTTGCCTTGCTGCGGCTATTATCAGAAAATAGGGTCTATGGCAGGCCTTGACCTACGATGCCATCGTTACCTTTTTGCAATAGCACTGAACACATGCACTTTTGCCTTTTCCTAACTCATCGGTTTTGCCGTGAAGAAAAATAAAGTGATTCCAGCCCTGTGAACAAATTTGAAGTATTGTAGAATTTCTGATTGTTTAATTACACAAGAAGCCATTTTTTTATGCTTGTTACAGAAATCGTAAGATTATAGTAATGAAAGTACCTGTTTTGTGAGTAAACTACTTATATTTTAAGAGATGAAATCAATCTTGATTATGTTCTTCAGTCTTCAGTACTGAACGTTATTTTGTGTTGTGGGCTTCTGTTCTCATCATTCCAGTCTGTAATTGAAGTAGAAATGATCTGTAATTCTTGGAGGCGGCATACCAAAAGTTTCTAAGTAGGTTGTCCTGCGGTTGGGTGTAGTTTGGGACAGCATGTGTTGCCTTATACTGCAGAATTATAGGCCATATATATAGGTTGCTTATTTACAGTAATGTGCACACTGCCAAGGCACATGTGTTTAAGGAGTTACAATAATAGCTGTGTGAAGAGTTGTAAGGCTGTTGAAGACACCAGTTACATCGGGAAAGAGGCATTTCTTTCAGGTAGGATATGTGCACTCCCATGAAGGCCAGTGATTTGAACAGATACTAAAATGATACATTTCTGAAATAGTTTAGTGGGCTTAAATAGTTGTGGAGTTGTACTGGAGTTAGTTTTGAACAAAAAACATTACAAAGAGTTTCTGCTATTAATACAAATTTTATAATAAAGAGCCACTTAGTTTAGTAATTGTCCTTGTTTGTTGTTCTTGGTGTGCAGATATTTCTAGGTCTATTTATATACATAAAAGCATGTAGCGTTGAAGAACAAGGACATACCCTTAAATACGGAATTTTATCAGAATATTGTTGTTTTACTCCCATCTTTAGATATGAAGCAGTAATTTCATGAAGGATTTTAAAAGCATTTTCTTGACTAGTAGAAACTATTATGGTCCTCCCTGCTGCTGATAAGGAAAAGTGGCATCCTTGTTTGTGTTTTTGAATAAGGTGCCTGGACACAAATGTGAATGTTGTTGTTCCAAGAGGAGCTTGTGCCGTGCTTTCTGTCTAGGTCACAGTCTCTGGTGTCCAGGGCTTATTCTTTTGCTTTATGGTGGCTGTATTGTAAAGGATAGAGGAGAATTATGAAATGGGTTCGTGTTAAAGTGAATTTTACTTCTGGTTCTTACTGAAGTGTTTTTCCTTTCAAAGATGACATTGCGATTCTCACCAAGTTCAAGCCATCACAGTCAGAAGGTATTGTACTAACCCATGTTTTACCTTCCTCGCTTTTGTCTGTTTCCTCTGTCCTTTTTTTTTTTTTTTCCTGCTGGGAGCCTCTTGCAAATCAGACTTCAGTTAATGTGAGTCATTGGTATCACATATGAGCCAGGCCTTTTGCAACGTGATTTGCCAGTCAGTTGTTGGCTATCTGTTGGCAGCTCTCCTGGTTAAGATCTAAGTGTGCATTTGCATTCATGGTGCTTGGTGCAGTTCTGGGCTGGGGCCTCTTTACACCTTCCTACATGATTTGGGTGTGCATTGCTTGTGCTGCTCATGTTCAGGAATCTGATTACATGTTTTACAAGGAGTGGACATACTGAGTATGTTGTGCTTTTCAGTTAATACATGTTTTGCGTTCTCTTTTTACCTTCTCATGTGCTGCTCTAGGGTTATTCAGGTTTATTCCAGTGGAACAGACATACCAAGAGGGTTTCCTTCCACAAGTTGCATAAGTAATCAGCTATGGTACTGGGAAAGCACTTAAAATGTGGAACTCTGAATCCGAGGTTAGAAGACTTTCACAGTTACAGAGAGGATAAAATCCAGAACACCCCCCCCCCCCCCCCCCCCCGCCAAAGGCTGTTATAGGTCATTGAATCAGTTCAAGTTCCCTCAGCAGTATAGAAAATAGAATGTTCCTGCTGCAGGGACAAGATGCCAGACTGTTTCTGGCCTGGAAAGGAGGGTTGTGTTTCAAAATATTTGTGTTTCTGCTCCTGGGCCCTGGGCTGGTACCTTTGGCCAAGTCTGCAGTAGCCGCCTGCCTCCCAGGGCTTTAGGCAGCACAGGTAGTAGAGTGTGGTAGGGATTCTTTACCCTGGTGTTCAGATTGTATCTCCTGATACAGATTTTCCAGGTGTAATTTGCTTTAGCAGAATAGCATGCAACAGTGTTTACTGTCTTGGCATTCAGAAACTTATTTGTTGTATTTTACATACTATTGCTTGGTTTCTCATCATATTATATGTATAGTTAAAAATTACAGAGACCATTTTCTGTAAGTGAACTTTGAATGAGAAAAAAATTGTAGGAAACAAAATGCTCTCAAGCTGTACTTAAGTAGCTTATTATGTATTTTTTTAGAACCACTTCATATCCTGCCTGGATGCAATTTTGACATCAAATATTTGCAGATTACAAAAAGAAAAGTTGGCTTGTTTTAGTGACAGAAATAATGTAACTGTAGTTGTCTTGAGAGTGGTCCAGTGTAAGTCTGTCCGGTCTAAGCTATATTCTGCAATGTTTCCTTAATGAAGAAAGAAAATGAATCCTCTTTTCTGAAAGAGACACCATTGTTCAGTGCCCAGTCTAGATTTTGATCAGCTATTTTTAAAACTGCTTATCCTTTTCTGATGGAGTGATTTAGATGCCTGATTGAAGAGACTGGTCTGCCTAATCAGCAGAGATGGTTGTTTACAAAAATCTTCTTGGAGCAGGAGCCTAGCTTATGGGCTCAGAGTTGTTCTCTGTAGGAAACTGGTGACACTGTAAATTCACAGGCACAAACCCAGCCAGTGTCTTGATCCAATTTAAGATTATGAAGGTACTGAATAGGATTTTTCCTTTAGCATTAACATTTTTTAGCAGTGTCTTTGGTGAAATTACTGTATTTGTAGGATCATGTTGGGGTTCACTACTGTCGTTAAAATGATGGCAGGTTTTTTGTTTGGTTTGTTTTATCAGGTGTTTTGGAGCTAGTTTTTTGGGGTTTGTTTTTTGAACAAGAAGCTAAGTAATTAAATTCATATTAGTATTTTTGATCTTGTTGTCATACCTCTATTGCATGGGCATTTGTAACCTTGAGGTTACGCATCATTGACTCCTTAGCAAAAAAAACCACACCCTAATTTGATCCCTAGCAAGCACTTCCACAGGTAATTGAACTTCCGTAACCGAGGCAGCAAAGCTCTGAGTTGAAAGCCTCTTAGATCTAGCAGATATTTGAGACAAGAAAGCTAGGTGATGACAACAGATTTTTTTTTTCTGTCACAGTTAAAAATATGTTTCTGTGAATGCAGGGTGACACCAAGGTAGTACAGACTGAGTATATCATGTCTTGCAGCATTTTTTCTCCTCCAAAGAACCATTCTTGAAGATTTTATGTATTATGAGTATTATTTTCCATGCTTTACTTGTTCATAGTTCCGTGCCTTCAAGGTCCACATCATTTTCACATACAATAATATTTTAAAAAAAAGGGATGTGTTTATGTGAATCTCTTTTTCAATGTTCCTTAGGGGAAGAATGCAATGGACCTGAAACTATTTCAACTGCAGGATCAGAAATCCCAAGCAGCTCTGAGGTAAGGTACAGTATGAATGGTGTTAGTTAATATACTGTTTGGTAAGAGGGAAGAAGAACGGTTGTTGTGAAAAAGACAATTCATTTTCAAAACTAGTATTTCTTTTGGATTGTCTTATACCTCCTTTTTATCCATTTAAAACTTTTCTTCCTGTATTGTTTTGAAAGAGCAAAGCCTTGAATATGACATGACACTCACTGAGTCTCAGAAGAGACTTAGCAGTGTTAGTGCTACTACACAGTAGTGGTAGAAAACAGTATGAGCTTAATGGTGTTTCCTGTATCAGTCTTGAAATGAGAATCGCACAATCTTTAAATGTTTCGACAGTATGTTGGAAAAACATACTGTTTCTGCACAAACCAGGTACTTTGTTTCGTGCTGCATATCATATTGCTGGCTTGCTGGGGAAGTCAAGGCACACTAGAGTTCTACGGCTCTAGGAACCTTGTGACAGTGCAGCAAGATTCATGAGAAAGAAAATGAAGATTTGAGTTACGAGAGTACCTCATGTGCAACAGGAAAAGCATCATCAGCTGTAAAGTTTTTCAAGGCACCTCGTTGCTTGATATGTGCAGTAGCCATTGTCTTGAAGAGGTAGCAGTGTGTGGCCAGTATTCAGTTGAGAAACTGTCATTGAAAAGATGTCATCTTTACATTGGTATTTTATATTCATTCCTATTGTCTGATTTCTTTATTGTTGTTACATGCTTAGAGGAAGATAGGAGGTTTTAGATAGGAAAAGAAGCAGCTGTTCTGTCGTCTCATACTGGCCGTGAGCACTGATTAAAAATGATGTATGTTGAATTGAGTGTTGAAAAACTGCAGCTGTTCTGCTGGGCTTCTTAAAAGTAAAACATGTGCTCAGCATCTTCTGAGGACCAAATCTGGAGAGGACCACATGAAGACAGAACTCGGAAGGGCTTCCTACATTACACAGATCTTTGTCTTTTTAGAACAGTCAGCTATATCATCCCAATATTTTAATAAATTTACCAGTTCCATTTAAAAACTTGTTCATATGTTCACCCTATTCCCTTCTGAATCTGTTGTAGGAGTTGTAATCATCTTTTTCCCCAGGAAAATTTTCAGTGAACCGCCATATCAAATGCTTTACTGAGCAATGGCCATCATACCATCTTAAGCTGATTCTGAGCTACTGACATCTGAGTGGATGGAGATGACCTATTTCACCAAAGCTTGGAAGAAGGCAGTTTATGACTCAGGACATATGAAAAGGCAGGAAGCATGGGAGAAAGAGTGCAACATGTGTCATATGTGTAGGGAAATGGGATTTGAACCTTGTTTGAAGGATGAAAGATTCATGATGAGGTGGGAAAGGAGGAGGCTTTGATCTTCAGCTCATTCATGTCTGGGAAAAATTTATCTGGTTATCCTCTCAAAAATCTCTCCTTGGTAACTTCATGCAGCCTTTTCTCTTGTTCTCTACTTACCTGTTTCCATACATAATTATTTTCTTTATACTTTGTTATTAAATATCACAAAGTATTGTGATTGTGAAATCAGCAATATCAGTAAGTAGTTGATGACTTGGGGTTTTTTTTTATTGTTTTCATGTTCCCTCTGAGACAGCTTGTTTGGCCTTAGTTTGTTTCTTCAGATCAGGTGGTTGTCTGATGTTTTCTTACATTTAAGTTAGTACTTTCCTGTGCTTTGCCCTGTCCTGCCCAAGGAACCCTAACACATTGTCATTTATCCAATTTTTGCTTTCTGTGCATTAGCCAGATATAAAGTTACAGAGTTACTCTTGGTCTTCTTGCCCAGTTTCACACTCTTATCAGCCATGACAGGCTTAGTTCTTGATGATTAATGTTCTAGAATTCAGGTTAAGTCTATATTTAAAAGTTCAACTATTAATTATTTGCAATAGTAAGATAGCCCCTAATATTTATGGATTTTTTTTTCATATAATGCTAGTCTTCTGTCTCCATGTGTTGTCACGGCTTCAGTTGTCTTCTGTATAAACTGGAAGAATTTCTTTTCAGTCAGTTTTTTGCTAGGCTGCCTTTAACATCCTTGATGCATTCCTGTAGGAATTCAGCAGGATCTTCTATCCCAGAATGGTTTCTCCTCCTTTCACCAAGGCCCTTCTGAGCTCAGGTCAATATGCTTTGTTCTTGGCTTGACAGGTAGCACATTTCTCTATTAAATGATTTTACCTCTGTGATAGGCTGGTAATTTTCTTGCCACTTAACAATGTTTCTGCAGTTAAAATATATGAACATTTGGAGTTCCTAAATCAATTTAAGTCAAGTAATTTTAAAATAGAATTAGAATTAATTAAAAAAAAAAAAAACATTGGGAAAGAGCTAAACGAACTTCCATTCAGGTCACTACTTCATTATGCTCAGGCTGTTTTTTCTTTTAGAAGAGAAAAGACATAACATCCTGCAACAGTATGCTTCTGTTCAGCAGCACAGAGAAAAAGCTAAGGCCTTATTGTTGATTTAGCAATAGAGGAGGGAAAAAAATAAATCTAGATTTAATATGGAGAGCAGAAACATTACCCACCCATAATTCAGTGGTCAGCTGTTTTTTTTTCTTTCTTTCTTTTGTGATCTGCAAAGGAATATGTGATTTGGATATAAGGAACGATGCAGGTAAAATGAAAAGTGAAGAACAGTTTGTAGTGAAGCCTGCCAGCCTTTATACAAAAGTTGGATGAAGTCCAGGACTCAAAAAGCATTGGAGCACCAATCAGTAGTGCATTTTGTCCTTCATGATTTTGCATTCTTTCCTATTTCACCCTGGATTTTTTCGTTTTTTTTTAAACTGCTTCTTCCTGAGTCTCATTTTTCTTATTCTTAAATCTCCCACAGGACCAAAAGAAATAAGATCACTTGGACTTCATCAGCTTTTCATATTCCAAGACTTATAGCATAAATAATTTCTAGATGCTTTGTCATGCAGGGAGGCAAGGAGATATTTTCCACAAACAGCAGACTGGAGAAGGGGAAGAAAAAGGGATGTAATGGGGTATATTTTCAAGTAAGTGCTGCAGTGGAGACTGCTTCAAATTATGTTCTTGTTAAATCAGTAATACATAGACAGCCACTTCTGCTAGGGATGGGCAACTGTCTTCAGTGAATCCCTGTACAGAATCTACCTGAATCAGTCTTTATGGAGTTCCTTTTCCAAGAAATACATAAATGCCTGTGAAAGTCCTTTCATGCAAATTGGAAAATGAATGAAATAAAACCTGAGAAACTTTTTTTCTTCTGTGCTTTCTATTTGTGCAGAAAGCACACTAGAAAAATATATGATGGTGTGTCTGCTAAGGGATTGTACTTAGTTGTTCAGGTTAATAAGTAAATGAAGATGAAACACACTGACAAAACAGAATTCCTGTGCCTAAGAGGAAAGATCACTCGGTTATTTCAAGATTGGAGGAAAGGTTAAAAATTTGAATTTGTATTACATTTTCTAGTAGTAAAAGTTCAGGCCATTCAGATGGGATAAATGTAAAATTAGTACAGCTTTTGTGCAAAATAGAATCACCGGTTTGTAGTTTATCAACATCTGTAGAGGTCCATCCATACAGAGGACTCTTTGTTATTTCAATGAAGAACACAAAGTAATTTGAGATGTTTGCTTGGTGTGTATGTGGACTCCACCTCATAGAAGGCAGGTGATCACACTGCTGTCTGCGTAAGACTGCAGGAGCTGTGCCCTATTATACCTGTAAGGACATAGGAATTGATTTTGCACAGTTATACATTAAATTTTTACCTTTCTATTAATTTCACACCAAGAAAATGCTTACTAAAAATTAATCAGGATTTTCCATAATGTAACTTGATGATAAAACCTGTGAACAAGCTGTCTTTAATTAAGCCAGGTTAGCAGAAGTAAATTGGCAAATTTATTAAAGCAATGCATTTTTACCACAATTACTCTTTGACTCGTAGGTTGTCTTTTTTTTCAGAGTAGCAGGTGCTGCAGGCATTCCAAATTAATTGGTTGGGGATTTTTTAATGAAGAAACACCATCATATTGTGCATTACTTTTCATACTTGTTCATTTTTCAATTTAGACTGGTGGATCTTCAAGTAGAGAAACATAAAATATCATTGTTAATGTTGCAAAGATGGACCAAATTGGTTTCAAAATCTAGGAAGAAGTAAAATGATACTCCTTCCAAGTAACAAGAACACATGAGGGCTATTTTGAAGAGAGCTAGAGTGCATTAAAGACTTAAGAGGGTGGATTCCAGAGTGAGAGGGACCAGCCCAACTCTGCTGCCACCACTGCCAACCTTCTCAGTTTTTGTCTCAACAAAGTTGGATGGATTGTTTGAGTTGATTCTTGTTTTGCATGTCATGTGTTACCAACGATGGAGCTCCTTTGTGCTGTACATAGCCTTTGGCATCTCATGAAAAAGCAGTGTGTTTCTATCAGAGTGCTTGAAATGCACAGGAGAAGGTATGAGCACCAGTTTAAAAATAGTTAATCCTAGTGACTTGAGCTAGTTAATTTCTGACAGTTATACTGAGCAGGGTAAGATCCCATGACTAGCAGGAGAGCATTTAACAGAATGCATAGGAAAATACAAAGGCCTTTGCCAGCTGTGTGTCTTCACCTCACAGCTATGTGTTTCACTAGATGTAGTAAAATTATGTCTCTGAGTGAGCAGTGTGGGCAGTAAAGACCAGTGGGTGGCTAAAGCCTGTATATCCATCTAACCATGGAGGGGGTGGTGAGCAGTGGGGGGAGGAGTAGGAGATGGAGAGGCTGGATGAAAGCAATGGAAGGGTACCAGAGTGGATGAGGGGGGAATGTGTGCAATGGAGAGGTCAGGAGCCACAGGGCAGCGTTGAAAAGCAGGGCGGTGCTTTCAGCGGTGTTAAGTTTGTACAGTACTTTCCATGGCAAGTATTTACTGTGTATAATTGGAGAAAAACTTCCCACTTAAGTGTCTCAGCCCTTAGTTCTCTACTAAAGTGCAAATTTTTCCAGTAGCATCAGTGCCAGGAGGATTAGACCTCTAAACCCAGTTCAGACTATCTTATGGTAAGAGCACAGTGCAGCTATTTATATTTGCACTGTTTCTCAGGGGAATTCCTGCCAAAAAACAGATCGATCTTTCTGTTTATTTTACTGCATTCTTAAAAGGACATTTTGGACTTACTTAGATAAGCAAATACTCAGACATGGCATCATTCAAAAAGAATGTAAAGATGTGTGTATTACTTGATGTGTAACCAGGACAGGAATGGACCTTAGTGATTTCTCTCAAGAAAAATTGTAATAAAAGTGAAAAATATTATTTAAAAAATAATCAACAGTACTTTATGAAAATTGCATTTGGGGCAATAAACTTTCTGTAATTTTACAACTCTAAACCAGTAAATGAGACAATAATAATAAAATGCTGTTAGTTTTCTGCTTCTTTTGAAAGTTAATTTAGTTCCACAGAGAGCTATTGCATTTCATAATGGACTTGCACTGTTTGGTTGCACTGTTTAAATTAGTCTGTGGTTTGTGTTCAAAGCACACAATAGCAAGACAAAACAGAAGTGTGGTAAGATACTGGCTAACGGAATTAGATACTGAGAAACTGCTGAGGAATAGTAAGCCATTCCTCATTCCAATAGCGGCACCTGGTGGG
Organism: Motacilla alba alba; assembly: GCF_015832195.1. Taxonomy (NCBI): domain Eukaryota; kingdom Metazoa; phylum Chordata; class Aves; order Passeriformes; family Motacillidae; genus Motacilla; species Motacilla alba. The sequence continues at coordinate 1,842,096 of NC_052020.1, read as the reverse complement.
CCAGGACCCCAGAGTGCTGATGGCCATGTGTGTGGGATGGCTGTGCTCTGCAGAGGATCTGCTCTTGGTGCTCCTGTCATACCTGTGTGGAGTCTGGCCTGAGGATGTTGCAGCAGCCCCCACACCAGCATACAGAAAAACAATGAGCACCCAGATCTTGTACAGTTAAAATCAGGGTGGGGCCTCCCTGGGTGTGGATCAGAACAGGAATCTGGGAAGCCCTCATTAGTCTCATTAGGTATAATGCAATTACTGGTACAATTTACAATTTATACAACAATATACGTTGTATACACTGTGAGATTAAGGATTTGGCTCAATGCATTTGTTTTCGTTCAGTGTACAATGTATCATTAAAAAATAGCCAAGTAAGGGGCAGCATATTGGTTCTGAATGCCCAGTCATCTATGCTGTGTACGTTTTCTCTCTTTGGGATCAAAATAAATAAGAGTACTATGAACAGTTGTACTTCACCAGTTCATAAATGGTAATCTGCACCGACTTGTTTAGACTGTATTTTTTTCTAATGGAAATTATAAGGAATACCGTTTAACTCTTATCAAAAATTGTAATTATTACTGCTTAAAAATCAGTATGGACCACGTAAAAGTTGGTGCTGTAGTCTAGAGACCAACCTGCTCTGCAGAATAGAGGTTGGTTTAAACTCTGAATATCTCAACTGAAAATCCATGTATCACTCAGAAGAGCTTTTCAGCAACTTACACCAGGAACTACACTGTTTCTTCTGAATTTTTTAGCCTTTACTTTTAAATCTGAATTAGCCTTTGCATCATTGCTAACAACATTGTTTTTCCCGTGATGCCACTGGCAGGGCCTAAACAGCACTGAGACTACTTTACTCATCCCTGAACATCAAGTGGTAAGCAGTAAGAAGTATTCATGCTTCCTTGCATGAATTTGTGTGGCGTCTTCTATTACAGTATGCCAAAATGTCCCTCACCAGAAAATTTTCCAGTTTCAAGGATGCCATCATTCTAAAACCATTTTTTTCTAGTTGATAAAAAAGAATGTGGTTTTCCATTTATTCCTAGAGATGCCTTAAGAGATAAATTGAAATAAATCAAAAGGATAAAAGACAAAATTGAAAAGTTGAGATTGGTGGAGAAAACTGGAAAGTTTGCTTTTTTATCATTGTTTTGGTTTGATGGGATATAGGATGTATTCTGACTTTGGTGTTATTAACAAATGTGGGATTCCTTTTTATCATGATGGCCTGAGGGTTCTGTGAGTCAGCATGATACTTTAAAATGTTTTAAAGAGTGCGAAACAAACACATAATTTGAAATATGTTGCCTCTTTTTTTTTATTGTAGTAAATAATAAGGAAAGGCTTGGGATAGCCACTTACTGAAATTCACAGACACGATAACTATATAAATTCTCAAATATATCAGAAAACTTAAAATAATCATTATTGTTTTATGTAGAAAAAGTACAAAAAGTCATTTAAAATAACTGAAGAAGTACATGCTGAGGTGTATTAAAACTGTCTGCTTGCTTACTTTGGTCTCTGGTGTCTTCCATTAACACGTACGCTCTCCTAGCTTACTTTTTATTTTTCTTGGTTCTGTTCTTGTTTAATGTATTCTTTTATCCTGAGAGGCTTTTTATGTGCATTTATATTTCAGTGCAAATATCTTGGTGTCTTAAACTGCTTTGAAATGCATGTTTTCAGGCTTTCAGATTTTAATGGGGTTCAGAATTGAAACATGAGTGAAGGTGAAAAAAGCAGCTTGCAAGTTTTAGCAAAAGAAATACATGGGATTTTGTGTTTCCTTGAATGGGAAAGGTTATAGTTTTGTATGCAACCTTATAGCCTGCATGAAGTATAACTGGAAATTGGGATGGATGGTGTTAAGAGTGTTGTGAATACACATCTTTAAAGTGAGTAAACTCTTCAGTTGTGTGGATTCCTTCAAGGAAGAAGAATGATGAGAACTTCATGGAAAGGTTCTCTGGTAAAGGGGGAACTGAATGCATGAACCAGAAATAGCCATTTTGATTTTCAGGAGAGTTACCTGTATATTTTTGTATGTTCTGTAAATGTATTCCCAGGAACATTTTACTTTTGGAAATAAATTTATATAATTTAGATATGTATTTATAAAGTTATGTTTAAGTTCATACATATGTATAAATACATATATTAATATTTTGTGTAGCAGCACTTAAAGCCATGTGTTTTTCCTGTAGCATGTTTTAATTCAGTGAAAAGGAGGACTATAGAAATATTTCATGCAAACTGGGGATCTAAGTGAAGGTGATAACTTTGTTTTTAAGCCATTGAATGTTTCCTACCCTTTCAGTTGTGGAGACTTTTCTTGTATTTTGATTCAGCTTTCAAACCTTATATTTTTGTCCATTTTTGTACTCTGAAAGTTTTTCTGCTGTAGATTGCTAATTCTTAAGTTACCTAGTTATGTTTTAATGTAGTTCTTTGGGGTCTTTACAGTGTCTGTTTTATATCTAACTTGCTGTGTGAGTATCAAAGGTATGCAGTTAATAAAATAAATATTTTGTTTGCAGACTGTATCTTTTAAGCCAGCAAAATGTTATAAATCAGTTTAGTGTTGTAGTTTCAGATAGTTTTTTTGCTTGGTAATTTACGACTATGATAATGTAATTCCTTGATGTGCTTATGGGGGATCGTAAAAACCATTCCATGGTATTAATGTAACATCTAGTCTTTCTTGTTAGTCACAGCCAGACGTGCTGCCCTATGCTGTAATTAATGAAGCTAATGGATTCCTCCATCTCTGCTTGGTATTGGTTACTGCTTTGTTACTGAAAATGCTGCTCTAAACCACCTTCCCACAAAAAAGATAAAAGCTACAAAAGCAGAAGTGGAAGGGTGCTCAAGTGTGAACCTGCAGTCCCCGCTCTGTGGGGTTGGACACTTGGGAAACCTTGAGGTCCGAGGCACTGAATTTGGGAAGGGTGTTTCTGAACATAAAGAACTTGCAGTTTTCTGACTGAATAATAATCTGAAAAGTATTGCTCTAGGACAAGTTTCCCTGTCTTTGAGGTGTGGACATAGAGAGGGCTGGGATATTTAGTAGCAGAGTGTATTTGGAGGAAGCTCAATGCCAAGGTGAGAGCTGTGCTAAGTGACCTGATAGGATACATTTCCTGTTGGGTGGATAACCAGAAATAGAAGTCCCTCAGAGTCCCATAAAAACATAGGGGATTAAATAATTAAAATATAATGTGCAAAGCATATTTGTGTTTTGGGTACTGTGATACCACTAACCCATCATGGGGTAGCTGCCCACACTGCCCAAGGCCCACTGTCAGTGTGCCAGGGGGGCAGGTGAGGCCACAGAGCCATTTAGCACGGTGCCTGTGGCTCAGCTTCAGCCCGCAGTCGTTCCTCTGAAGCACTCTCAGTGCCAGTGTTGGTGGTTGCTGCCACTTCCAGCAGCTGCTTTGCCTCTCCAGCTCCCTGTGCCCGACTGTTTGCCTTGGCCCTGAGAAGTGTCTCAGAGGCACCTGTGGAGCCGAGGACTCCTCAGCAAGCATTCAGCAGTGCTGAATGGCGAGTCTGGGTGGATCTGTGTCTGTGTGCGGCTGCCAGCCAGCATTTACACACCGTGACCAAGCCAGTCTGGGCAGAACAGCCCATGGGCTCTTACAGCCTTACTTCATCTTGAGCTGTGCTTTGTTTCCTTGCTGACATCTTGGTCTCTCCTGTCACCTGTCCTGTTGAGTCAGGGTTTCCTACTGCGGGGCTTTGGATTGTGTCTGAGGTGAGGATTGAAAGCCTAGGTACTTGGAGGGTTGTTTGGTTGGACATGGTCCAATACCCAGCCTCTGCTGGGTGTCTAGAGAGAAATTATCAAGTATAGAATAACTATAACTATTGATATAATACCGTATGAATCCTGTTAGTTTGCACTTATGCCACATGAAAAGGAAATTTATCTCTTCATGAAAGCATTCAATTAGCACATCTGTCTGCAAGCTGATGGTCACAGTTCTTAGAGAGATAACTAGACTAATGAGTCTGGAAAGCTATTACAGGATAACAGGAGGGCATTATTTTTGTTTTCAACAGGTGGGTTTTGTAACTTGCTTTGTGGTTGATGGATTTATTTGATGTTTTGAAAGCCGTGGTAAATGCTGAATGTTTGCAGTAATGTGATTGCATAGAGTCCTACAGTGAACTTGGATTGGAAGGGACCTGTGGATGGCTGACCTCCTCCTCAAGGCAGTGCTGGCTTCAAACATAGAGCAGATTGCACAGTCAGCGCAGATCTGTCCTGGCCTAGCTAGCTGTGTTATCTCTGAGGATGGAGATTATGCAGTCACTCTGGGCAATCTGTTGTACCCGTTCCCACTCAAACACAGCCTCTCATCAGGAATTTCTCTGGTTGTGACTTGTGGTTGTTGCTTCTTGAGTTTTCACCATATGCCTCAGGGCTGCATCTCTTCTGTAGTTCCTCATTGGGTGTAACTTAATTACTAAAAAGCTTCAGCTTGCTATCTATACTGTGTTGGGAAGTTATAATTTGGTTACTTGTATTGCTGGAAGAAGATGTTTCAGAATATTTTTTGTGATGAGGTGTACCTTCATTTAGTAACTGCAGGTTGTCAAGGATCACTAACTGCATTTATGCAGTTCAGGAAGGAGCTGTTAAGAAATAGGATGCACAAATGTTTAATGATTCACTGATAGAATCAATGCAAATTACAAACTTTTTATATACATTAAACTTGTAGGCGCACATGTATGCACAAACCTTCATGAATGTGCAAGACTGATCTTGTTCTCCTTGTGAAATCCAAATGCAGCAAAATGGAAAGGAATAATTTATGGGTTTAATAAGCAGGCCTGTCACTATCCACAGTGAATAATCCTGTGTCTCAAAGGAAAATCTCCAGAAGGAGAAAGAAGTGATAAATATTTTCCTTCTAATAGCAGATCTGGCAATGACTACTGCATCTTCTTAAATTGATAGTCAGACCTTTAATTACTGAGGATTCTGATACATCTTAGAAAACGACCAAATTTTGATGGCAGTAAAGATAAAATACTTCTTCAGTTGTATTGAATAATCTAATTATAATTATGCAACCCAAATAATTTTGCGTGCTCCTTCAGGACAAGCTTTTTTTTGAAGTAAGTATTGCTTATTGTTTTATTTCTTCTTTGTATATATGAATTTAGTGCACTAGAACAGTTTCTGTGCTTGTGAAGTCAGTGTCTTTTTTTAATCAGTGGTTGGGGCAATTGCTAACATTGTAAGTTGTTAGAATGCACTTTGGGGTTTACTTACTGTAATGCTCAATAATTACAGTACTGTTGATTCTATACAGATGTTAGTGTGATTCTATGCACTGTTTTAACTTGATTCACTTAGTATCTGAACTTGCTGTTTGCATGTAGTCACAATTATATTTGCAAAGAAAGACCTAAACCTGTAAGTACAAAACAGAATAGAAAAATGCTTTTTCTTTTCTGCTCTTGTATTCCATGATTTTTGTGAACCATTTAATCACGAAAGATGATGTGCTGCATTTGGAAGCAAAAGCATTTCTGAAGTAGCTGTCCTGATTTCAGCCAAAGTGGTCTAATTGATCTGCTGTAAATATTTCTCAAGAAGGTAAAACAACAAAAATTGTTGTTGATAAACAAGAATTCCTGAAGAGGAAGGGCAAAGAACGGATGGTAGCATTTTCAGGAAGTTATTTCTTTTAGCTTTTTTTTTGTGCTGCATTGATTTCCAACAGTGTTTTGTAGCTCCCCAAGGGCTAGGATGGGAACACAGGAGTTCTCGATAATGGATGGCTGCTTCAAGCGTCTAATTTCAGCAGTTACTAGTGTGTCTAATGAAGATGCATAAAGTTGTGGAACGCTGTGGAACAATAGGATTTTCAATTATTTTTATTTAATTTCAGCCTATTTAAAGATAAACACATGAATTGTGTGGCTATTATTACTTGTAGTTTTGTTAGCTCTGGAATTACATCATTGCCATTTGTCATTTTATGTCCCAGTGGGTCTGACCAAACATGAGCATTACAGAAACATGCATGCACTATGCACGAGCCAGTGTTTTGGAACCTTTGCTCTACACTCAAAACCACTTTCTTACTTAGCTATTTTTTAAATCTGTTGAAGTATGCAAATGATAGCAAGCAGTATTACAGAAGTCATTGTCTTAAAACATTTTTACTGTCCAAACGGCTTCCAGCCCAGCTTTGCCTTTAATAAAAAAGACATGATAGTCATATTATTTGCAGGCACTTGTGTTTTTCTGATGTTTGGAGGCTTTTCCTAGCTTTAAAGGACATGGATTTCTTGCTCACTGTAGTTGGAGTGTATGTGCTTGAAGCAGTTGGTTCTTGAAGCAAAACAGTGAAACAGTGGCCCTACTAACTACTTGTTGGTTATTCCAGCAGAGTGGAAGGAAGTATAATCTGTTCCTGAAGCGACGTCTCAGGGTAAAGCAGTGATCAGTGCTATTGCAAGTGGCTTGGATGCTGCAGTAATAACATGCTTCACTGTGTGGCACCTTCTGTTAACTGGGGAGCAAGTTTCACAGTTACAAATAAATATTCTGTGCTTTCTCAGGGAACACGTGCATCCTTGCATGGTATGAGAGGGAAAAGACAGAGACATAATACTCTGTTTTGTTCCTACTCTAATAAAATAAAACCCCAGTTCTGCCCTATGCAAATACACTTTCACTGATAGGTGTGGTTGAAAAATTAACAGCAGCCTTCCTCAGCACAGAGTTACATTTAAACTAGAATATTCACTTCTATGGAAAGCACTTTGCTGTATGTCTTGTATGTGATTTGATAGAGCTGAATATTGATGTGATAATAAACAATATTACCTAATGAGTTAACTTCCCTAGGAGAGTGCGGTTACAGTCTTTTATTTGCCTAACATTAATTACTGTGGCCTAAGAGTGAAAAAGGTGGATGTTGTTACTAAGACATTCTGGCATGTTGATAAATTAAAATATGACCTTTAATAGATCAATTGGAATACTAATTACCCTGTTACATTGATATCTTTTATTTGGTGTATTTTTTTTTTTCCCATGAAAGTAAATACTTAATGTTGAAACATCACCCCTGTATTTTTGTGAGCTATTTCTATGTGTGGTCATTGCTGGGACTATATGTCTCTGTGATGGTTGATTTAGTGAATGTTGTTATGTAGAGGAAAATGCATGGAATTTACATTTTGCTACCTGCTTCAAGTATTCACAAGTATTGCTACACTAACATATATATATATATATATTTATTTATTTTTCCTGTGCCAGTTATTTACATGTAATGCTTGCGGACATATGCGGTTAATTTTGAAATTACTTAAACTTGCTGTAGCCCTTGTTAAAACTTGCCCAGACATATCTTCAGCTGTAAAGAAACTGAAGAACTGCAGCAATATGGGGGAGTTTCTTTGCATTCTTTGGTATTTTAGAGAAACAGCAGTGCTTATTTTTTTAATTCATATGCCTGTATCTTCTGCAGATTGATAAAAGACATCAAAGCAAAGATTCTATTTTCTTCAGGGATGGTGTCAGGAGAATTGATTTTGTTCTCTCCTATGTGGATGATCTTAATAAGGAATGGGAAAAAAAGTTGGTAAGTTTGTCTTTTTGAAGTCCTCTTAATTTTTATTTATAATAAGATGAATATCAGTTACTAACACTTTTGGATCACTAGACTCATCTGGAATAGAATTTACCTAAAAAAATCTATATCTATGTGAAAAGCAATCCCATGTATGAACATTTCTGTGTAATTTACTGTTGTTTGTCAGGACCTGTTTTATTAGGTTCTTGTGTCTATGTTTATTGAATTGATCACTCTTCATTACTTAGGCTGAGCAATATATTATACAATGGAGCAAAGTAATCCAAATTATTTTGCTTCTTCATTTAACAGTCTAGCTAAGACTTTGGAGAAATATTTGTAAATACTTGCACCTGTAAATACTTTCAAATGAAGACGGATTATTCTTCTAAATAAGCAAAGGTCATCCAAACAAGATTTAACAATGACTAGTTTTTCATACCCTTGGACTGTAGTTAGAGGATGAATAGATTCTTAGCTCCGAGACTCAATGCAGTTTTTCTTTTATACTTTTGAGACTCTTTTCTTAAAATATACTCTGAGTAACACAACACAGCATGGCCTCCTGGAGTCTTTACCTGTGTTTGACCTACTGTCTACATATGTGTGTTCATTCTTCTAGAAGAATATTTAAAGTGGCTTTGATAAGAGCCCTCCTATGTAACAGAGCTCAAAAACAAACTTTCTCTAAAATGCCAGTTAGTGATTATTCTTGAACTTGCCAGCAAGGCCCAGTTGCCTGAATGGTAATAATAGGTCAGATGGAATCAGTTAATGGCACCTGTTTCTTACATGCTCACACTGACACATGAGATCTCACTTGGCTAACATAAATTCAAGTTATATAAAAAATCTAGTATAATGAGAGGCAGTCAAGACAACAAATTTTGTATAAAGCACAATATTTTTTTAAAAATGAGTATTTAAATTTGTGTTTTCTCTGTATTCACTACCTTCTTTCAGAGTCAGGAGAGGTTACATTGACAAACTAGTCTCTCAAAAATATAATTCCACAGTTTATTCATGATCAAAAAAATTTTAAAAGGAGACAGACACTAAAAAATTACATTCTCAAGTAATCATATTTTTCTGAAAGATAAGGGTATCTGAAAAAAACTAATTCTAATTACAAATGCTTATGACAAAATCATGATCAAAACAATTAGTCTTTGAAGCAAAGAACAGTTACAATCTTTATCTTGTCATATTGAAGTATTTAGTAATTAAAAATTCATATTTCCTTTGGAAAAATTCTGCAGGATTAGGCTGTTTTAAAAATTGCATATTGCTTTCATTCTTTTATGAAGAAAACACTGTTTTCATTAAGAACTTCTGCTGCCTGTCCTTGCATCCAAATACAATCTAGTGTAGAACACAGCCCCTCTATCCTACTCTTATTATGTTAAAAAATCCAAAAATTTCTCATGTCTCTGTTGGATGCTTTTCCCAGATTAAGCATCTCAGTCAGCTTTGCTCAGCTAGCCACATTCCAAAGATTTTCTTGGGAGACCAGGTTATTTGATAGCTATGATACCATAGGTTTATGTACAAGCATACTTTTTCAAGCTCACCCTGACTCTTTGTTAGGCTGTACTCCTAGCTAGATGCTTTCTTCTCCCCTGAAGCAAAATGCATTTCAGAAATAAGGAGGAGAACACTATACACTTTCTACATACGATGTAGAAAGAAGAAAGATACCCATGCAAAATTTGTCAAAGCAACTCTTAAACTTTTCCATTAGTCATACTTTAATTATTTAAAATTAGGAAAGAAATGAATACTATTTAGGTTATGTTCAGGTGCAAAGGAAAATGAGTCAGATGGCCAGTCTAGTCACTCATGTCATGTTGTGTGCAGCAGTTCCCTTCTCATTGATTTATGGCTTATTAGGGGACAGTAGGCATCTTTGCCAGAAAAAGCCCAAGAGTTAGTAGCTAATATTGTCCTTCCTCTTTGACATAAAAATGCACTTCCTAGGAGAATATATCTGTCTTTCAAAAGGTCAGTGGCCCTGTAGATAAGCTCTGTGGTCACTGGACAAACTGTCAAGGAGATACCAATTTTTCTTTTACACAGTTCGTGGGGCATCTGCATATGCCCTACAGTTATGTTCACCATAGATCTTTATGCAATTAGTATGTCCATAAATTAGTGCAGACTTCTTAGCATACAAATACTGTGCTGTTGTCTTTGTGGTAACAAGATTTAAATATTGATGAACTGCAGCCTCCGGAATTTGTCTGACATACACTGTGCCTGCTATTGTACAGTTATCATAGAAAGAAATGTTTCTTTTGTGGGAGCACAATGATGCAGTAAAATGGAACAGCTCAGAATAGAAGTGTTTATACGAGGAGATTAACAGTTGTGACAAAGGATTTTGTTTCCTAGTCTCAAGGAAACAGCTTTATTCTGCGTTTCTAAGAATGGGATAAATAACTTCTTTGTGTGTTTCAACATATCCCTGATACAGATGTAAGAGACAGTTTGTTCATTTTCTCCCTTAGTTTCATGCAGAACAACTTTTATCTTTTGTGATATTCCCAGATACGTTCCAGCTTCAACTAGAATGCTGTTTTGAACTTGCCTTCAGCTGTTTTGAACTTGCCTTCTATAAGCTACATGAATAAATCCAAACCACAAAGGCCTCTGAACAAAAATTAGAATTACAATTTTTTGAGACAGTATTATTCCTTAAAGCCTCCAGCACTCATGGAAATATTTCACCACCATATGAAATGTATGTGGACATGAAAAAATAAACAGAATTTATAAAAATATCTTTCAAAGTATTGATGTATGACCATGACATAGTCTTTATTGCCCATAAGCATATTTCTTCACAAGAGCTACAGAGCCTTAGGACTCATAGATCTCTGTGCAAAGTAACTCCACTTGTATGTTGACTAGAAGCAAAGACCCTCTGTCCCCAGTGGGGTACAGAGATACAGAAGGAAATTTCATTGAGTTCCTTTCCCAGTTTTCATTATCTCAGACAGAAACTTCTGCTTCCTTAGAGGTATCAGCTGGGCCAGAGTTAGGGAGCCAGGAGCAGCAAGTGTCAGATGCTTGTTGCTGCTGTTAGCAGCTGCACCCCCAGGTCTGCAGCAGTGGCTGAAATCTGGGCTCAGTCTGAACCTCGGAGCACACCATGCAGCTTTGCAGAGGTTTGGCTGGTAGTTGCAGAAGGAATCACAGCATATCCTGCATTGAAAGGGACCCACAACAAAGTTCAGTGAGTCAGCAGTGCCTGGCAGCCAGGAGGGCCAACAATGTCCTAGCGGGGCATCAGGCACAGCATCACCAGCCAGGCAAGGGAGGGATTGTCCTGCTCTGCTCTGAGCTGGGGCAGTCTCACCTTGAGCTCTGTGTCTGATTTTGGGTACCACCATATAAAAAAGACAGAGATTGAGAGACTGTCCAAAAGAGGGCCACGGGGCTGGAGGGGCCTTGATGGGAAGCCTTATGAGCAGTGGCTGAGGGCACTTGGTTTGTTCAGCCTTGAGAAGAGGAGACTGAGGGAAAACCTCATCACAGTGTACAATTTTCCTGTGAGGGGAAGAGCAGGGAGAAGTACCAGTCTCTTCTCTCTGAGACCAGTGAGTGACAGGACTCAAAGGAATGGCATGAAGCTGAGTCAGGGAAGGTTTAGGTTGGGTATTATGAACTAAAGGTTTTTTACCCAGAGAGTGGTTGGGCACTGGAACAGGCTCCCCAGGGCAGTAGTCACAGCACCAAGCCTGGCAGAGTTCAAGAAGCATTTACACAACACTTCTAGGCACCAGTGTGACTCCTGGAGTGTCTTGTGCGGGCCAGGAATTCACAGAGTTAAAGAATCACAGAATATGCTGAGTCAGAAGGGACCCACCAGGAGTTGGACCTGCATTGTTACCTGTTGTTGTACCAGCATTGTTATCACAGTCGGGTTTATAGAAGTTCTCTCTCTTCCCTAGCTACCTGGTTATGCAGTGTTGCATTTGCTTTGGGCATAATAGTATTGCTGGACTTTGGATCTTGCTTTGTTAATCTTAGTGGGATGGTTCATTACAGCCCGGCACATGTTAGGTGATAAAGTTAGTCTGTGCTTATCCCACATTATGTGGGATATCCACATAATATGGTGGATGTGATGACTTACAGAGTTTCCCTCACGCCTCTTTGACTGTAGATTGGCATCTACAACAGAGTCAGAAATATATGCACCAGGGATAGTTTATCAGGTTTAGGGCAGTAAGCTTAAAATTCTAAGTACAGATTAAAAACAGCCAGCTCTGGTCCAAGGATACATTTTGTCCATTTTAAGCCTTTGATGGTGACATGAAGAAATGAAGAAATCCAGTATTTGGCAAGAAAAGGGGGAGGATGGTTTTTTTTCCCCAGCAGATTGATTTCCTTTTAAAAATGTTTTTCCCATTAACTGGAAAGTATAGTACGTTGCATAGGTTTCAGGAGGGGGCTTGTGGGAGAAGAGCAAGGTGGTAAAAAGATCACAATTTCTATTAGAGCACTGCAGTTTGTCACACTAAGTGTATTGTAAAGAAAGATAAGTAAGATGGGGCCAGACTCTTTGGCTCTGTCTGCTCCTGAGCTGCACAGCTGGAGAGGAGCTGGCTGGTGTCTGGTGGCAGAGAAGGCTCTGAGCTGACTTGCTTGGCTCTCTTCCAGTGTTTGCTGGAGAAAGAATATACACCAGCGTGCTTTGTTAGGAGAAAAGGTAATCCAGAGTAGCATATAGCTTTGGATAATAGGCTTGAATGTCAGCTTTTCTATAGCATCTTAACATACCTTCTTAAATCACCTTTTAGTTGTGTTGTTCTCTATCTGATTATCACGTCAGCAAACCAGGGTTCTCTGACGTGTTTATACAGGTGCATTTAGGAAGGTTTGTAGGAAAAATAGTGCATGGAATTGCTTTTGCCCCCAGCATGTGGGGTGGGGGGTTATCATTATATCAGAACTCAGGAGTTATCATTTTCACAAGTTTATATAGTCCAGTGTCTAATTTAATATCTAGTAATATTTGGCAAAATCAGATGTGACACATAAAATGAGAGGCCACTAACACAGGAAAACATCTGAGGGCTATGAAAGCTATTCTTCAGTCTGCATTCATTTGTCTGAGTAAGTTATGCAAACTGAAATGCAAAAATGGCAGCCTACTCCTCACTGACATGCAGGAAAAAAAAAACTGGCTGAAAAATATCGTGTTTTGGGGTTTTTTAAGTACGTTTGAAAACTGTAATTTAAGACTTCTCAATAGAAGAAACATTAGACAGCATGGTGGGGTTTAGCTAGAAATAAATTTGTGGTCTAGCTTGTGCATTTTAAAGAGGGTAGGGCTCAGTATTTGACTTAATTTATTGTTATTCTGGCAGTTCTTCAGCAAATTTTATATAATTAAGGGGAAATTAATACAGTCTCTCAATAGGAGCAAAAATTATACAGAGAAGGAGAGGAAGAAAATATTCTTACCCAAAGACAGGACTTAGGAATTACTTTACAAAACAAAAAAAGAGTTCAAGAAGAATATCAAGCTCACAGAGGTCATGCAGCCACCACACACCACCATGGGCAGGTTTGTTATCTCTGCATGAAGTCCATGCTGACTCTATGCAAGCTAAGCACATGCTGTGATTTGTTGGTCTTATCAGTGATGTTTGTGAAATACTGTTTGAATTGTCTGTAATCAGTACTTGAATGTCTGTATCGGGCCTCATTGTATAACTAAATATACAAAATAAATAGATGAGGTAAATAGATGAAGCTGCAAGCACTCAGTCTTCCACGTGCTTCCAGAATTTTTCTTTTCATCTTTCTCTTGAAAATACAGCTAAACTTGAACACACCCCACACATCAGCTTTCTGAAGTCAGAAGTGCTCAAGACGCAAGACATCAGTTGCTTCTCTGATGAGCCAGATAGCCCAGAACAAGCCTTTTCCTAGCCAGTGGGTGCCCTGTGGCTAGCCAGTGCACTTCCTCGTGGGTTCCCATCACAAAGCTGGCCCTCACTAGAAAGTGGCCTGGTTTTTGTCTGCTTGCTTTGAGAAGGTCATGTAGCCTTAAGGGGTTGTCATCAGGGTAGCTGAGAGAAGTGAAACCCAGTGAGTCTTTAGTGAGTGATCAATTGCTAACTTCATATCAGTTACTAAAGTGTCTTTGTTTCTCTTCAGGAAAGGAGAAAAGAATTTGAGAGCAACCTGCAAAAGGCTGGTTTGGAGCTAGAAACAGAGGACAAGAAGGTAAAAAAAAAGAGAAAAATTAGGACCAAAAAGAATAGGATTTGGAAATCAACAAACCACTTTCTTTCTCTGAGAAAAATTATAAATTATACTCGCGGATTTCAGTGGAGTGCAACTGACTTAGGGGAAACAAGGTTAATATGTTTATTTGAGCACTTTTTCCAGATACACTGATAAGAATTGTGGAAGCAGAATAATTTTGATTCAAGAAGAAGCTTTTGGTTTTGCTTTCATAACAAAAACAAAGCCTTTGCTTTCATATCAAGAAGGCAAAATACCTGTGATTTGGTTTATATCCACATAAATGGGAAGTGTGCTTACAGCTGATTTTAATTCTACCTAACAATGTGTAACAAGTTTGGAAGGCAGTGAATGAATTAGTTACACCCACTGGATGTTGCAATTACGAGGAAGGACCCTGTAACCTTGAAGATGTGTGCTTAGTGGTACTGTTTGCTGTAATAACCGGAGGATGTGCGATTTTGGCTGATGGAGTCAGCATGCTAGCGGCTGAGTGAGTAAAGTAACTCTTGATGAAGTTCAGGCTCTGTAACATCCATAGGTAGGGAATTCATGGAGCAATATTAAAAACCCTTCTGATTGCCATCTTCCACTGTGGATGCAGAGCAGCACTAGAAGAACATACATGTTACGTCAGGCCTATGACGAGATTATTCTTCGTGTTTCCAGTGTAATGAGAATTTTCAGGCCTCAGTGTATGAGATTAATATAGTTTGAAAAGCCTTTGTGAGCTTGTAGTAGTGCAAAGGTTATTTTTATGAACAACCAACCACTCGGATAAGCTTTTCAGTATATATATAATAATACATACATATATATATACACACACACACACACATATATATATATACACACGCACAGAAAGTCCTTCTATTACCTCCTACTTCACCTTTAAGTCCTTTAAAAATATATGAAAGGCAGTACATTTTATATCAAAAATATTCCCATAAATCTTTCAATAAAACACAGTTTGGTCTAATGTCTAATGTAACTTTTCTGGAACAGGAATCTGAAGATGGCAAGATTTTTTTTGTGAAGATCCATGCGCCATGGGAGGTTCTGATCACATATGCAGAAGTGCTGAACATTAAAGTTCCCATCAGGGAAAATGACATTCCCCCCATGGTGGAGAACCCCCTGGACTGTGTGCTTTTCCCACTGAGGCTGCCCGAGAAGGTGATGCACCCTGAACCGGATTATTTCACAGCACCATTCAGCAAGGACAAGCAGGAGCTGTACCTCATTAATGATGAGAGCACTTTCTTCTCACCATCCATGAGAAACAGAATAGTACGTATGTGAATTTGGCTACTTGTGTTTGCAGGTAGATATAATTTACACATCCCCGTCGGAATATTCATGTAAGGAAGGAGTGCGTATAGAAACCATGGTCACTGAGGTAAATACAGAGATGCCTGGGTACCTGTGCATCTTGCTTAGAAATATAGAATAATTGTTGGAACTGATCTTCTGGATGTCTACAATGCAACTGTGGCCTCAGTATTCTTATATAAGGCCTTCTGAAGAGATACCTTTTGCTTTTGCATGTTGTTCCTGCAGATTATACGTAGTGCACATCTATTATAGGTTTCTCTTTAATGGCCTTAGAATAGGAAAGGTCTGAAATTCTCATTCTTGAATCTCAGGTTAATTATATTCTTACACGTTGCCCATACGGAACAGAAGAAGGGAAGAAAAAATTTGGGATTAAGAGACTGCTAAACAATGGCACCTATACAGCTGCATATCCTCTTCATGATGTAAGTATTTCAGCTTTCTGCTCCCTTGAGCATTTCCCAGTGTTTGCACTCTTTTACCTACTGTGACATTTGCTGTTCCAGGAGATGCAAAAATATACTCAAACCTTTCAATTTGTCCCAGTAATTGATTCTGTTTTATAACACACAAGACATAGCTATCAACCCTACTATTTGGCTTTTTATGTGCTGAAATGTTTCTTCCTACAGATGAGTTTTTAGAATATGTGTCAGTCACATCATTTCTTTAGAGACTTACTCCATCATATTCCTGCAATGCTGATGGCAGGGACCATGCAGCCGTACCTTAGATTATTACAAGGATTGAATTTCTACTGCAGATGTATACATGCAGCAGTGTGCGTGCATAGGGTGTGCACACACACATACTGTAGTTACACAGCAGTGCACACTACCTGCAGTTAGAGAAGGACTCTTGGCATCATACTATTTTGGGACTGAAGTCAGATAAGTTGCCTGAACCCTGCCAGTTCAGTGTGGGGTGGTGGACTTGTCCATCTCCCAGTGACCTTGGGGTACAAATACTGTAATACTGGAAATGTGGTAAGGGTACTAAGTACTATGTTTAGTTTTGCTGGAAGGTCAGTTTTTAATATGGTGTGTGTGGATTTAGTTCTGAAATTCCATGGAGAAAACAAGAGAGAGATGGGTTACAGTGTTTTCCATGGGGTTTTTTGCTTTAAAATTTTTTCCTCCTAAATGTTGTGTTTAATTTTTTTGCTTAAATCTTAAATTCTCTATGTGTTTTTAAAGGTTAATTCAGGTGTCACTTTGCCTTAGTGAACTTACTCTGAATACTACCAAAAGACGTTTTTAAATACTGTATATAGATTTATATTTTAAAATGTCTAAAAATATTTTATTTTTCTTAGAAAAAAAAAATAGTTGAGTGAATGGACATTCCTTAAGTTTTCAGGAAGAAAGTTTGGCTGATTAGGATCTAAAATGATAGTCTAGGCTGGGAGGCACTTTATCCTGTTGGGATTACCAAAACCACAGATAGTAAAGAGCAAGAATCTCTTCTATACAACTACAACTAACTTAAAATGCTAAGAAATCTTATGCAAAAATTCTAAAACTTGTGAGATAGACTCAAAAATCTTTGTCTGAAAATAATTATTTAATCTTTCAGAATATTTTCAAAATGAAAACTTTAGGTTGCTTAAACTTCTATTGGTTGCCTCCTGTTTAGAAACCAATTTTCATACTTTGTGGTTGAGAGACATTCAGAGAAAAGGAAAACCAAGATCACGAAATGAATAATTGACAAAGCCAAAAATTTCTAGAAGTGGAGTTCTGTGGCACAAAAAAAAATTGCAAAAGCTGTCAGAAACTGTGGTTATTTTACACTCTTTAATTTCTAGGAGAGTGCTGACATTACACAATTTTTGTCATAATTGACAGTTAAGATACCTGGTAATGACCAACACCACAGTCTGAAGAGGGTTGCATCATCATTGCTGTTTGCCTCTTTCAGTGTGGTATTTGGGCCTGTCGATGAGGTGTGGATGCCATGGGACAGAGAGGGAGAAACTGCAAGTGTTTCTCACAGTGGCTTGTGAGAATTTTTAGGGAGTTGTAAGGATGTGATAACTTGTTAAGTATTAACAATCTGCAGGTGGTGTTTTTCTACTTTGCCTTTCTGGTCTTCTCGAGGAAGGTGTTTTTGCTAACTAGCCAATCAAACAGAATGTATTGTGTCACTCTATAAAAACGGCGTGGTTCTCTTGAAGGCTTCTCTTGAAGCCTTCTTTTGCTCTTTCTACAATACTGCCTCCGCCTCCCACCTGTTCCTGTGTCATTCTTGGTGCAAGAGTGACAATGAGGTGTTTTCCCCTTGCTCTGATTTGCTCTCAGTGCCAGTACTGGAAGAAGGCAAGCGACCCCAACTGTGACAGCGAGAGGTACACGCTCTACATGGAGTGGGCTCGCTTCCTGCGCTTCTACAAAGAGCAGCCTTTGGTCCTTATCAGGTGAGATACTGCCTGGGGCTTGTTATGTGGCCTTGCTTTTCACTGTCATATGGTGTATATTCATCTGTAGCTTGATCCTGCAAGGAGTGATGCCTTGAGAAGGCTGACCTAGAACAGAGGCTACACAGAGTTAAAGTAGGTGTTTATTAAAAAGCCTTTATGGATACACCTTGGGCAGCACAAGAGCCCAGCCAGGGCTACACCCAAGATGAACCAAAATGGTCACAAAATGGACGACTGGTCACGAGGTCCCACACTTTTGTAAGTTCAGGTCCGTTAGCATATTGGAGTTAATTGTCCAATTACAGCTTTAGCGTATGAAGTCCCGTCCTTTTTGTTTTCACTCTTCAGTCCATGTTGTTTATGCTCTTGGGCCTGAAACTTGTATAGGCTGTCCTTGGTCCCTAGCTAGAAAAGGATTGTTTTAGCTACCTACTCTGTGAAGAGCGCTTTATATGAAGCTCAGAGCTACACACTAAAACAGCACAGAATCTGAAAAATATAAAAGCTAAAAATTATAACATCAGGAAATCTTTGCCTGTTTTAAGATTCAGTGAGAGCTGGATATTAATCGGGCACTATGTCCTGGGAAGACATGACAGAGCTTTCTACTGACAAGTGGCAAAATGCTTTATCTCAAATCAAGCCTCTTTCCAACTAGCCAGTTCTCCTGGGGTTAGGTGTATTACAGATAGTTCAGCTGTTAAAGAAACAGACACATAGAATAGCTCAAATTTTTTAATCAATCTCTGCAAAAAAAAATGTTAAAGGTTTATTTGAAATGTTGAAATTACAACACAGACCTGAAAAAGTACTGATGAAATCAGTTTGGAGGCTTGATTCTTAGTTCTAACCCCAAATTTAAACTGACTTAAGATCGCTTTGATTCAGCTGATGTGCTACAACAGAATGCTGCTTTGTTCACAGATTACAGTTCCTTGTTTGTAACACAAGTGATTGTATTTCTGTGGATTACCTATTTCTTTTAACCATACAGTCAGAACTGTTGTGCTGTTTCATTTGTGTAACTCCTTGGAAAAATCAGAAAGTAAATCTTCACCTACACTATTCTGTAGAAAAGAGAAAAGAGCGATTTTAATGTTAGTTTCTGCTAGGAGGAAAAAAGGACAAGAGAGGCCATGTTTCCTGATCATTCACCTTGTCTGTACAGCTTGAGTAACCTCTCATGGCCAGTTTCCACCCTCATTTTCCACAGTACCTCAATGCATTTACTCTTCTGTTAAAAGATAATTTTGCCAAGTATTTAACTTTTACTCTGGCCAGTTTGTTCTACTACAGTTTTAAATTTTGCTCTGTGTTCCTGTTAATTGTTTTTTTTTTTTTTTTTGTATTCAGAAAGTACTATGGTGAGAAGATTGGAATCTATTTTGCCTGGCTAGGATTTTACACCGAGATGTTATTCCTTGCAGCAGTTGTTGGCCTAATCTGTTTTCTTTATGGCTTGTTTACAATGGATGAAAATATGAGCAGGTAAATATAACATTGAAAATCTCCTGGGCAAAAGCTAAGCAATGTGAAAATTTTATTACTTGCAAAAAAAAAAATACTCTTGTTGTTACTCATCAGGTAACAAGCTTTTAAAGCTTGTCAGAGCAGACAAATTTGTTCTTCAGCAGTCTTTATTGACTGTAAAGGTGGTGGACCACTAATGCAGAACTTGTGACTATCAATTAGTAAGACTCAACTTGTAGGTGAAAAGCAATGTTTTGTTGGCCATAGCTTTCTGTATTGGAGAAGCTGCAATATATGAAGTCCTGAGAGTACCCCTTATATCTGCCAAAATTGAGTGTTTATTGTTGCCTTAAGCTCGTCTATTTAATCTGTCTTGCAGAGCAGTCTGACTTTTTTTGCGTAGGTCATCATTTGTACTAAGCAAAAGCATGAGTAAAACAGATCAGCAGTGTTCTCCTGTCAAAGAGTGATCCAGTATCTTAGAAGCCACAATTTGGTGGGATTTTTAAGTAAGCATAGTATTTCTTTTATCAGAAGTCCAAAGATTTATTGAATTCAGGGATTGGGGGTGGGGAGAGGAAAAGAGGGTTGACTTCTTATTGCTTACTGTTTTCTGTAAGAAGGTTTCTATGAAATTTTGACTTTTAACTATAAAAGATGACTAGCAAGTTAAAATTCTCATCTGTTCTGTTGAATAATGCAATTTTGAGACTTGTATTTTAGCTAGGTTAAGAATTAATCTGGGAATACTGTTATACATTTTGAGATTTCTCTGGATACTGAAGGACTATCATAGAATTCTAAATTTTACCCACTGTCATTAAATTGAAGTAGCAAATTTTACTGCAGATATCAAAGCTGAAGTGGTCTCGCTGCTTTTAGAAAAGGTGTTTTGATGTCATTGCTAACCTGATGAGAAATAACATGGTTTATATCTTGCCTGAAAGCAGTGCATGTACAGTACAGCTCCTGACAGACTCCTGATTCATTACTAGTAGAGCAAAAAAGCCCATATCAAGGGAATTCTACTCCTTGCAGCAGCTGCTTCATTCTTGGGTTGCCCTGACCTGCCACTGGTTAATACCAGTGAATGTGACAAGATGTGGCATCTTTGCTGTGGAGCTGCAAATGCTGAGCTTTGAACAAATGAAGCTCCTATTCATTTTTTAATTAAATTTCATATAACAGCTTTTAAGATGCTGTGGAAACAGATACTTTACAATGTTTTCCTGCTTAGCAAAGAAATCTGTGACCCTACAATTGGAGGAGAGATCATCATGTGCCCACTTTGTGACCGAGACTGTGAATACTGGAGACTAAACACCACCTGCGAGTCCTCACAGGTCTGTATCTGGTTCTGCAGCCACTGGTCATTTTGTTCATCCTGAAAACTGTCTTGGTACTGACCTGTTCCTGGGTATTCTCTTGCAGTATTCCCATTTGTTTGACAACGTGGCAACTCTTTTTTTTGCTATTTTCATGGGTATATGGGGTGAGTACATTTGATAAGTTATATGTCAAGCAATAAGGAGATCTTGGCCAAGCTGTTGAGAGACACTGGAAGTGGGAAGAAGGGGAATAATGGCTTCATCTTAGTATCCTGTCTCAGATGCAGAAGTGATGAATGAGTGAAAATAATTTAAAGTTACGGAGCAACTGAGACTTAAAAAAACCTAAGCAGGCATCTAGGATACCATAAGAATAACATAATAATTGTGTACTCTTAACTGCTAACGTTTGATTCTTTCCTTAGTAACCAGAGGGGTCCAACCTTATGCAGCCCATATAAGAATCCTCTCTGCTCAGCCCTTCACATCAGCAGTGTCCCAGGGAGGGAGTGGGGAGTTTTGTGCCCTTTCACTGGATGGATGCTGGTCCATCACTGCTGCTGTATTAGCTGTACTTTTGGGATGAGGAAATTCGTTGGGATCTACTCCAGTGAACTGCATGCACTGTAGTATGTTTTGATGGCATAGAAATAGGTGGATTTCTGACCTCTACAATCCTAATTTCACACCAATGATACCTCTTCAGACTTTTAAGAACATTGTGTTGAATACATGTTCTTTTCTTCAACTCTATGAAGGTCTGTAAATTCTGGATAGCATAGTTACTGCTTCTTATTTCCTTAAATACAATTCTCTTGTTTCATACTGTTTGTATGAAATGTCATCATTAAATGTTCAACTTGTGTATAGATATTTCATTAACTCACAAAGATTCTTGTGTGCTAATAGAAAACCTGTGTATTTTTTATCAGAGGATCTGATCACTCACTTCTTTTATATAGAATTGTTATTTAAAATCTAATAAGGTTTTTGTTGTATGGCTGTTTTACTAAACTTTTCTTGGTTTCTAAGCACTAGCATTTGCGTGACATGGATTAGTCATTCAGGAAGTGTCAGCCAAAGAGTTTAGAACTGCAGAAGATAAGCTTTCCTGTGTTTGTCCAAGCCATAAAACTTCCGCAGTTCAGATAAGAACAATCAGATTACAAAATGTTTACATTTTAAAGTAATTTATTAAGGGTTCTAAAGATGTTATATAGTATTATAAATTTTATAGTTGTTTATATATGAAATCAATTCCCTGTAATGTCTTAAAAAATTCTTAGGCTAGCCCAACTCTCGATTATATAAAAATCATCAGATATTCACTGTCTTTGAGTATGTATCCTGGTTTAAGGCAAGTTTGGGAGGAAACCCTCAAAGGGGTCCCTCTAGAAAGCAAATTTAAGTGGCCCCTCTCCCCACTAGTTCAGGAGACTTAAATCTTCCTTGAGAAAATTGGAAAAAAACTATTTAACAAACAAAGTATTCACAAGCATAAAAATTGAATAATATTAAACAATGGAAGCTCTTGTTTGAAGAGGTGGTAAATTCAGAAAGTCCTTTTCAGGGGCTGTAGCTCGGCTCGCTCTGTCTCTTATCAGTCCCTCCTGTGCTGGAAATGCTGCATCCCAGGCCCCAGTGGGCCACAGGCATGAGCTCCGGTTGTTTTTCTGGGTTTTCGGTCCAGAGCAGGTTCAAACAGTTCCAAGAAAAAGAAAAGCCACAGTCTGGGGAGCTTTTCTGCCTCAGCTAGCTAAAAAAACTCACTAAAAGTAGAGTTTTCTCTGCTTCCTGTCCGTGCTGCAGACAGCACAGTCTGTGAGACAGAGAGAGAGCTGAAGCTCGTGTCTCTATGTTTTGAATACAGCCATAAAAATTTCCACCCGTTTTCCTTCTCCCCTCCTTTGCTCTTGGATCTAGCTTTAAAGGCACAAAACTTATTTCTAGGCTAAGCAGATGAATGGGGATACAATTTTCAGTATCATATAGTCACCCTCGGACACCATGATATCAAATAAGCATCAAAAAGCAACAAAAGTGTTTGACCATATTACTTGAAAGCTGTTCTGCTTATTTGGTGTAATATTTATGTGTTACAGGTTTATACTCAGTAATTAGTTGAATTATCGGGTTCTTTTCTTAATTCCATGTTGCTTTTTGCATAGACAGAGTAGTTAATTGAACACGATCACCATAACCATGGAAATACCCATATCTTGTCTTGGCATCTTCCTTGTCATCCACTTCTGGAATTCAATTAGCTAATAAATCACTGGATCTATATTGTGGTCTTATCTGTGAACTATAGTTGGTAGTCAGTAAAAATAAGTGAGTCACACTGTAATAATAAACCACAGAAAAGAAGCCAGTGCAAATGTTTAACTTGGTTCATGAACTTTTTCACTTCTTCCTTGACTCTATTTTAACATTTGCAAATTGCAGTTACACTTTTCTTGGAGTTCTGGAAGAGGCGGCAAGCAAGACTGAAATATGAATGGGATTTGGTTGATTTTGAAGAGGAACAGCAACAACTTCAGCTGAGGCCTGAGTACGAGGCAAAATGTACCCAAAAGAAGAAAAATCCTGTAACTCAGGTATGAACATGCTGTGTTGACGTGTGTGCAAATTGAGTTGTATGCTGAAAGTTTTGTAATGTGGAAATTGATATATTAAATCAGGAAAATAAGGACAAAGTTTATAGCTTTTATGTCTTTTTACTGCATCTTTCACAATTCAGGGTAGCAGTCTCTGCAACTTTCATGCCTTTAAAACCACTCATTCTTATCTCTATACAACATGTGAAGAACAGGTCACTGTGATCTAAAGTGATCAGTTGGTTTAGCTGTGGTTTAGCTTCTGATACACAACCACTTTGTTTGGGGAACTCTGGAGGGATGAAGGTGGCTAAAGTCCTTTCTCTTGAATGTGATTGAGATACAATTAGTGACCCTACTTAACTCTGTTAAACACTCTATATTATTAGATGTTAATTGTTTTCATTTAAATTTATTTTAGGTAGAAGTTATTTGACAAATTTCAGGATCAGCTGGTTGGATTCCAGCACAGTATCTACCACACCCATTTGATATATTTTAAAATAATCTTTTCCCTTTCACAGAATTGCCTATAAATAGCTTATTGTCACTAGTCCTAAGTATACT